>NC_141828.1:24834787-25434787 GCF_982586985.1 Callionymus lyra | reverse complement strand
CAGTGCTGTTGAATATACAGCATAGTGAAAAAAAATTGGAATATGTTGTGTATAGATGTTTTTTCACACCCCTGTTTAATACTAGTGGTGTTTTGGCAAGAATCCGTCAATACGATGCCTATCATGATGTGGACAACATGACTCTTCACGAAGTCTCAACTGCTTTAATTTGTTTTTAAAAACCAAAATATGTCCAAACATCATCTTAAAAGCTCCTGAGATTTACTGAATTTGTTCCTTTGACTGCCGCGGACAAGTTTAATTAAAAATAAAAAAAAATGACTGTAAATCATATAGGAACATACATTATATAAATTAAAATGTGATTTGAAAGCCAAACAAAAAAATGAAAGTATATACAAACACACATCCCAAGATGTCCAAGTTGCAAAGCGGTCGTCAAGAATTCTCCAGCGTCCATCCTGACACTCTTTTATGAAGGTTTGATCTCCTGTTGCGGCAAAAAGTTTGAGAAAAAAGAAAATGCATCTGTGCTTTTTCATGGGTTGAGCTTTTAAGTTGGTAAATGTTCGCGTCTCTGCTGTTCTGCTGTCGCGAATGTGCTATTGTTATTCCCTTTAGTTGGGAGGAAACAGTTGCTCTGTCGTGCACGAGGAGAGATAATCCCAGATGAGATTGGCAGCTGCTCCTTGACTAAGCAAATTCACTCCCTGCTTTTTTTTTTTACTGCGTCTGCTCTCATAGTGGCCTAATTATCCCCCTGCATATGGTTTTATAAAGCATTCACACTAATGCCCAAATTAGGGGAAGAGCCGCCCTAATGAGATTTCATATTTATAGCTGCCAAGTAAATTGTGTTGGCATGCGTCCTTATTCTGGTGAGCGGCGATTGGACGTGGACAGTCGTAGGACGGTGGCGTTGAGGACTGATATTATTAGAGGGACGGGGGCGGAGGGGGCGGAGCAAGGGCAGAAAGTGTAATTAACTGAACCAATGCTTAGTCTTGACTTAATTAGAGAGTTGGGTCTCCCAGGCCCAGCTAAAGGACCGGTCTTGTGTCAGTGTGACAGGACCGGGCCCAAATGAAGATGGATTCTTATCCTCTGCACCTCACACCTTTCTGGGGAACTCCAGCTACTAATTGTCTGTATCAATCTTCATTTGCTGCACGAAGACTCTGCCTCTAACTGCCCTCTCTTCTCCACTATTAAAACTGTTCCTGTTCACATTTACCTCCTCGCTGTAGATGTGGGTAAGCAGGGATCACAACTACTATTTGCCAACCTGTTTCTTAAACTAACCAGCTGACTGTAAAGGGATGATCCAATAATTACGATGGATCTATCTCTGTTTTAATGATGGCTTTGAGCTGGACGCTGCAAGTGTCGGGGGTCAGTGTAAAATATGACCATTAATACTCATTAACACATGAAGCTGACGCTGTTTGGCTCTCATGACTTCAGTAGTTTTTCTTTTTTGTCTCAGGAAATGGAGACGACAACGTCTCAGGGAAAGGGAGGATCGGAGAGAGAAAGGGGAGGAGCTCTCGGACGACAGCGACGCCGAGTTTGACCAAGGGTTCAAAGTTCCTGGTTTTCTGTGGAAGAAACTCTACAAGTATGTGAAAATGTATCATGTATATTGGCAAGAATCTGCCGATATAATACATATCAATATATATTGTGATACTGTAGGAACGAGGATATATTTGTAGTATTGTCGAGTACTTGACTTGGTGTTGCAGAATTTACAGACCACATGACTTGACGAAGTCGTAACTGCTTTAATTTGTTTTGAAACCAAAATATGTCCAAACATCAGCTTTAAAAGCTGCTGCAGTCCACTGTATCCTCTCGTCCTCAAAATTAAATTAAATTATGTTTTCTGACACCCCATCTTGTTTTGTGCTGGGGTCATATTTCAAAGGACATTCTGATCTGTAAGTGCCATCTTTGTGTCAGGTACCAGCAGACAGGCGTGCGCTGGATGTGGGAGCTCCACTGTCAGCAAGCAGGAGGCATCCTGGGAGATGAGATGGGATTGGGCAAAACCATTCAGGTCATCTGCTTTCTGGCCGGACTGAGCTACAGCAAGCTGAGAACCAGAGGGTCCAACTACAGGTGCGCACATCAACACACACACACACGCTCCGTGGACAGACTCAGTGTCTGTCCGGTATGAATATTTGATCAGGGGGATTTCTGCCTGAGTGTGTTCACCTGAATTATTAAACATGTTTCAATTATCCGACTCTTCACTTTCTTACTGGAGACGTCAGAGAAAACACCGACACTGTGAGTGTGTGTTAGAGTCGACTCATTCTTTACATGAACACTTAAGAGGAAGTCATGGACTTATGAAATGAGCTCTGGACGATAAATCCGCTGGAAATGTGACGGCCTGAATGTCTCGCAAATGACACGCGTGCAGATCGCAGGTGCCGCTTCTCTTGCAGTCAATAATCCGTCTGCTAAAGACGCCCACAAATTGATTGCTTGCAAACTCAATTACGAACCAATATCAATAGCTTCCACTCGGCGGTGGTTCAAACAAGGCCATTAGTTTACCATCGTAGGTGTGT
Organism: Callionymus lyra; assembly: GCF_982586985.1. Lineage (NCBI taxonomy): Eukaryota > Metazoa > Chordata > Actinopteri > Syngnathiformes > Callionymidae > Callionymus > Callionymus lyra. Next base: position 25,432,244 of record NC_141828.1, on the reverse strand, counting down.
GTTGTTCACTTTAAATCACCTTCAGTTTTCATGCAGTTTAGTTAAAAGTATTTGTAAGTAGATCAGTATCTTCAGAATAATAATTTACATTATTTAAGTTGGAACTTTTTTTTATTAAAATGATGTTTTTAAGGAATTCAATAATTCCTATATTAAAAGGGTTTTTTATATTTATATTCTTATTAATTTACTTTAATAAATCCTATGTTAAAAGTTTTTTTTATTAATATTCTTTGTAATTTACCTCAATAACTCCTATATTTAATATTTTATTATATTTATATTATTTAAAAAACACTTTCAATCTTCAATGATCATAAGATGAGGTTCTGTCTGTAAAAGTCCAGGTTTGATTCTCTGTGTTCAAATGTAGGTATGCTGGACTGGGCCCGACTGTCATCGTGTGTCCAGCTACAGTCATGCACCAGTGGGTCAAAGAGTTCCACACTTGGTGGCCATCTTTCCGAGTGGCCGTTCTGCACGAGACCGGCTCCTTCACCAGCGACAAGGTAACTATTCCTATTGTTGTCAACGAGACCTGCCGTCCTCTTGGGGGCACCAACGTGCCAAAGATGTGACAGTTTCAGCTCTGAAAGAATCCTTATCTTGTCAGGAAAAGTTGATTCCGGAGATCGCTGCCTGTCACGGTATCCTCATCACGTCATACTCGGCTGTGAGGAACTTGCAAGACGCACTGCAGCGCTACGACTGGCACTATGTCATCCTGGACGAAGGCCACAAGATCAGAAACCCAAATGCCGGAGTGACCACGGCCTCTAAACAGGTACATGGTCCCTCGCAATATGGCGGTTCATCGTCCACAGATTGTCTTATTATCTTTAGCTCCTCGTCTTCGTTCATACTGTTTCAAATGTATTTGAACAGCTGATAAACACAACCACATCCACATTAGAGAGATGTTTTAACAACACAGTGAACTCCCAGGATGCCTCTTTTAAGTGACGCCCATTAAGTCGCTACAATGCAATTCTTTTTTTTACTACTGTAATTAAATTATACGTCTTTGTTGCTGTGACAGCTCATGTTGATATCATGACTCGTTCTACAGACTCTTTTTCAGTGATCATCGATAGTCAACAATTTGAAAGAATCTGTTGGGGGGTTTGTTTAATGGATGTATTGCGGTGAAAGAGTACATTTTGTAGTTTATTTTCTATTTTCTGAGGCTCGGACAACACACGTTTTTTTATGTATAAGCAGGTAAAAAAAAGCATTTAATAATATAAAGAAGGTTCACAGCACATTCGGCTCTAAACGTTAGTCAGTGTGATTCAGTCATGGGTCTCAAACTTGATCGCTCAAGGGGCAAAACTATTTTATTACGGCCCTCATATTAATCTTTACCATCAACCTCAGTTTTTATTGGAAGTCTCTTTATGATTATTGACTTCCATAATCTCTGTTCCTTATCTTAAACACAATATATCAACATGAATGTTAATCTCCTTGAAACCATCCGACGGGCCACAAAAAATGACTTTGAGGGACAGATTTGGCCCACGGGCCTTGATTTTAACAGTTGACTAATCTTCTTTTCGAAATCTTCGAACCATGCTTCATCATCCTCATCTTCTCCTCTAGTTCCGCACTCCTCACAGGTTCATCCTCTCAGGATCACCCATGCAAAACAACTTGAAGGAGCTCTGGTCTCTGTTTGACTTTGTCTTCCCTGGGAAACTGGGCACCTTGGCCGTCTTCATGGAGCAGTTCTCTGTGCCCATCACCATGGGAGGGTACAGCAACGCCTCACCTGTCCAGGTACGGACCTGCTGAATGTCTTTCACATTCAGATTCACAACAGTACAGTTGAAGCTGCAGTACATACATTCATCCATGGATGGTGTGTGTGTGTGTGTGAGTGCGCACGTGTGTGTGAGAGGGAGGAACTAAAGTGAGGCCCTTCTGTCATTAGCGTCCAGTCGTTAATAACCCTCCGACTGTATGGATTGAATTATTTAAGCCACACTATTGATGCTTCTTCCGCTGTCGATAATAAAAACCTTTACTAATTATTCATGTTATTAAATGGTCAGAGGAAGCTCTGCTTCTTGAAACACTGACGATGGAGGCGGGAGGAAGTCCAGATTAAACAAGAAAGTAGTAATGTAGAATTTGGACAAAGATCAGTAGTAGCTGCCCCCCCCCCCCCCCCCTCACTCTGACTGCAGGAGCAATATTGTCCCCTCCAGGTTTGACGAGGGGGTCCTTTGATCCCTCGGTTAATGTTTGAAGGGATAACTGGCTTTTAGTATTGGGCCGGCTCTTACTTTAGTGGAGGGCTCGTTTGAGCTCAGTTGCCAGTAGAGCAAGTCAGGATTATGGGTTCTATTCCCCGCGGGGCCGGAGCACTCCTGATCACTAGTTAATGGTTCACGCTTCTGAAAGGCTGGTTACTTGACAGGAGTAGATAATTTAACAGACGTCTTTGCATGTTTACGTCCACGTGAGTTTGGTTTTGTGCTGGAATAATCCACTTCTTTTTTTAATAAAAGGTCCAGACGGCGTTTAAGTGTGCGTGTGTGCTGCGAGACACTATCAATCCTTACCTCCTGCGTCGCATGAAGGCTGACGTCAAGGATAACCTCAACCTACCTGACAAAAACGAACAGGTACTGGTCACTCCACTATGGAAGTATATCAGTGTCATCATGATATTGAACGATTGAATTTAACAATTTAATGTTTTTAAGCATCAAGAATGAAATGTGTTTTATTGAAAGGTTAAATGTTTTTATTGAATTAAAAAAGTGAATGAATGAATTTTCTACAGAACTTATATATATTATATATTTATAATTACAATAATTCAAAAACACATTTTTACAAATTCAATATTTTTTAATTTGTAGATTGTAGACTGTCTGCGCATTCTAGGATTGGTATATTGAAAGGTTGAATTATTATTTTTTGAATAATTGAATTCTTTTTTCACATAGACTTTAAAATTCTAATTCCAATAAATAAAAACATTTTTTTATTCGTACATTCAATATAAAAATGTTTGTATAATTGTGCCAGACAATACTCAAAGAGTACCAATAAACTTGATCGAACTTTCAGCTAATCATGCGACCCGTAGAAAATCATGTGACTGATCAATCAAGTAACTTTGTTCGGTATTGTCTGTTGGCACTAATATACATGTTTACATAGAATTTAAAAGGCTACAATCAAAAGACAAAAAAAGGATTTAGAATTTAGAATTTCCAACTTTATATGCAAAAAAAAATTAATAAAGAAAGTTAACCTTAAACTGAAATTATTGAATAAAAAAACATTTCCCCCAAAAAAGCAAAATAAAGTGTTAAATCCAAAGACTTCCTTCCATCAATCTTGGCAGTCTCTCTGCTGGACTGGTGTTTATCTGATGTGACTGCACATGCCATGTCTAAGGACTATTTGATGATTGTTCGTGGCCTTTGTAAAGGAAAACCAGCTAATAAAGTCCTGGAAAAGTAAAAGGTGCAGGTATTCATTAAGCTGGCCGGTCTCTGGTCTGTCCTTGTGGCTGATGCCGGTCGACTTCTCAAGTCCACTTCAGCTCATTAAGTCTCTCCCTCAGGACACCATGGCTCCAGCAAACGCGCTGCTTCACCATAATTTCTCTCCTCACACTCTTCACTTCATCAAGGGGCTTTAAAACTGATGTTTGTTGCTCATTATACTCCTTTTTCACGCCAACGTCTGTGTGTGCAGGTTCTTTTTTGCAGATTAACTGAGGACCAACGACAAGTTTATCAGGGTTTTCTGGACTCCAAAGAAGTTTACCAAATACTTAACGGAGACATGCACGTACGTTTTACCCCATCATTCTTTATTCATGGCTTTGGTTGACCTGATGACGAATTATTTCGGGAATAGAGGATTGCATTGATATGTAAATGTCGCCACTTTGTGGCAGTTAAAAAGGAATATCTTACCATTAAATAGTTATCAAGTATTAAGTATTGAGCAGACACTTCTGAATTTGTGTCCTCGCTGAAAAAGACGGTGGACTCCGGAAAGAGACACTGCACCATTTATCAGCACTAACCAAATGGACATGGTTGCAGAGCCACGGGTGGCCGCAGCACGATTGCACACACACAATACTCAGTGGTCACTCCTGGTCCATTAACCACCATTACTAATGCAGTGACCGCCAGGCCCTCATCAAGGAAGCGAATGCAACTCAGTATCAAAGACACACATTTGTTTAAGAGATGAGAGCGTTCAGAGAAACACAAGTTTAAGAGTTAAACTGTTTTTTCTCCGTCAACTTTCCGTCAGGTCTTCTCAGGTTTGATCGCTCTGCGTAAGATCTGTAACCACCCTGACCTTTTCTCGGGGGGTCCGCGGATGCTTCGGGGGATCCCGGAGGACCAGCTGACTGAAGAGGAACATTTTGGCTTCTGGAAACGCTCCGGCAAACTCATGGTGGTGGAGTCGCTACTGCGTCTTTGGAGCAAACAGGGACACAGAGTTCTTCTCTTCTCACAGTCCAGAATGGTAGGTTGGAGTTATAAAGGTTTTTGATTTAGAACGACTGGATAGTTCAAGGACTGATGGTTGGGTGGAAGGATTGGCAAAGCATTAAGGAGTTACTGAGAAGGTTGTTAAGAGGGCTGACACCTCAATGTTGAGTTTGGAAGTTAAAAAACATGTTGCAGAATAAATGCTGTTAATTTAAACAAGTAAAAGATGAAATAATGATTTTTTAAATTTGGTTTATTACGTGGGTTACGTTCTGAAAACCCCCGCAATGAATCTGCAATTGAAAAAACAGCGTTCACACCTCCGTGTGTGTGTGTGTGTGTGTGTGTGTGTGTGTGTGTGTGTGTGTGTGTGTGTGTGTGTGTGTGTGTGTGTGTGTGTGTGTGTGTGTGTGTGTGTGTGTGTGTGTGTGTGTGTGTGTGTGTGTGTGTGTGTGTGTGTGTGTGTGTGTGTGTGTGTGTGTCAGCGCGAGGCCTCAGCTGTTGCAGTCAATATCAATGAGATTATACCTCGGAGGTAACCTGAGACCCTCCCTGTCGGTATCTCTGTCCATGTAATATTAATCTGCCTTAATCCTTTTAAGAGATAATCCAAACCACTGCCTGTTGTTTCCTCTCCTCCCTTTGCTTCTCCTCCATTCCCTCCGCTCACGTGCCTCCCCCTCTCCCCCCAGATGTTGGACATCTTGGAAGTGTTTGTGAAGGAGAACAACTACACCTACATGAAAATGGACGGCACCACTTCCATCGGCTCACGACAGCCGCTCATCGCTCGATACAATGAGGTAGGATTAGTCGTCTCTAATAGCGACCCTGAGTTTCTCCTGGAAATCCCGCCATGAGGGGAAAGTCACGGAACTTTGACACTCTAATTGATGACAATCTGTTCCTCACGGACGGGCTGCTGCATGTCAACGGTCCAAGTGAGAAGTTATGAATGATTTGATTCAATACATTGCATTTCATTGATTTGCATCCACTTTGTTCATATTAGTGAGTCTTTTTTAAGTTTTTGTGTGACCGGAATTACCAAAAAGCAGCTATTGATGATTATACTAAACAGGTCGGACATGGTTGACTAAATAATGTAAAAAACAAATATTCTCCTTATTAACAAACAAAATGATAAAAGGAAAACTTCCACCAAATGCATCATAACACCTGCAACTGTGGTGCGTTCAACAATGTGAAAATATGTGCGTTGCAGTTTAGAACTAAGTAAAAATGATCAATATTCAAGTTTCTTTATTTCATTATTTTCTGTTTACTTTCAGGACAAATCCATTTTTATCTTCTTACTGACCACGAAAGTGGGAGGCCTCGGAGTCAACCTGACTGGAGCCAACCGAGTCATCATCTATGACCCAGACTGGAACCCGAGCACAGACACGCAGGTCGGACACATCCGCGGGTTTCTCAAAGTTGACTTTTTTGTATATTTTCCCACTCAATGAAAACCCCGCAGGTCCCATTGAGTCAGAGAGCAGTTACATTTCATTGGATCAGCCCTGTGTCAATCAAAACAGATGATTTGGTGTTTGGAAGATGATTGAAGTCATTAAATGTTGAGAAGAAGTGAAGCGTTTGTTGTGATTGGTGGATAACAGAGATGATGTCGGCAGGCACGTGAGCGAGCCTGGAGGATCGGACAGAAGCAGCAGGTCACGGTCTACAGGTTATTGACCGCAGGAACCATAGAGGAGAAGATCTACCACAGGTCAGATCATCACTTCAGAAAGAAGACATTGAAGACCAAACATACAGACCAACACAACAAAAACACAAACCTGGATTGTTTAAACGTCACAACAAACATGGTCCATTTCCATTTTTTTACACCTCAAATATTTCAAGGATCTGTGTCCTTGACTTTCTTTGTGTTGTTTCTTCATGGTTGTGTTTTCATTTCAGGCAAATCTTCAAACAATTCCTGACCAATCGAGTCCTCAAGGACCCGAAACAGAGAAGGTTCTTCAAGTCTAATGATGTCTATGAGCTCTTCACACTGACTGACCCCGACGGGGCTCAGGGCACTGAGACCAGCGCCATATTTGCAGGTGAACCACATGATGATAGGGCTGTAGTGATGAATTAGTCTCATGATCCAATATTTTTCTATATATTTCAATACACTCAATTTAAATGACATCTTGTCTGAATCTCTTTTGGTTGAATTCATTAAACTAAAAAGCCAAAATATGGCCAAACATCAGCTTTAAAAGCATCCTCTCGTCCTCAGTCATTGCCGGGATCTCACAGGATTTCATTGTGTCTTTAACTGCGAAGAACACAATGATTGGTTTTAATGTTCCAGTTCAGTTGAATATTGATGAAAAATGTATGTGTGTGTGTATATATATATATATATATATATACAGCTATGTTCAAAATAATAGCAGTGTTTTTAAAAAAGTGAATAAAGCTCAAAATCCTTATAATATTTTTTATTTTCTTTCATTAGGAACGCTGCACAAGGTATTGCACAACAAATCATAAAGAAAAAAGTATCAATATTTAATTACTTTACAGAATATGAAGGAAAAGGTGATATTTCTGTGTTCAAAAAAATAGCAGTGTCGGCATTTCTCATTACAAACTCAAATATTTACTAAATAAACTGAAAAAATATTAACATTTAGCAATCCTGACAATTAGTTAACTAATATTGGTTGAATAACCGCTGTTTTTGCACATCTGTGCTGCATGGAGTCAACCAACCTCTGGCACCTCTGAACAGGTATGCCAGCCCAGGAAGATTGGACAACCTTCCACAATTCCTCTTCATTTTTGGGTTTTGCCTCAGAAACAGCAAATGTTATGTCACACCACAAGTGCTCAATTGGATTAAGGTCTGGGGATTGGGCTGGCCACTCCATAACCTCAATTTTGTTGGTCTGGAATCAAGATTTGGCTCCTTACTGGTATGTTTGGGGTCATTGTCCTGTTGAAACACCCATTTCAGGGGCATTTCCCATTCGGCATAAGGCAGCATGACCTCCTCAAGTATTGTGATGTATCCAAATTGATCCATGATCCCTGGTATGCGATATAAAGGCCCGACACCATGGTAACAGCCCCATTTCATGATGCTTGCACCACCATGCTTCACGGTCTTCAGAGTGTGCTTGTATTCAGTGTTTGGGGCTCGTCTGACAAACTGTCTGCGGCCCTTGGATCCAAAAAGAACAATCTTACTTTCATCAGTCCACAAAATGTTTCTCCATTTCTACAGAGGCCAGTCAACATGATGTTTGGCAAATGCAATCCTCATCAGCACATGTCTTTTTTGCAACCGTGGGACTTTGCGGAGCCTTCTTGCTGGTAGATTAGCCTCACATAAGTGTCTTCTCATTGTCACAGCACTCACAGGTACCTTCAGACCGTCTCTGATCTCCCTGGAGTAGACCCTTGGCTTAGTCTTTGCCATTCTGACTATCCTTCGGTCCATTCGAATGGTAGTCTTACGTTTTCTTCCACGTCTCTCTGGTTTGTCTTTCCATTTTAAAGCACTGAAGATCATTTTAGCTGCGCAGCCGATAATTTCCTGCACTTTTTTATACGTTTTCCCCTCTCCAATCAACTTTTTAATCAAAGCACGCATTTCTTCTGAACAATGTTTGGCACGACCCATCTTTCATCAGTTTTCACTGAGAATTGCATGCACAACATGTGCTTCATCCTTAAATAAGGGCCACCTGATTGAAACCAGTTTCTTTCACACAATGAATGATCTCACTGATTGAACTCCACACTGCTATTTTTTTGATCACGCCCCTTTTACTTAATTAGTCAATTAAACAGACCCAGGAGTATTCATATCATTAATGGATCTGTTGGTTCCTCTGACTTTACTACACCTGCTGGTAAATTATTTTCCATTTATTATTATGTTTTATACCAAAAACAGTGATTTATCTGGTTAGTCATGTTGGACTGCTATTATTCTATACATAACTGTATGTGTGTGTGTGTGTGTGTGTGTGTGTGTGTGTGTGTGTGTGTGTGTGTGTGTGTGTGTGTGTGTGTGTGTGTGTGTGTGTGTGTGTGTGTGTGTGTGTGTGTGTGTGTGTGTGTGTGTGTGTGTGTGTGTGTGTGTGTGTGTGTGTGTGTGTGTATAGAGTTTTTCCTCTCCCTCTTTCGTAGGTGATATGAAAAAAAAAGATATAGATACTGCTATGACTTTATATTAAGATAACGATAGAATCTAATGTTTAATATATAACTTGAAAACATACTACAGAGACTGCTTACTTCCTATATTTGGAAACGTAAGTAGTCAAGTACGTACGAGAAATGGAGTGATGAAAACGATATACTCGTATACAATATAGAGCTCCATATCACAGTGAACCCTTCAGAAGTGACGTGACTGGCTGATGCTGTCTTCAGGTACGGGCTCTGATGTGAAGGTGCCGAAGAAACCCGTCCGGTCCAGAACCTCTGTGAGCCGCCACTTTCACAAACACTCCAGATCCAAGTCGGACCATTCCTCATCCAACACGTTCAGAGAAGGAAGCGTTTCCAATAATCTCTCTCTGGAACAACAAACGTCTGCTGAGGGGAATCCAAACATTCCTCACGTGAGCAACAACAAGTCGGCCGTCGGGCCGGACAGAAGCTGTGAGCTGACCAATCCCCAGAAGCACCGCGAGAAGAGGAAGCACTGCCAAGTGGACGGACACAAGTCAAAGAAGAGCAGGAAAGACGCTCACTTCGAAGGTCATCGCATCTCCCACCTGGTGAAGAAAAAGACGCTCGATAAAGAGGCCGGCGAGGACAACCAGCAGGACGAGCGGAGGAAGTCGGACGATTACGTGTTGGCCAAGCTCTTCAAGAAATCAGGTTTGTCAAATGCTCAGAAGAAAAGATGGTCCAGCTCTAATCTGGTGACCTTCTCAGGCATCCACAGCGTGATGCAGCACGACTCCATCATAGAGTCGTCCAACCCCGACTACGTCCTGGTGGAGGCGGAGGCCAACAGGGTGGCCAGAGACGCTCTGAAGGCTCTGAAAGTGTCGCGTCAGCAGTGTCGCGCCTTCAGCAGACCTGCGGCTCCACCTGCCAAGTAAACGTCCAGAGATGCATCTTTTGTTGAACAACTTTCTAACGGAAACATTCTTGTCTAGGAAACGCTTCGGACAAAAGAAGAATTCCCTCTTGGTCGGACCTTCTGTTGAGATTTCTGCAGCGCCAGAGAAGTGCAAGGTAATTATGGGATGTTGATCCATGGAAGTATATATTACCAACATAGGAATATTGATGATTGAATTTAACATTTAAAATGGTGGAACTGTTTAACTATTTTACTATTTTTTAAACAATTAAATGAAATAACTTGTATAGTAAAAGGTAAAGTTTTTTTGTTTTTTTTTATAAATAATTTAATAAAAAAAGATAAATATTTTAACACATAGTTTATTATATTTTCAATTATTCCAAAATCATGATACTAAATTAAATATTCTTTATTCCAGCCTTTTAAATTCAATATAAAAATTGTTGGTATAGTAGAACCACCAGAAAAAAACCAAAAGAGCACAGAGCTACTTGATCAATCTTCAGCCAATTGTGCGACTGATCAATTGAGTTGCTCTGTGCTGTTTTGCTCTTGTCTGGTGGCACCATTACATTTTTCATACTGAATTTCAAAGGATAATATAGAATTTATAAAATGTACTTTAAAATATTTGGAATTATAATATTAAACTGTGCGTGTAAATCAATAACATCTTCTGTCCAGGATGCTGCTGTCGTGAAGAAGTCCAAGAAGCCAAACTCTGGCGCTCTCTTCAGCGGGGAGGCAGCAGAGAGCGACTCGGCTCCGCTCTCCTCCTCCTCCCTCCTCGCCAAAATCAAAGGGCGGAACAGCCTCCACTTGCCTCCGAGCCAGAGAGAAGAAGCAGAAGAAGAAGAAGAAGACGAAGGCTCCGCCTCCACCCCTGCCGCCGCCACCGAGCACGACGAGCTGCTGGCCGACCTCCGCAACTTCGTGGCCTTCCAGGCCCACATGGACGGTCAGGCCAGCACCCACGAGGTCCTGGAGTACTTCAAGCCCAGACTGACGGAGAAGCAGGCTCCAGTCTTCAGAGAGCTGCTCCGAAGCATCTGTGACTTCCAAAGGAGCGGCGGTCAGGAGGGCATCTGGAGGCTGAAGGAGAGCTTCCGCTGACTCCAGTACTGAGATCCATCCTCAGACTTCCGTTAATCCCTCAGATACTTCTGAAGATCCTTCACTTGAAAGAAAAACCTCATGTGAGAGTTTCTCCACACTCGCGTGTGACCGCAGAGTCACCATGGTAACCGTTATTATGGGATCTCAGGTCCAACTCAAGAACTGTAAAAGTCCTGAGTGTGTTGGAGATTCGGGTCTTCAACACACAAGGCTGCATCTACCTCACCTGAAGTCCAGACAAGAGAACCTGACTGACACACACCTGGATGGACACACACCTGGACTGACTCACACTCCACTGAAAGTGTTGCTGCTGCTGGAATATAAATGTTTTTTTCTAAAACCGTTAAACATGTTTGTCCATGTGCCACATTGTTGTTATATTCTCTGTGAAATAAAACTGACATGAAGCACCGGAGCTGAGATTATTCTCGTGGTCTCGTCCAACAGGAATCAAAGCAGTGTAAGTGTGTGTGTATGAGTGTGTGTGTTGAAGTGTGTGTTGCTTTGTTTTCGTGTGAATGAAGGCGTGTAAGAAATATAGACACACATAAATATCACAACACTTCATATTCAACAGCACTGGATCTACTTTTCTTCATGAACAATTAACATGCAAATATTCACATTATTTCTCTTGTGTAACAAATATAGATCCTCTGTTTGAATGCAGTACTGATGTTAATCAAGTAACATTGTAGTTTTCCTTCAATTGAATTAAGAAATTCAATGCATCCACAATGTACATTTATTTCTAAGTGTTCGTTTAGTAGTGATGTGTTTTTTTTTTGCTCGTGTCAGCGTTTGTGTGTAGCTGCGTGTTGTGGTTCATTAGTGTGTGCGTGTGTTTTAATATTGTTAGTGTAGTAATGTGTGTATCAAGTGCATGTAGCTGTGTGATTCTGTCCTAATGATGTTGAGTTGTGTAATTGTGTGTCATTGTGGTCTTGTCATGTGTGCAAATTGTGTGTGTTCGCATGTGTGCGTGTTTATTACATTTGTGTTTAAAGTAGTTTAGTTAGTTTGGAGTATTTTTGTTTGGGTTTAGGTCCCAAAACACTTGTAAATGAGAATGTTTGTGTTTTTTTTTTAATTTTGTGTGTGTGTGTCCTTTAAAGAGACGTCTTAATTTTTGTTTTAATACAGTTGTGTAATTGTATGTGTTGTGGATTATCGTGCAAGTATGAGTGACTCGTATTTTTTCTGGTTTATTTGACGTGATCTGTGTATTTCATTGGTTTTCACGTAAAGTGTGGTAATGTGTGTGAGTACAAAGGTATGTTTGTGTGTGTAATTTCAGAACTTTTGGTTTGATACAGTTGTGTAATTGTGTGTGTTGTGGAAAATTGTGTGTTAGTGTGTATGCGTTTGAGCTAGTCTTTTTTCTCTTGAATATGTTTTGTTTTCTTGTTATGGAGTGTCACTTTGTGTTTGTTGTGCTGCTGTCACAAAACACATGCAAATGGCAGTGTGTACAACTGTGTTCTTTTACTGTGTTCACTTCAAGTCTTGTCTTATATTTGGTTTGATGCAGTTGTGCAATTGTGTGTGTTGTGTAAAATTGTGTGTAAGTGTGTATGCGTTTGTGCTAGTATATTTCTTCGGAATGTGTTTTGTTTTCTTGTTATGAAGTGTCACTTTGTGTTTGTTGTGCTGCTGTCACGAAACACATGCAAATGAAAGTGTGTACAACTGTGTTCTTTTACTGTGTTCACTTCAAGTCTTGTCTTATATTTGGTTTGATGCAGTTGTGCAATTGTGTGTGTTGTGTAAAATTGTGTGTAAGTGTGTATGCGTTTGTGCTAGTCTATTTCTTCGGAATGTGTTTTGTTTTCTTGTTATGAAGTGTCACTTTGTGTTTGTTGTGCTGCTGTCACAAAACACATGCAAATGGCAGTGTGTACAACTGTGTTCTTTGACTGTGTGTGTGTGTCACTTCAAGTCTTGTCTTATATTTGGTTTGATGCAGTTTTGTAATTGTGTGTGTTTCTGGATTATCGTTTAAGTGTCTCAGTGCGTCTCATTTTTTCTGGTGTGTGTTTTTTTAAGTGTTTGATTTTATGTGCTTATGTCACACAAAGTGTGGTTATGAGTGTGTGTACAAAAGTATATGTGTGTGGGGGTTTTTAGACGTTTTAGTTTATACAGTATGTGTGATTTGCAAGTGTGCCTGAGTGTGTGTTTGTGATGTGTCCACACACACACAGATGAAGACTACATACTCGAGCAGTGAAATCATGGCGTGTGATTGCGAAGTGAGTGATCGTGAAAGGAAAGTGATTTCATTATCACGCTGGAAAAAAGGCGCTGACAGGAAGACGCGCTTCTCACTCGAGGCCTCGTCACTTTGTCTAGACCAAATATAAAGTTATCAAGCGTTATTTGATTTCAATTTTCTCCACGCACCTCACCGAGGTCATAATAACAACTTTATTTTCAGCGGTGCATAAATTAATTACGCGCATTTAATAACTAAAATATCATTATATTCCCCCTTTAATAACATAAACGCCGCACGCCGGGGAAAGCCTTAATAGCGCGGGGCCCTGTAACTGGCCATTATCCGCGTGTAATGATATTACAGAACCAATTACGCGCTATTAGAAGGGATTTTCTGCACTTTATGTGGTTTGGTCCAATCCCGCACTGCTCTTCCAAATTTCAGCTGCTTCTCGCAGCCTCATCTCGCCTCCACCTCAGAGACCCAGTGCGTCTGCGCCCGCTCGTCCCAGAAGCGCTTTAAAACTAATTGAAAGGCTCCCGCAGCACATCATTTATCTCAGGAAGCCAAATAAATCGCGGGACCCCTCGCTGTGAACAAAATCAAAAACTTGGCCTTGCGAGTGTTCTATAAGCGGAGAGCCCCTGTAAAGCGGGGCGGCTAACACACCCCGACGAGCCATTAACCCGCCCGACAGTCAATCTAACACCCGAAAGCAGTCATCTCCCTTTTTTTAATATATCAAAGAACCAAATAAAAAAGTGCAGCGCGGTACACCCGCGTGTTTATGGTTCGGGGAATATGCCTGACTCTGGAATAACAATCATGATGATGTTTTTTAATTCACAAGAGCTGAGCAGCAGTTTGCACGCGCGCGCACACACACACGCGCAAACACACACACAGGGCAGCGGGTGAGACAGACAATGCCAGGATAATCCGATTAGGACCAATTAGGCGTGAGATTGTGCGACACTCGCTGAAAGCCTTGACACTCTATGGAGACATCTGGACACTCCCAGAGAGAGAGGGTGTGTGTCAGAGAGAGAGAGGGTGAGAGAAAGAGTGTGTTTCTGAGAGAGATCATTTATGTGTGTGTGTGGAGAAGACAGAAGAGGAGAAACCATGTGTGCATGTGCGAGTGTGTGTGTGTCAAAGTAAGAGAAAAAGAGTGAGAGAAAAGGCGTGTGTGTGTGTCAGAGAGAGAGAGAGAACATGAGTGTGTGTCAAAGAGAGAGAAAAGGTGTGTGTGAGAGTCAGATAGAGGGAGGGAGATAGTGTGTGTCAGAGGGAGAGAGAGAGAGAGAGAGGGGGAGAGAGAGGTGGACACTCCCAGAGTCAGTCACTCCTCATCCTCTCATCAGCACCACTGCAGGTACAGGAAGCTTCTCTTCCAACAACTGTCTTCAGAGCAGAAACAACTTTCCAGGATGTTCTACTTCCACTGCCCGCCTCAGCTGGACGGAGAGTGCTGTCGCTCCAACACACGTGAGTCCGTCCATCCGCTTCTCACACCGGCAAGTTACGCGGAAACCACCTCATATTGAGAATTGCCATCTAAACTGTGGGGACCCCTCTGGTGTGAGGCCCCCGCGGGCACGAGGAGCGCGTCCTGTCCCGGGCACAGATGTTTGGCTTCCACGGCTCTCAGCGCCTCATGGTTCCCCTCTGACCAGCATCAATGTTTCATGCGCTAATGGAGTCTGAACATCATCTGTTGTTGTTGTTTCAGTCAACTCCAGCACTTTTGGGAACCACGCCCCGGCAGACTTCGATGACGGCTTCCTCCGCAGGAAACAGCGCAGGAACAGAACCACCTTCACGTTGCAACAGGTAAACCAGGTTCACGAGTGCGAGATATAATGGAGATTTACTGCGTTCAAAATGGCCCGTTGGAAGTAAATAAATAAACATCTCTCAGTTCACGAAATCTCGAGCAAGAACAGAAAAAGATCCATTTACTGAATTTAAAGTCACTTATTTATAAATCAGTGCTTTACCAAAAACATCGCAGTAGTTCATTCGTATTAAACAACAGAAATGGTTCTCTTTCTCTACTTCCTCTCATCCATGACACGTACATGATCATAAAGATCAGCTACACACGATCTTTATTCTGATATAAACACAATAATTTAGAAATTGTTGTGACGGGTTTGACCTTAAAACCTTAGATTTAACTGCACCGTAAAAGTTAAATATAATATATTTTCTGAAAATAGGAAAATAAGCAGCAAAAAACAACACTTATATCATACTATAAGTTCCCAACACCAAATAAAGACTTAAATAAAAGCCGAGATTATTATTTGTAACTCTTATGGTTAACGATTTTAAATGATCAATGATTCCCTGAAGACTGCAGGAGTGAACATCTTTGACCATCTTATTTCAATTTTAAATTAAGGTTCAATAAAAAAAAAACTGAAACAACTATATAAAACAAATATAAATTAATAAAGTGGGACTAACTTAAAGGTTATTTTGTTTATTTATATTTGCGTTTATAGTTTCGGTAAAATTCGAAAGAGTTTGGAAGATTATGAAACTAAATAAAAAAGTACAAAATGTGTGTTTTTAACTGAGAGATGTAATTGTGATGTGTGTGTGTTTGTGTGTTTGTGTTCAGCTGGAGGCTCTGGAGGCAGTCTTCGCTCAGACCCACTACCCGGACGTGTTCACCCGGGAGGAGCTGGCCATGAAGATCAACCTGACCGAGGCTCGGGTGCAGGTGAGCGGCGACAGCAGCGTCCACGCGTGGGTGTAGGAAGTGTGTGTGTGTGTGTGTGTGTGTGTGGGAAATGAAAGCACTCTGTCATTCCGTGCACTTTAACAACATCAACATAATGGTGAATATTAGATCCGCTTGATTAATCGTTCATTCATAATTAACCAGCGATCATTCTCTAATCCAGCAGTTTTATGGGGGCCCCGCACCTCTACGGTGGGTCCCCGCTCCTGCGCACCTCCAAACTTGGCCCGGTTCTAATGAAGTTACGCTTCCTGGATGTCATTTTCCAACATTCCCGATTCGCTTTTGGGGGTTTTGTTGTGCGCCGAAATCTAATTGAGGGAAATATAATAGTTTGGCTTGTGTTCCTCAGGGTCATCTTACTATCGCTTAAACCTCCATAATGGAATCCAGCGCTGTAAATTAGGGATTGTAAACAAATTATTCCCCCTCCTAATCCGATTACCGCATTCCTATTATTAAATCTGAACATGAATCCGGCGCTGTTTGCAGGGATATTAAACTTACATTATTATTAGAAAATAAATTTGCTCTCGGCTCTGGTGCCCCTCCTCCTGGTACCGTGTCAATGGGCCCCCCGCATTAAGAACACGCGGCAAATTGAGATTAATGGAGCAATTATAGGCCATTCAGAGAGGGATCGTGTGGGGGGGCAAGACTTCTAGCTGGAAGGTGCAGGGGTGAGATAAGTCTATTGGCCGCATTGTTGTCCTGCCACCACGATTGTCCTTCTTTATGTGGAGAGAATGAACGCGTGTGTTTGCCTGTTGACATCATTCTAGCTCACACACAATAGAAACACACACATCGAGATTAATGCCACAAGCAAAGTCCTAATCGAATCTGATGTTGTCAAACAATCACTAAATAGGGAAATAAACGACTTCATCTCAACTGTCAGCGTGAAGCCATTAAAATATGATAATGAAAAATTGCTCAATTAAATGTTGTTATAGGCTCTGACCTTCGTTCGACTGAGGGACTATATGTTCATCCCGCCGCTCTCTGGGATGTTTTTGGAGACTTAAACGACGCATAAATAATGAATTTAAACTTCTTATGTCGCTCGTTTTAAACTCGTATTTCCCGACGATTCGTTCCACGGCCATATGTGGAGCGACTCCCTTCAGGCTTCCTGACAGCTGCTCAACTACTAGTATATCGACGTTAAAAATGGACATTTGAGGATAAACTGACCCTGAACGACGAAATGTTGACATTATTATTCGTGACAATTTTGGTATATTAAACAAAATATTTCATGGCATCACCTCACTCCTTCATGTTAAAAAATAAATATACTGCCTTTAAGAAAAACGAGTATAACTCATTTTTGTAATTTAGTTTTCACTTGGAATGATGAAGTAATTTACCTGCGACGTTTTGAGTTGATGTAAACTATCATGCCCCGATATTGAGTGATGCTTCAACTTAAAAACCTTCTGTATTCAATTCGTTAAATTGTCTATATACGTGGAGCAGTTGATAACATTTCAGGAAACTACTAAAATGAAGTCTTAAATGTCGTTCAAAACTGGCTGCTAGCAGATCCTAACACAGAAACAAGTCGTTTTTATGTGTTAAACTTGTGCCAAATCCAACTTTTTCTTAAACACACTTACTGAAAACTTCATAAATACTGTAAAAATGTTCTCACAATTTTCCAAAAAGTTCATCACTGGAAGTGAATACAACAAATTCTATTTCCAACGTTAAATTAAACATAATATTTTGGAACTCTTTTAATGGAATTATTTTCCTTGTCAGGTTTGGTTTCAGAACCGCAGAGCGAAGTGGAGGAAGACGGAGCGGGGCGGCAATGACCCAGAAGGGGGCAAAGAGCAGATAGGTGAGGGGACCCCTCCGTCTCGCAGCATGAACCCACAGTCTCCTGTGGACCAGAGCCGAAAACAGAAAGAACCATTGGAGATGCCTCAGAGGTGAGAAAGTTCTGTTTCCCATTCAAATATTTTGTCATCTCACGCACAATTGTCATTCAGTATCAACAGAACCGTAGGCCCAGGCGGTCCCTTCTTCCCGTCTTGTATCCCGGGCACGCTCCTGAATTCTGCGACCTACGCCCAGGCTCTGTCGCAGGTCGCCACTTTGAAAGGTGAACCTCAATCTGATGAATAATCAGAATCCGTTTTATCACCTGAAGTCCTTAATGAATCGTTTACTCGCAGGTAATGGTTTGTGCTCCTGCTGCGTGTCCGACCCCATGGGTTTGTCCTTCCTGCCCCCCTATGGTTGTCAGGGCAACCGAACAGCGAGCGTGGCAGCTTTACGGATGAAGGCCCGGGAGCATTCCGAAGCCGTACTGCAATCCGCCAACCTGCTCGGTCCCGGCGTCGGCGTCCTTTCTGGAGTAAGTGTGAGTTCTGCCGGGATGTCCAGGCCCACGGTGGGTCCGGTTCTTGAGGTCCCAGGCACAGTGGGGAGACCCGGTGACAGCTCCAGCCCCAACTTGTCCAGCAAGATTTCAGTCCTGGCCTCTGACAAACACCCTCACTGTTCCAAGGAACCTCTGGAGAAAAAGTGAGACCCTGGACACATGGACTCTTTTAAATCTGGTGCTGTGAACTCATGAGCACTACGTTGGACTTTGCTTATATCGTTATGAATGGATGCAAACTTCAAACTATTTATCTGATTGTGAAACATGTTTTTTTTAATGCTGAGCATTTAGGGGTTCTTGGACCCCATGAAAGCACAATTGTCATATTTATCGTGGACAATGACGGACTTCATACCTTCTAATGTGAATTCATTGACTGATGCAGTTTTTATAAGTGATGGTGTTATGATGAATATTAGTGCATGTCAACATTAAATGTACAAGGAAGCGAGCAGGAGAAGTTGTGGAGAAATGCTTTGTGAGCCTAAACAATCATCTCGTCTGTTCAGAAAGTGCACTTTAAAGAAAGGGATCCGGTGTAAATGTTATGACCCCACTGGCGTCCACTCAGTTAGCATATCTGTAGTGCCAGCAGACCGGGAACAAACCAGTGCTGTTGTGACATGTTCTTTAAAACAATTAAAGATGTAGTCGCTCATGTTGCCTCTCACTCCTGCCATCTGTTCTCATACATTATTGATCAGCTTCCCTTAAAGCCCGGAGAGCGGCGCTACCACTGCTCTTATTATTTATTTACTTTTTTTAAAAGGCTCAATCACATCGTCCATTTGTGCCTCTTTAATCCCACACACAAAACGTGATTGTTACGATTGAACTAGAGTGTTTTGCTCCTCATATTATCGCTGGTATCATATTCAATAGAGCCAATCAGACTGAGATCACCGACCTCTGATTCAATTCGTGTCCTTAAGGATTTTTGGGAAATGGCTTTTCATCGCCAATAACCCAATTAAGTAAACTACAGGCACATTATCATGAATAATGGATCAGAAATTATATATATCCATGAAGTACTGGATCAATAATTGATGAGGTGACACCACGGTGGCGGAGAATAATGTCAGAATTTGTGAGCACAAATCATTCATTAAACACCGTCATCTAAGCATGTTGTAAATGAAACAATAAAGTTCATTTTTATACACAATTGGCTTCATCCTTTACTGAAACAATATATGCATTAATGCTAAATGAATAGAATAGTCAGAATATGTATAGAAATGACAGTTATTGAGGGTTTATTGCATTCATTAAGTCACAATATATTCTATATCTTCTAAAGTCCCTGAACTAAATGACAAAACATGATTTGGGAATATTATGGTTGAAGGACTTGAGAGGAGTAAAGCCGGCATAGCTTGGCACTTTATGATAACATTTGTCAGCCCATCATTCCCAAAATGTCCCCGTGCAGAAGGAGTCGGGCATCTCGGACAAAAGAATTGGAAAACTCATTCAATCTCTCCAGAATTGAATACAGCAGTCGTGGAATTTAATCATTAGCCAAAACAAAAGAGGCTGAAGTTGTAATGACGACGATCATCATTAAGTTCTGCATGCTGCCCATAATTCACGGCTTTAATATTTCATAAACAAGTCAAGTTGGTGTTGACATTCGGCTGTGCATGTGGCATCATCGATAATTTCTGTCACCTAAAAAAGTCCTGAGGCGGTTTTGTGCAGCATTGTTATATCAAATTAGCTGGAGAGCAGCCAGAGAAGCAGACAAACACGCTGGAAATGGGCAACAGCAGTTGAACTCTCTTCTCACACTGCAGTTAATGGACTTCTTTTGTTGCAGTAATGAAATATTTTTGCGCGAGGATGTGGAGAAATATGTCCTGAAACTGTCACGGTGCACACACTGTCATCAACACAGCCAGAGTCCCAGAAACCAAACACATGTGTGACATCACTTAAAACCTATTTATTCATTTTTAGTGCATCCAGGTCGGTGCATTGAGTGCGGACTGTAATACCATCGCTGCTTTTAATTCCTGTAGCACGTCCGATCAATATCTCAATCAATTAGAATCAATTAAGCTCATCTCCAAATGGATTTAGTACAAAGAAAGCTTTTCTTAATGCAGCAGGTAATGTGCTTGTCTGCTGTCTGCCACACAACCACAGCCTCGCTGATCCTTACTCAGCATTTCTGATCGATACTGTCCACTGCATCCTGTGCTGGACTCCACGGTTCAACAGCAGCAATAAAGTTATGGAGACGCAGGTTCTCCGTTAGTCCACTAGAGGGACTCGATGAGCAGGAAAAGACTCGTACGAGTACTTTTCATTCTTAAAAACCTAATTCTTATATTATCATAAAATCTATATTTCAAAAGACTAAAACTCGGTTAATAATAATTGTAACCAGGTAAAATGTTAAATATTATTAAAGACAACTAAGAGACAAATTATTGGATTTTAGGTTTAAGTGGGGACTTTGAGTTTAGCTGAGTTTCTATGAAGATAAGATGCTAAGATGATAAATCATGAAACAATTAAAAAAATATGATACTGGTCTCCTGGTGTATTGAAATAAATATCAGCAACATGCTGTATTTTAAATAATGATCCTACAGCTCTTATACAAACAATACTAAACTGTCAGAGGAAACATACCACATATCAACGATGTGCTTCATTCAAAAAAACATCTTTCAGGTATTTCTTATTCCTGGGTGTGCAGGGAGAATTTAGGCACTTACTGAAGTTCTCTCTGGTGATGGTTGTTTCTCTCTCTCTCTAGAAGTAGGACCTTGGAAGAAAAGCATACAAATATGAATTAGAGTAGCATAAAATTCTTTCAACGCACTTGATACCTTCATTTGTGAATCCTGCTTCATCGCGTTGCTGAACAAACACGATGTTTAAGGTCATCCTCTTCTTGTTGGGTCAGAATCAGAACTCTTATCTGCATTAGAATCCAAACAAGACGTAGAAAATAGCTTTAATTGATTATCACTAAGCTTTATTGTCAATTCAAATAAGTACATCCAGATTTCATTTATAATCAATTAATAATTGTTTATTTATATACCATTTTATGACAATGACCCTCATTTTATTTTTTATTTATTGTGTATTATTTTATTAACCTCTTTTTATTCCATTATTTCATTTTTATATTCTGTAATGCCACAACTAATTCCCATTTTGTGTTTACAACACTGGCAATACAAGTTTTTTCATTCTGATTAGATGTTTAATTCAAAACTAATTTAATTTGCAAAATGTTATTTTTGGAAAATTATTCCTCTCACATTGACAGAAGCCTAACAATCTACTAAGGTTTCTTATTATTTATACATTTGTTTTTATTTGAATAGAACATCATCTCTATGTAAAAGTCCAACGATGTTGGGACAGTGCTGTACAATGAAATTAACTATTTAGGCTTTTTACCACTTCCAGCAAACAATACGATACATGCTGGGGGGACGTATTCTAGAAATATAAATGTTTTTAAAATAATAAATGTATAATAATCAAATATGTTTAAAAATAAATAAAATATGGTATGCAAACAATGTAAATAAGACTAGAAATTAAATACAGCAATATGTACAATATAAAGATAAATCTATGATTTAGTTAATTAAAAGGGCAAATATAAATAACAATAACTTTCCCATTAACATATCTATACATTAAAACCATGTTAAATTTAATTTGTTATCAAACAATAGTTAATGTATGTTTCATGAAAATTATTCATTTATTGACTCTTTAATTATATTATATTATATATTATAATTATAGATATTTTTTATAAATATCATAATAAATATAAAGACAGTTTTCCTTCGGCTCGGCTCCGTAAAACAGTGTTTACTACTGGTCTGACGTGTGAGCTGATTGTTGGTCTGTGAGCTGCATGTGTGAGTGTCCATCATCCTGGCCCTTCACCCGCCAACAACATTGGCTGCAGCAAAGTTCCTATTATAGCAGTGGGATTAAGGGGGTGGGGGCGAGGACCCTCCTCTTCCTCTGCCTCACGGCCTTTTCTACAGCGGAGATTATTCCTCCGAATCCTTGACACGTTGATCAGTTCGGTGCAATAGAAACCTGCATTGATGAGGTGACACGTGTTGACACCGCATCTGCTCCACGAAGAGTGAGGCACACTAAAGTAAGGCTATTTAAGACTCTATGTTGGGGGGGGGGCACCCCATATTTCACCACCCATGCCCCAAAAGTAAAAGAGAAAAATTGATTTCTCGCCAACTTCCCCTCGACAAGTCTCAGTTGTGCGTCGGGGTCAGTAGCTGTGCAGGTTTATAAATAGGTAAGAGGCTGTTTGTTTCATCCACCTGACACTCGACACCAAACCATCTGACAGACCTTCATGCTAACTCCAGTCCTCATTCTGTCCCCCCATGGTGGACGGTCTCCCTGGGCCAACGCCTCTATTTCTGGCCCGGCCCCTGGTCCTGGTGTCGGCCCTCAGCTCACATGCTGGAAGACGCTGCCTCGGACTAAAGGATTGTTTTCTGCGGTCCACATCGAGAGGTTCAGACGGGACGGACCATGTCTTTGAAACTGACCTGCGGACTATAACGACAGAAGGTGAGACCTGGATATGTGAGACGGTCCAATACATGTATTTATCTCTCACTATTATAACAAGACCTTGAACGGTGCTCATTTATTTTTACTATAGCACAAAAACAGAAAGCACATATTTGTCATTAAAAACAAGTCTTCTTGTCGTCAGTAACGACAGTTCAGCTCAACTTGCGTTTAGAATCAAGACCTTTGGTGTCAGGTTTAGATTTTGAGGCCAGTTCTGGATAAAAATAGACTAGAAAGCTCAGAAACCACTCTTGACAGGCTGATATGACATCATAGAGAATGTGTAACAAGAACCTATCATGAATGTGTGAATCGTGTTTTTTTTCTCTCTTTAATGTTTTTTTGTTTCTATTTGTGTTTGTTTTGTTTTTTAGCTTAAGGTTGTGTGTTTGATGATACTGACTTTTTACAGGTAACACGCTTGTTTTGAATGATATTCAGAAGGTTTTTCCACTTTCTTTCATCACCAATTATACATTTTAAGTAACAATTGAGAAAGTAACTGAACCCAGATAAGTTGCATGGAAAAGGATCAGTGCTGTGGTTCCAAGGTCATCGTGTCAACATATATTTCATTCATGGTCAACTCAGATTAACACTTCTCATATAGCGCCAAAAAAAACTTGACACTAATAGGCCTCCTTGTCTTAAAGGTGCAGGAAGTGAAATGTTACAAGAAAAAAAAAAAAGTAAAAAAACGGTTTGAAGCTCATTAGAAAAGGTTGAACAATAAAAACATTTACAGTTATATTTCTAAACTAAACATGCCATATCAAAACATAATTTTTTGCAACATGTTCACATAAGACGCATGAACAATTTATTGTATTTCTCTTCTTGTAAAACTTGCTTTAAAAAACTATTTTCTCTTTTTAAATTGTATAGCTCTGAAAACACGATCTTCTGAAAATACAAAGAATTGTACTGACTAAATGTGTATTGGCTAATGTCAACAATTAGAAAAACATTTTAAAACAAAGGCAGTTAGTGGCTGGGCAGTATTCCACAGTTCAACAACGAGGCGAGAACACATCTTGTCACCATAGCAACGTCAAAGTTTATTTATATGAGCGATGTGTTCTATGTTGCGTTTCTTTTTTTCCCCCTCAGAGCCACCACAAGTCTGGAGTTTGAACGTGTTATCTACAATAAAGTGTTGGTTATTGTAGTTTTATAATCAATTCTGCTACACATGGCCAACGGTGCTAGAAAAACAAGTATAATATTAAAAAGAGAAAACAAAACCAAAGTACTGTATATTCAGTAAAAATGGTATTAACTGAATGTAAACATATCAAAGAAAAACAGAGTACAAATTAGATTCCAGTGTTGGGTGGTGTGCACAAGAAAATACTCAATGTGTGTGCATGTGTGTGGAATAACTCAAGTAATTGTCATATAATCAGAATCAGAAACTTTGACAAAACATTGAAATTTTGAAAATCAACATGTTGAAGTTATACAATAATAATAAAGAATGGTTATACTTTATAACCCTTCATGTTCTGTTAGAATAAAAAAAGAAAATGACTCGTCCGCTCAAAGTCTCGACTGAGGTCCTTAAAAGTCTATGGAAAGAAAGATGTCTAGTCAGATTATAATGAGAACATACTCACACCATCAGTCTTTTTACAACATCCCATCCCATCGTTAACACTTCTCAGAGTATTTTTACACTCATTACTTCATTAAATTCTTTTTGTTTGTATTTGGACTTTTTCTGGTAAGTGAAACACAATCTTGATTATTATTTTTAAAAAAGTTCATGTGGCAAACCCGAAGCCCGGAGGCTAAATACGGCCTGTCAAGTCATTTTATGTGGCTTACCAGAGGGTTTGTTTTAATGTTGAGGTTTATATCGTGACTAGATTTATGACAAAAAAAATAGAGGCTTTTTTACTTTATCGATATTCAACAGCACTGTAATGATTTTTCTATTCAAAAAATAATAATTATTAAGAAAACATAAATATATCTTGTGGGGTGGCTTTCAAATCATATTATTTTGATAATAGTTATTTTATGGTTTATGTTTCAATAAAATGTGTAAAGTAAAATAATTTTATTTTTCAATTTACAATTAAAATAAAAACATTTACATTGTTTGTTCATTTTCAAGTTGCAATTTAATCTTCTAGCCCCTAGATGGCAGCAGTCATTATTAGATCTGAGCAATGACAAGAGGGTAGATTTGGCTCCAGCTGAAATCCAGTGTCCTTTAAAATCTTTCCAAAAATGATGCAAGCATATCGAAGAAATATCGAAATTGTATCAGGTACATCGCTTCAGCACTA
The DNA here is from genome assembly GCF_982586985.1 of Callionymus lyra. Taxonomy (NCBI): domain Eukaryota; kingdom Metazoa; phylum Chordata; class Actinopteri; order Syngnathiformes; family Callionymidae; genus Callionymus; species Callionymus lyra. Next base: position 25,407,318 of record NC_141828.1, on the reverse strand, counting down.
ATCTTGACGTATACAATTGCCAGTGTTCTAGATAAGATAAATAACAGATATTATACAAAGACAATAAAAGTAAAACTAATGTTGAATGAAAGTAATTTTTGTTGTAAGTTTTGACAGAAGCGAAGAAGCGATAGTTAGGATAGAGCTAGCCTCCAAGAATGAATAGAAAATATCACAATAAGAATCCTGTTGTGAGACAGAAAGTTTAGTTGATATACATTTTCTTTGGGCTGCACTCAACAAATAAAATATTTTGGCCCCTTGTGTGATCAAGTCTGGCACCCCTGCATGAATGTTTCCTGATCGTTTAAAATGTTGTCATGGATGCTCCACTTTCCTAAAATAACTCACGTGTTGATCTCTTTACTGCACCTAGCAACAGTTTTATTCACAACATGTCCCAAAAGAGGAAGGATTTACAAGAGTGTATTCTGATCTACATTCAGAACATTGCTGCTTAATAAAAGAAGGATAAAAAACTCTGGCCAAGGCCAGCTGTGATTAGGGATCAGGTTTATAAATAGGTTCGCATGAAAGAAACGTAGTGACTTGTGTTGTTACAATAGCAACAGTAATCGTGGTTATAGCTACACTCATTTTCTTTTTCCTGCATTTCACAGGACAAGGTCTTCATGGAATATTTGAGATAGCACCATTCCACAACTACAATGCGACATCCCAGCTGCAGCCCTGAGCAGAGGGGTAGACAACCACCTCAAGATAGGATTTCAAGGTCTGCGTGAACAAGGAAAGGACTGCCACAACATGACCTCAAGACGATCCAGCAAAAAGGGTCATCGGAAGCACAGCAATGGAGGATTCAGCGACACCTCCAGTGGAGGATCCTTACTGGACGAGACAGACCGGGAGGTCAGCAACCTCACCGACCGGGCATTCAGGAGTCTCTGCATCGGAGACGAGGCTATTTATAATGACTCTGACCTGGGCACTTCTTCACCTCAGAGGGACAGACAGTTGGCCTTCAGCAACAATGGTGCTGAGAGAGACAGACAGAGGGAGGAAGTCAAAAGAGCCACACATGAGAGTTTCAGCCTCAGGATGCAGCAATGTGTACCGGACCGGATCCACGGAGAGCGGTATGTAGGTGAGAGCAACAGTGTACCACTTTGGGATGTTTATGGAGAAAGGACCCAAGGAAGAGCATCTGCACAACCATTTGTGGAGATGTGGCAGCCAGCAAGATCATTGGATGTGGACCAGGAATTATTCTCTAGCAACAGAACCAATGATTTGAGGTGCCAACAGCCCAGGAGTCGCTCTAGAGTGTCTTCTCTTATCAAAGCTTTCAACTCTGATGGACAAAGGGAAACACTTGATGGTCGATACAGAGAAGGGAGTGATGACTCTAGCTGGAACAGGTCATCCCTCATGAACATGCAATCAGAGTTCTCTACATCCTACCAGCAAAACTATGGTCCTTTCCCACCAGCTGCTCAATTCTCGCTTCTGGATAACAGCTACTTAAGAGCTACGACTCCGAACATGAACGCAGCATTAGCTTTTACAAGATCTCCCCACAGTAAACACAGCACATTTACTCATGTCAATTGCAGCTCAAACTTCTTCATACATAGTGAGTTCAGTCCCTTTCAGGTTTGGAGGGACTACAACAGGACGTCTTACCAACAACAAGAATTCTCAGGGTTTATTAAAACTTCAGATTTCCCTCAATGGTGTGAATCCAAAATGTACAAGGGACTTTCTATGGAGGCGCAAATAATGAGGAATAAGCATCACCAGAGGAACAATATGCAGTCCACACCGAGTCTTCCAAGAACCCCTGTGACATCTAATGTTCTGCAGAAAGCTTCAGCCTTGGAGAAACGCTGTGAGTCTGAGCTAGCAGGAAATTATCCACACTGGAAGAGCACCAAGAGACTAGGAACCAACAGGATTCCCTCCCAGCGCCCATCAACTGCATCACCCACTACTGAGATGTCTCGCCGTGTCCAGGACACGATCAGCTCCGTCAAAGCTCTGCAGGAGAAGATCAGATTGATGGCAGGGCAGAATATTGCAGAAGAAATGACTGGGAACCCACAGAACTACACGTTTAACAATCAAGACTGTATTCCTCATGGGTACAACGGTGTGACACCAAACTTTGTCACTCAAAACACAAGTACAACTCCTTACAACATTAGCCAAATGCTAACGCCAAATGTTAGCATTCAGCAAGTACAGAACACAAACATCCAGCAGCATGCCAACTCTCTTCCACCTGTTGAGCATGCCCCGGTCCGGGCAGAATCCAGAGGTGGGACTCCAGATATAAGGATGTCCAGCTATAAATCTAAAGGTGCAAGTCTTCTTTTTAATCTGAAGGACAATAGAAAGAGAGTCAAAAGTACATACAGTCCTCCAAAGTTCAAGAGTTTCGATTCAGTGGAGAAAAACAAACAACCGCCCAGAGACACGGTCATAGATATCCCAGAGTTTTTAGAGCCAGAGATTCACAACCATTACGAAAGCCAGAGCAGCATGTTACATTCAGGAAACTATCACTTGCCTCCAGCAACACACTCAAGCCAAAGTTTGGAGAACCCTTCAAGTGTAAATAACACAACTCAAAGTGAGGTTTTCCCTCCCTCTGGGTACACAGGCTTCAAGTCAGAAAATTACACCCGTAATCAGGCGGCTAATCATCAAAATCCTGGCTATGACCCCTCTTTGTTCACTCCCTACCAGCAGAGTGAAGGAGAGGAAGCAGTGGGTGCCCATTTTTATAGAAGTAATCCATGTCAGGAAGCTACACAATTAAACGATAATCACATGAGTGCTTATCCGATGAGGCAGGAGGAGTCACAGCATTGTTTGAACGACAAAGCATTAGAGAATAAAAGCATTGGTAGACATCACAATGACAAGACTGATGAAGAATGTAAACTAAGGTTCATGTCTTCTCCTGGACAAGTGAAGAAGGATCAGGTATGTTTAGGTAAGAATGATTCTGTAAAGCACTTCAAAGAGATCAAGAAAAGTACAGATTCCGAACTCAGCAAAAAACCTGTGTGCGATCATACAGCTGCCCAGGAGCAAGAAACAGGATCTCGAAAACCCCTTTCGCCACTCATGAAGATGGATTCTGTCCAACCAACTACAGGACAAATAAACAACAACATAGAAGACACTTCATTGTCAATTACTGCTGCAGACAAGAAGGTGACAAAGAGTCTGCAGGGCGAGTCTTTGGACGTCACAGCCGGGCCATTGAAACAGGACGCCCAAGCAAACCTGGCAGCATGTCAACTCCAGACAAAAGTGGACCGGCCCACAGAAGAGTCGGCTGAGTTAATTTTAGCAGCCGAGGCCGAATCACAGGTGGATGAAGTCCAGTTTGCAGAGAAGGATCTTACACAAGCGAAAGCAGAGTTCAAAATGGTTGACATCAAAAGTGGACAAAGTGAGGCAGAGGAGACGAGAGGGAGGAAACAGATAGAGTCTTTACCATCAGAGGAGCAACACACAGAGAGATGTCAAACGAGAGAAGTCGAGGAAGCACACAGAGGCGACACAGGACCGGTCAAAGAAGAAGCCTTTAAACAACAAGTCGCCAATGAAGAGTCGTCCCAAATTCAACCCAAGCTTCTCCCAAAAGAAAATCCACTCAAAGTTCTAGATCAAGGCATTAAGTATATATTAGAAACAATTTTGACTTCTGAACACACAAAAGTGCAAGCAGAAAAAGAGCAAACGGAAGGAGAAAAGAGAAACATTGGAACAGCGGGCAAAGAGGTGGCTAGTATAGAACAAACAGAAGAAAGTAAACAGGTACTCAAAAGAGTGCAACAGGATGAAAAAGTTGAAGGGAAGACAATAACTGTTGAGGTTGAGAACAAGAAAACGGAGGAAAAGATAAACGCAGAAGACCCAGGACACTGTTTATCCCAAAAAGTAAGAACCAACCACTCGAATTTGGAAAAAAGAAACACAGATGTATCAATGGGAAATCAAAATCGGGTGGAACCAAGTGTGACCTCAGAAGAGGAAGTCAAGAGTGACACAAACAATGTGAAAGTGGTCAAGACAGAGACAAAAGAAAGGCTCAGAGAGAAAGTAAAGAAGAACAATGCTAAAAAGAAAGAAGCCTCTTTGGAATCGACTCGTGGCCAGAATAGTGAGAAAAAAGTTGAGCAGACTCATCAACATATGCAACTTAAAAGACATGATAGAGGTCAAGTAAATCGCGGTGCTGAAGATTATGACAGTTTGAGGGAGAAATATGGATTCATCTATCCAGTTTCAACTCAAAGAAATAAAGTACCTTCCGCTGGAAACAGTTCTACAGTTGATGAAAATATCCCCCTCATATCCAGTGCAACTGCTGATAAGAAAACCAGTAAACAAAAACCCAAAGATCAAAAACACCTTTTGATGAAAAGTTCCAAAACTGAAAATAAAATCACAACTAATGAAGACACCGAAAGCCTTTATGTCTACAGTGAGTCATCTAAAGAGTTCAGGATTGGGGAACATTGTTCATCTAATTCCCATGAGCAAACAACTGACAATAATAGTGTTGCTGACGAAGTCAAAAAAGCAACAATTGGGAGAGAAGAAAAATCTCAGAAACAAATTTATGTTTCAAGTGATTCAGAGAGGCTGAAATTACCTGAAGGAAAATCAACAGAACATGTCGTTTTACACAAAAGCCACCAGTCAGCTAAAGTATCGACGCATAGAGAGAGGGCACTGACCAAACAGGAGATTCTGACTTCCAAGATCAAAGCTCATGCAGAGAAAGAGATTTCAGCAATTAAAGAAAAGGGCTTTGCCAAAAACCCTTCTAAACATTTTCCTGGTAGTCATTATCATAATGTAAAGCAAATGCTATCCAAGGAGCCCCTGGAAAGACAAGAGAGCAAACTAACTGAAGTTAATGGGGATCCTTTGAAGGAACAAAAACTTTCAAGTTCTAAAGCAGCCTCCATTAATACTACAGCTAAAAGTGTCCCAGAAGATTCATTTAAGACGAACAGACCTGGAATACAAAGAGAAGAGAAAGAGACCACCCAAGACAATACAGAAAAATGTATAATAGAGACTCAATGTAAACAAATGGATTCAGAGGCAATTTTGCTTAAAAACAAGCTGGAACTAGAGAGAAAGGAGAAAATAAGGGACTCGAAAGAAGGGTGCACTGATGAAACGGTGAAAACAACTGAAAAATCCCTAAATAATAATACAAAACTGCATGATAAACACGAAGGATCTGAGGAAAACTCCTTCCTCACCTTAGGACCGAAGACACCTCAGGAAGACGACCTGCAGATAATGGGAATAATGGTGACTGTACGGGAAAATACAGACATGAGTCCAAACAGTCAGAAACTTTTTTCAGCAGAAGAGACAAGACCAGCTGAGTGTCCACTTCCAGGATCAAATAAAAACAGTAGGCTCCAGAATTGTACTTCTGTCACTAGTGAAAATGATCAGAAATCATTGAGCTCACAGGCAATGATGAACAACAGTGACAGGGTTGTAAAGGGGTTCCCTCCACACCAATCATGTTTGTTTGAGTCCCTCGATACATCTGCAAAAGTAAACCAAACAACCGAAAAAAATATAGATCTTAACAGCAAAAGAAAAGAAATCTGCTCAGAAGAATGTGAAAAACAAATAGAAATAAGCAATCAGGTCCTAGTTAAAGAAGTTAAACCTGCCAAAGAAGGCAAGAAGGAGGACAGAGATAACAAAGGGAGTCACGCATCAGTGAAAGAAAACGTTACCTTGACCATAAATCAACCCAAATGCAGTGAGGTGGAGGACAAAACCGCCCATCTACAAGATGAGAAACATCGTATGGCTCTAAAAATCCACCCAAATTATTCAGGTGAAAACACACCAAGGGCTCAAAACAAGATGACAGAAGTAGAAAATAAAGGTGAAGATGATGTGCATATCGACAACATTGCTATCAAAGTTGTGTCTTCTGTGGTTGAAAACGATGTTACCAATCCCACATCAAATCAGTTACTAGTGAGATCTGATGAACAAACACTTGCGGTATCTGACTCTGAGAAGAAGATTCCAGACAAAGAAGTCAAATTTAAAGACGAATCAGAAGATGACAACGGCGTAGAACGTGTTCTGTCAAGCATTAGAAAACTGGCTGATTGTTTGAAACAAACCCAACAAGACAATCAACACAGCAGAAATAACAGAGCACATAATGAAGCCCAGGCTAGACCTGAAGAACATGAAGTCCAGAACAACGTGGAAACGACAATTATGGAGCAAGACTACTTTCATATTGAAGGTCGACGAGTTGCTAACGCTGTACAGTCCGACAATACTACAATTGGCATGTCAAATAATACATCTCAAGAAAAGGAAGTTCCCATCGATGAAATGAAAAGTATTGTTAAAAGAACATATTCAAAAAATAGAACAAAAAGCCAGAAAAGAGGGGAAGATAGTGATGAACCTTTGAAACAGACAGAGACCGATGCTAGTCAAGGTACGCTTGTCAGAAGACGAAACTCAGACAGCAGGTCTACTTCAAGAGAACGACAGAGGAACAGTGGCCGAATTGTACAGCAGAAGATTGAGCACTCAGCAAAGGAGGAGCCTGAAATCCAGTCAAAACCAAAGCGAGCAGCCGCTATTCCTGAAATATCGGCTATTGCTGACTACGCTAGGTTGAAAGTCATCGTTTCAGAGAAACTGGACGACACATTTCCAGATGTCCCTCCAAATAAAAAGGAAGGATTCTTTCCACTAATACAGTCACGTCGAAGTCGCTGCCCAAATTTCACAGATCAAGAAGATCATTATATGAAAGAGAAAGGATTGACCACCAAGACGGACCTCTCCCCGAAAATAAACAAGGAGCCCAAACCTGTAGTGTTTCCAATCACAGAGAAAGCTCATCAAAGAACCGGGATGTTCAAACTGGGAGAGAAGGAGAGAGCTGAATTAGATCTCAAAAACAAAGCAGGAGCTTTGGAAAATGTGGTAAAGCAAGATCTGGAAAAGAATGTAGCTCAGGGAGGCGATTTGCTTAAAGCTGACATTCAACAGGAGAAAACAACTGTTTTGCAAACATTTTCTCCTCAAGATAAACCAGGAAACAATTCAACACCACAACAACGTGGTGTCAGCAAACCTGAAGTTTCATCGGTAAACAGAGAACTTGACCTTGAATGTTTTCCGAAGGGGGGCAAAGATAGTGATCCTAAGATTAAGGAACATAACTCAATGATGGGACCAGATAATTCTGATGAATTTCAAGTTAAGACTAGTGAAGAAATCCAAAAGGTGACAGAAAACAATGACATTTGCAAGAAGGAACTGTCTCAAGATTTAAGGATTACAAAGTTGATGAAGGAAAGTAAAGCTTTTCTCGAAGAAGAACAAGAAAGAGCTGCTCGGAGAGAACAGGAGAGAAGAGCTCGAGAGAGAGAGGCCATCACTGCTGCTAAAAAAGAGAGACGGCAAAAACAGAAAGAAGAAGAAAAACTAGCAGAGGAAGGATTAAAACAAGGGGCCACTAAACGCATCCAAGAAGAAAGAGGAATGACCAGAGTATATGAGGGGCAGGACGTGGGCGAAAGACTGGACGTCAAGGAAAGAGAAATGACACATGGACCAGAGGAGGAAAGCAGAGAGACAAAAGTCGTGGAACAGCATCAAGCCAAAGCTAGTCATAACAAAACTCAGAAAGCAGAAAAAACAACTGTAGTGGACACACCACAAAATCCACAGGACAAGGAACAGATGAGAACAAGACAATGCATAAAAGACAGTCCGAAAGATGAAGAAAATAGATTTGTTTCTGAAGAAAAGTCCATTGAAACACAAAGAAAACAAACTACAGATGAAAAGAGTGTTGTTGATGATGAAACCCGGAGAGACGAGATGTCCATGACTAACACCAGCGATTTCAAAGCCATTGCTTCAAAAGAAGAAGCAACTTCAAGAGGGGTGCCACAAAAGCCCGAAGCACAGCTAGCAGATGCTCTTCAGTACTACGCCATCACAACCGCAGAGCCACAAAGGAGACCAAAAGGAAGACAAACGTTGTCACCTACACCTTTTCAACACTGGAGGCAACCGCCTGAGCCAAATAATCCCTACACAGTCTCACAAAGTGAGGATTTCTCAAGATCACATAGGCCTCAAGCTCCTCCTTCTCCAGTTTCTTCTCTTCCTCGTTCAAACACAACCTCTCCTGCACTGGGAGCGAAACCATTGATGTTCAGAGTGAAGGATAACACCAACAGGAGCTCTTCTTTGACTAAATCTGTCAAACCACGCTTCCATAAGAACTTTGGAGAAGATTTCAGGGTGGGTTCACCAATGGAACTCATAGACGAAGAGCAACAGAGAAGAAGATACAACACAGACACACCCACCAGCACCTCCTCAGGGTTAAATGCTATATATGAATCAACATCTCAGTCTTCATCACAGGTTTATTCTGCTCCTCTCAGACAAAACAGACCCTATTCCAGAAGAAGCATTGCAATTGATGAAGATGACTCTCGCTCTGTTTTTAGTAATATGTCGGAGGATGTGGAGAGTTTTGCCACAGGTGCGACAGATGTGGCCGATATACGAGGGCTGTATGACTACGACAGGCCAGAGTCAGCCTGCAGCTTCAGCAGCGATATGTCTCGTACCATGGGAAAACCTCCTCTCGTCCCACCAAAGAGTGAAAAAGCCTTGCGCAGGGCCCAAAGGCTTACTACACGTAGAATAAAGAAAGAAATATCTAAGGTTGCAACAACCACATCAGCCTCCATCGTGACACCACCTTCCACCACTGAGGTATGCTCCTCAAACAGCCATGCCGTAACTTCCCCACATTGTTCTGCTCCTGTCTCCTTAACTCATGCGCCCACAGTGGGTTCCAGCTTGCCATCTTTCCCATCAGATCAACAGTCTGCCACTTTTAACTCCCCTCTCCTCACTAATTACTCTTCTATCAAACATCCTTCAGCTACTGACCCACCTATTGTCACATCTACTCATGCTTCTGGACCCGACCCATTACCACATACGTTACCTCATGCTACAAACGCTGCGCCAACCCAGGTTTCCTCCCCTCATGCTACTGATGCTGTAGTTCTTCCAGTTTCCTCCCATCATAAAATTGCACCTTTCTCTTTGCCAATGACCTCCCCTCATGTAAATGTTCCTGTCTCCTTGCCAGTGACATCACCGCATACCAATGCTCCTCTCTGTTCTCCTCTGCATGGAGCTACCCCCGTCTCCCTTCTGATCCCCTCACCTTATGCGAAAACTCCAGTCCATCTTCCAGTTGATGCACCTAATATGTCAACACATATACCCATCCCTCATAGCTCAGTTGATTCTGGCTTTATCCCACAACCCTCTACTCCAAAAATTGTTTCTCATGTACCATCTTCTCCTACACTCCACCATCCTAACTATCCGGTGACTCAGTACCATGTAGAGTCAGGCTACGCGCCCTCATACCCACTTACACAGCGCAGGGTGATGCAAGACATTGGATCTGGTCAGTATTTCATTGTGGACGCTCCTGTTCAAGTGAAAATGAAGACTTTCTTTGACCCAGAGACAGGAAAGTATGTCCAACTGAATGTGCGAGAGTCTGGCCAGGGTATAGCCCAACATCAGCCTCAACCCATGTACCCTCAGCCTCCACTCCAGACAATGATGCAAGTCAATCCACAACTCTCCGTCAACGCTCCTGCTACCAAAGGATATGTGCAGTATGAAGGCCACAAAAGTTTTCAACGGGAATACCAACCTACTGGAGTTCCTAAACGGTCAACTTCTGGTATGTCAGTACCTCTAACTGATCCCCATGACACTTGTGACTATCAATCCCTTGAACATAGAGAGCAGTATGGCAGTCCAGAGCATACGCCGTACATGGATACAGTCAACGAAAAACCCAAGACAATAAATACTGTGTACAACCAACAGAGCTCAAACGAGTCCACAGACGGTGGCCACCTGAGCGACCCCATGACTAACTTAAGGTGCCAGCCCCGAGACATTATCACCATGTGTGAATTGGAGGACTTTATGGAGATTTCAGACTTTTGAGAAATATGTAAAATATGTAATACCTGCTTGCCATAGGTTTTGCCAATTTGCCTATTTGTAAAAATGTAATAAGCTGCGAGAGTTTACAAAGTTTTGCTCTCACTTCTAAAAAATAAATATTTTCTGTCACATTTACAGTCACCATTCCATTTGACTTTTGAATGTGTTTACAGAGTCATGTAACGTTTAGTTAAAGCTCAGTCTTTGAGAATTCATTCAAGCATGGTGGTGGATTTATTAAAGATATGCACACTCACATCCACGAAGCCTCTTTTACTGGTGTCACTATAGCCGTTTCAAAGCTTTGAATGAAGAAAATAGTTCATGCTTATGTTTGTGCTGTAAAAGATGAAGATGTCAATAAAAATTGACATTTCAATGATCAAAATCAAAGTGTTTTTTCTTTCTTGGTGTCTCAACTTCCGTTACATTTTATTGTATAAAACATATTTTTACAGTTTTTAGTTGTACTAGTGAAACAGTGAATCAAATTGTCCATGTTAAGGCAGCCATTGAAGAAAAGAGTGTCAAACTTAACACAACTCTGAGACCTCACTTTCAAGGGCTTAGACTTAGGGATGAAGTCCAGGTTAAACAAGACAAGAGAATGATCACTCAGATGGACATCATGTACAGACACATTAGAAATGTCCAGGGCAAAGTATAAAATGTGGCCTTTTTGGTGAGTGGGTTCAGAAACGTGTAGATCAAAGTTAAAGGGTTCAGTTAAAGTTAAAAATGATTTTGCATAGCAAGATGTGTTGTCATCTACGTGTAGAAATTAACACACAAACCTTTTGGATAATCTGGTATAAAATCGAAGAGACATGCACACACACCACAATCTAGAATTCTATCGGCTGATGCAAAGACTACTCAACAAGCAAAAAACAATGTCCAAGGATCCAAACCAACACATATGGTTGTCATATGGCGTTGATTTAAATTTTCAAATGTAACTTGAAAAAAAAAGAAGAGTCTTTTTTTCTGCAACATTTACTATAACAGAATGCCTAAGCAGCAGCATCTAGAAGTATACTGGGTTTAAGTAAATAGATAGATGGATAGATAGATCAACTTTATTAATTCCTCTGGGATTCTCCTCCGTATAGATACCTAATGGGATCAAGCTTTTTTAAATATATAAATTCTTTATTTTACAGAGAGGGAGGACTTTCAAATCATATTTGATTTATTATCATACTTCTTTTATAGTTCATATTTTAAAGCAGCTATGGGTAGTTTTGGGTACCTTAATATTTTTGTACTAAAATAATTTGTGAGGACACATCAGCTAAAACTAGTTTTATGAGAATGACTCATATACTGTGATTTGAGTTGTTTTGTGTGATTTTTATTTTCACTGTAAAAGTTCTTGGGGATGGTGCTACATATCGCACTGGTTGTGGTGGGGGGCAGAGGGGGGAATAAGAGTACAAAAACAAAGTTAAAGTTATGGTATTAACAAAGCCGTCATAACGCATATCATTCATCATTTCATTATCCACAATCTGATTCATTACCTCATCGGTATCCATCCTTCATTCATCAATGGAAGTCTGGAAACAGAAAATTCTTCCAACTGATGCAACTGGGACATAGCAATTTTTGCGATGTTTAGCGAGTGCTCATGGTAAATGTGGTCTCCCGTCGGACTTAACACTACCACTTTAGTCCAGTGGTGTCGCTCGACTAAAAATTGCATAGAGCTGCTTAAATTAACTGTGCAAAATTAAATTATATTTTTTCGTTAACAATTTTCAAGCAAATATTTATGGTGTTTGTTTATTTTGGTATTGCAATCGGCTACTCGATGGTAAGACTATCGATAGCATGAATATCCCAATCTTTCATTTCCTATAGTGTATTGATGTGCGGGGGACCTGGGCCGGTGCCTGGCCATTGCTCCCCCGGGCTCATGCGGTGGCACTCAACCCGGCTACTGGCCGTGTCCGCAGGGTATTGTGGGGGGTTCCGCCGCCGCTGCTGTGGTGGGTCCCCATCTCCTTGACTCGGTCCCCTGCTATGGACTTGGTGGCGGCCTGACGGTCTGGGGGTCCTCCGTCGCCCGGCCTGGCCCCGGGGCCCTATCCCCTGACTGGTTCTTCTGGCTGCCCCTCTGCCCCGGTGCCTGCGCCTGGTGCCTCCCCCTCTCTGCTTCCTCGGTCGTCCTCGCCTGTGCTCGCCCTCTCGCGCCCCCGGTGGTGGTCCGCCTTCTCGCTGGTGTTTGGGGTCGGCTCTGGTGGTAATCTCGCCTGCCGGGTCCTGGTCTCCCGCGGGTTCCTGCCGCGGCTTGGGCCCCTGTGTCTGGGCCCCCCCCCTCTCCCCTCTATATATCTTCACCCGTCACCGGAGTCTATATACCTGTGTATTGTCTACATTTGTCCCAAACCCACACCTTTTTATCTCTCTCCCGGAGCCCCAGGGATCCACCTCCAGAGCTGCTGCTGATCCAGGGATCCACCTCCAGAGCTGTTGCTGATCCAGGGATCCACCTCCAGAGCTGCTGCTGATCCAGGATCTTCACCACGTCATCAGATCCCGAGTTCTCTCCAGCACCCCCATGGACCCTCCTACACTCTCCTCTTTTCTCTCACTATATCCTCCCTCACTCCTCTCCTTATCCATCTGTCTACCCCCCATCCTTCCTCCCAGCCGGTCAAAGCGGCAGGCCGTCAACAATGAGTCGGGTTCCGCTCGAGGTTTCTGCCTTCTAAAAGGAAGTTTTTCCTCGCCATTGCTCACTGTACAGTGTTTTGTTTCTTGCTCTTTGTTGAATTGCTGGGATCTATTTTTCCTTAATCAACTGTAGTCTTATTTCAACTGTATAGTGTCTTGAGATAACTTTGTTACGATAAGACACTTTAAATAAAATTGAATTGAATTGAATTGAATTGATATTTAACAGCACTATATAAATTTACGATTAACATACAAATATTTATGACTTTTGTTCAATTTTGTATTGCGATTAAACTGTTGGTTGGTAGATGGCAGCAGACATTACGTTCTCCACAGCTAAAGGAACAATGAAAAGCTTGCCAAATCCTAGTGATGACTTAGGATAAGAGGATGCAGCTTTTAAAGCTGATGTTCGGACATATTTTGGTTTCAAAACAAATCTAACAAGTAACAACTTCATCAAGAGTCATGTGGTCTTTAATTTCTGCAACAACAGAGTCAAGTACTGGACGATGTCACAATTTATCATATTGTTGCCCTTGTATCAGGATTTGTATCATATCACCAGTTTCTCGCCAATCAAAGTCCTCGTAAATATTCCCTGAGAGGGATTGTACTCATGTATTTTCTAGATTGAGAAACTTTAATTGCCAGTGTTGTAAAATAAACATAGGATTTGTTTTGAGAGTCATTGCCCTTGTCACTCCTGGGATTTGAGGATAGAAGGTAGAAAGATTGTTTATTTCCCTTGTTTCACCCAGAAAGTGCTGAGATGAGAACATGCGCATATTTGAGTCATAATGATCTCAACTGTTGTTGGTCCCAAGAGAAGCAGTTACTCCACTTGACCACCGAAGGGCAGGGGAGAGTAAGTCCAACATGCCAGTAAACATCTTGAAAGAAGGAACTCCCAAGTAAAACAAAATAAATCTTTGTTTTCGAAATACTGATGGACACATGAGACTCCTGACAGAAGCTGAAGGGTTAAAGTGTTTAGTAATTCTATTTGGCTTTGGCAGAGTTGGTCGTGCAGCAGAAGCCCTGCCTCAGCACTTCAAGCTGCCCAATAAAGCATCAGCTTCATACCACTGGGACAGTCTGACGACCACAGGCGGAGACAAACCCATGCCACTCTGTCCGGCAGCCAGACGCACAAAAACATGCACGCAGATGGAAGTTTGCTCTGTGTACATTTTCTCCTCGTCCCTCTCAACCTTATTTATTTCAGGGTAACATCCACTTACTTCACCGCTGCACTCGGGCCTCGACCCAAAACTCTTCACGAGCACAGGAAATGACAATTCTTAATTTTCACGAGACAAAGTTGTGGGCTGGACGGGCGGAGAGGGAGAAAGTGACGGGAGAGTGAGTGGGAGTTTCTAAGTGGGAACAGAGCATTTACTGTTTCAAATTACACAGAAAAGAGGAGAAGAGTTGACGGTGGGCAGAAGGCTCTGGTGGGGTGTGCGTGCGGATGCCGTGCAGATTTCCAGGTTTATGGATTCGCTGACTTTGGAAAATGTTTGTCTCACTGTTGGTCCTTCTCCTGACTAAAGCTCTGATCGCAGGTACGTTTTTTAGTCCTGTAAGAAGAAGTGTGTTTGTGTCAGTGGCTGTTGATACAAACTCAGGATTCTTTAGATGATGGTGGATCTTATGCTGCAGTTTTAAGTGACATGTTTTGTTCTCATGTTAAATATTCCCACCTGGCGACCTGTGGGAAGACATGTTGCTTCAGGACTGTTAAACACTTCCTGATGATTTCCATCCACGACAGTCCAGAACAAAAGTTGTTTGCTTGTACTTTGCTTGTTTGCATGTGCTTTTAAAAAGTATTTCACCTGGTACTTTACTTAAAATATCAATTTGTCTGGAGGTACTTTCTGGCTGACACTAAGGGTTTAAGAATATATCGAGACATTTTATACATTCTTTAATTAATATGTTATAATTAATTTTAATAATTTTTTTCTTTTCACAACACTGTTTTAATATTAAACAGCACTGAATTGATATGTACTTTCTTTAATTTTGATTTGCTAATTACAAATTATATTTTCAATCATATATATGTTTTGGCAAAGTCTGTATAAAAATGAAATATTCCCATGATTGTATATACAATTAACATACAAATATTCACAGCGTTTGTTTCATTTTTTTCACATTTTTGTGTTGCAATTAAACTTCTGGACGCTAGATGGCAGCAGTCATAACTTCCTCGGCAGTTAAAGGAAATTAATGAATTTCCGCAAGATCCCAGCAATGACTGAGAGGATACAGTGGACTCCAGCAGATGTTGGGACTTATTTGGTTTAAAAACAAATGAAAGAAGTTACACCTTTGTCGAGAGTCATGTGGTCTGTAAATTCTGCAACACCAGAGTCAAATACTTGACAATACTACAAATATATCCTTGTTCCTATAGTATCACAAAATATTGTATCGTTGCCCCTGCATCGTCATATGAATCAACAGATCCATGTCAATCCACACCCTTAATATAGAGAAATAGCAGTAAAACTGTGGTTGAAGTGACATAAGTTAGTATTGACTTCTGGGTGGGTGGGTGACCAGAAGAATAAAAGCTTGAAAGTTTTCCAACAAACATCATCTGAAACTCTTGTCTTCTCTCAACAGAGGTTTGTCAGGCTCTGAACGTGACTGTGGTTCCGGAGCCTATCGTCATGGCAACAGAGAAAGACAACCTGACCATGTCCTGCCTGGTGTCTCAGAGAAAGAGGACTAGCAGTGTTCTGATACTTCGATGGTTCTATTCCCCGCCGGCAGATGTCCCAGCCCACTCCTCTCCTCCGACGCCCTCAACGCCCGAGATCCAGGGCTCGCAGTTCCTGATCGTCAAGATGGGCATCAAGAAAATAAAGATGTACGGGAACTACACCCGGAGATTCCCGCAGACAAAGTTCCGCCTGTATGAGGAAACGGTGGGAGAAGTGTACAAGCTGCGAATACTCAACGTGGAACAGAATGATCAGGGATTCTACAGTTGTCGGGTTCAAGAGATCCGAAAGCACCGAAACACTTGGAGGGCGTCGTCGAATGGAACCAGTACGACTCAACTCATAGGTAAACCTGAAGTGTCTTCACCTCTTGTGTTTGTGTTCACACTAGTTTAGACCTCACTCTGTCATGAGAAGAAGATGAGAGGTCTGGGCATGAGAGGCAAATACAACATCTTTGTCTGCTGACCTTTGACTTAATTTTAGCACTCTGTTAATATAAGAACATTGAAAGAATACCGTGTTAGTAATTGGTTTGGGTCGACTGTATCCTCTTGTCCTCAGTCATCGCTAGGATATCATGGTTCCTTAGCCGCAAAGGATGTAATGTACGCTGCTAATTAGCAGCCAGAGGTTTATTTGAACATAAAAATTAACCAAAGCTGTGTATATTTGCGTGTTGATTGTCTAACTAACTAACTAAAATAAAATAATTATTTTATTTTATACACATTTTATTGGAATTTAAATAATAAAAGATTAAAAAAAATAAAATGTGTGATTTAAAAGCCAAAGAAAATGTTTTAATTTAATTTTGATACCATGTTGTTGAATATCAATACAGTATTGTTAAGATGAACAAAAAATTGCTATATTTAAGTGTATCTATATTTTCTTACACAAACGATAACAAGATGACTACTGAATGCCTCCCTTTGAGGGGTTCTAACTTTAAGGAGTCCTCAGGGCAGACTCAGGACACATATGAGAGACGTAGATGTCCAGCTTGACCTGGGATAACCTCAATGTTGAGGGTGACTGGACTTCTTCGCTCCAGCTACTGCCCCCACGACCTGACCTTGCATAAGTAGAAGTAGATTCTATTTGGTCCAAAAAGTCAGATACTTCAACAGATTCTCATGCGCACGGATCCCCCTTTGTCTGGAAACAAGAAACGGACAATTGTTTCATGTTTTCTCCGACTCTTTCCTGCACATGCGAGTTTTAGTAAAACCACACTATGTGGGTATTTCCATATCAAAACAATGAGCTCACACAGCCAAACCACAGCGAACAATATCAACCTGTGAGTGTGTTCAGAGTCGGAGCTGCTGAGCCAAGTGTTAAAACGGGGTAAGTCGCCGTGTCAGCAGTCTGGACTTCCTTCATGAAAAAGCCACAGGAGGGACTCGACCATTTGTGTCACTGAGCTGCTCTGGACGTGTAAAGTGTTATAGAACCATCACAACGTTCAACTGAAGTAAAAATAAAACGCTGGTTCGGGTCAAAAAGGTCTGACCTATATTCGGGGAAACCTCAGGCATCTGCGACATGTTTGACCACAAACCAGCGAGACAAGAGTGCACATGAAAAGGGCAAAGAAAGAGAAAAGTAAATTATAAGTATCTTCCATAGAAGCTTTCCGTCTGCAGAAATGGATCCACCACATGCACTGAGATCATTTTATTTTAGAGAACGCAGACGGACACATGACCCTCCTGGTCAGCCTTCTGTTAAATAAACCCATGAACCCCACTGGGAGAGCACAGATGGCTCAGGTTAGAGAAGAGACCAGGTTCATAAAAAAGTCTTTATGGGTTCTAGGCCCGGTCACATCTGTACGCCATGTACCAACATGAGATCCTCACTCTCAACACACCGGTGGATCAAACAACTCTACATGTGCTCCGCAGACTCTTAGGGACATTTACGAATTATAGGAAGTTTTGTGCACGTTGCGTGACATTTATCCCTTTATTTCTAGTCAGATCAACAAAAGCTAAAAAGGAAGGATCATTCAACAATTACAGATGTGGTCAAAATTCCAGGGGCCACATTTTATACAATGGCTGTTGTGACAGCCCATCAAGGTAAATAAAGGAGGGAAAAGTATAAATTCAAGTTTTAAAATCAAACTAACAAAGCTTAAATAAAGACTTAATAGTAGGTCATATAACCCCCTTTTTGATTCATATAAAAGCACTTTTTCCCCCAAACATTTTGAAATTAACTTCTAAATCTATTTGAGGGGCAAAATATACTCGCAAATAAGAAAAAAGCCGAGGAAAAAACAAAAACCCTTAAGTCATGTGTCAGCGTAAACTATTTTTTCTACACTGAAGCGTTACCTGTTACATGCAGTTGCGTTGTTTAACCACTAGGGAGTTCCTTCTACATTTTAATGCTTTAATTACAGCACTTTTAATTGTTATCAGAAACTAAATATTTATTCTTTTAGACCCACTTAACTAGGTACTACATCATAGCCAACATAACAGATGAATCACATAACTTAATTTACAGTTTTTTAATTCTTGTTTTACTCACTGTCCTCGAACCGATTTTATATGATGGCAATCAAAAATCTATCTAAATGTTGATAAATAGATACCACGAGTTACCGTAGTATTACTCCGCGATCACATTAGTATTACTCTGCAAGTCACAATAGTATTACTCCGAGAGTCACAATAGTATTACTCCGTGAGTATAAATAGTATTACTCCGCGAGTCACAATAGTATTACTCCGCCAGTCTCAATAGTATTACTCCGCGAGTAACAATAGTATTACTCCGCGAGTCACAATAGTATTACTCTGCAAGTCACAATAGTATTACTCCGCGAGTAACATTACTATTACTCTGCGAGTCACCATAGTATTACTCTGCATGTCACAATAGTATTACTCTGCGAGTAACAATCGTATTACTCTGTGAGTCACAATAGTATTACTCTGCAAGTCACAATAGTATTACTCCGTTAGTCACAATAGTACTACGCCTCGAGTCACCATAGTATTACTCCGCGAGTCACAATAGTATTACTCCGAAAAACACAATAGTATTACTCCGCAAGTCACAATAGTATTACTTCGCAAGTCACAATAGTATTACTCTGCAAGTCACCATAGTATTACTCCGCGAGTCACAGAGTCACAATAGTATAACTCCACGAGTCACAATAGTATTACTCTGCGAGTCACAATAGTATTACTCCGTGAGTCGCAGAGTCACAATAGTATAACTCCGCGAGTCACAATAGTATTACTCTGGGGGTCACAATAGTATTACTCTGGGGGTCTCAGTTGTACAACTCCTTGAGTCACAATAGTATTATTCCATGAGTCACATTAGTATAACTCATCCTTGCTATCAATTAAGTTTTGAGACTTTTGTTCCCGTCTGAGTCCCACATCACATGACCAAAACACACGCCTCATAAGTGTTACTTGCTGACAATAGTGAGAAATGAACAAGGATCAACGTTATAGACGTTCACATCCCTAAAAGTCATATTCAGAGACCTGTAATAGATATTAAAAAAAAATAATAATAATAATTGTTAGTACGTGATCTTTGAACTCATGACAGCCACATAACTACAGTCAAAGGTCTGACCAGCCTTCTGCTCAGATTTCTATTTGAAAACGAAAAAAGTGACGCATGAACTTGATTAAACAACTATAAAAGTAACATCATCGCTTTACTTAGGAGGGAATTTGCTAATAAATTCATTTACCTAAATATCTTCTAAAAAGCTCATTATGTGTAGTTTATGTTTGACACAACTGCTTAACAACATCTGTGGCGACAACATGGGTTTCTCCAGCAGCATCAAGGAGATCCAGGACCAAAACTAGACATATGGCCGTTGCAAAAACAAACAAAATCGTAAACGTTCAAGTCAGTAGTGAGTCAGACCCGAGAGAGTCTGGAAGAAACATCTTGACTAGATGAACGTTTACTGACCTTCACCACAAACAAGTTCTTTAGCTTCAGAAGCTTATTTCTTCATTCAGTTCACATTAACTGTCTCTATAAAAGTGTTTGACACAATTCTGCATAAAATGAAACAATGACTGAAATAAACAAGTATTATGTTTGTATTTCTATGATAGATACACAAGAAATCGACAAATTTCTGCGATTGACTTTTCTATAGAGTTTAAATCATTTGCTTCAATAAAATTGTGATTTATTTAAAACAGGCTGAGAAAAAGAAATGTAATTTGCAATAAAACTATAAATACAAAAAACCTTAAAAATAAATATTACTTACTTTATTACAATATTTTCTTTGCAATAATGTGTTTTTTTTCTTAAGCCTCATTTTGTCAATAAATATAGACTATATAGAGTTGGTTGTAAAGAATTTAAAAGCGTTTACTAAATATATATATTTTATTCTTCAAAAAAAGAACGAAACAAAAGTGTGTCTTAAATGATGAAATGATCAGTCAATTACTTTATTCTTATTACACCTTGTATTAATTTGTTCAGTGGACATTATTCCACATTACAGCTGCAGATGCTAACGGAGTTAGCTTACCTCGAGGAGTGTTTCCTTGTCATAGTCCAGAAGAGCAGTTTTCCTGAGCTTGATAAAGTCATTGTCAGGATTCCTCATGTGTCCAAGAGTTAATTTCCGGTGAAGAAATCCAAAGGTTAGAAGCGTTATGTTCGAACATCTTCTCTCTGTTAGCGTTAGCTTACCTTAGCTTAGCTTAGCACGAGCCAGACAAGCATGACAATGTTCTTCTTCGTGAGTTTCTCTTGTTGCTACTTTCTTGTTAGAATAAATCAACTTTAGCTTCAGTTTATGCTCTGAACATAAAATGTGTGTAGTTTGCAAGAAAAGGACAACAAGCTGCAGCTCAGAACAACTTCCTTTTGGAGCTTCAACTATTACTATTTAATTTATAAATTCATTCCAATTATAGACTTAGTTGTTTTTTCTCGTATTTTGACTTATGTTTTTAAAATAAATGTCATGAATGTACTTTACATTAATGAAACAAAACCTTAGTTATTGAATTATTAAACCTTTTAATACATTTAAAATACTCATTAACATTTACTTTTAACTTCTTTCTAATATAAATATATTTTTTATATATTTATTAAGTAATAAACTTTTTTTTGAATTATTATTAATTTTACTTTTGAAAGTGAAAAACATTTGACATACTTTCTAACACCGGTGCAATTATATTTTCTCAGGAGCACATTTTATACAGTGTCCGTTGTGAGGGTCTGTCAAGCAGAAATAAAGAATCATAAAATATTAAAGCAAGTAATAAAACCAAGCTGGACATGGTTAAATTATTTAGTTTTAAATAACTTTTAACTATAAATAACTTTTTTATATATATTTTTTATTTTAAACTATTATTTAAAGGCACCTTATTTCCAAATATTTATTTATATATGCTTTAATATTATAGTAATATAATAAATACTCACAAAAATTACAAAAGTCTTAAAACAAAAACCTTAAGGTTGTATATAGAGACAAATGATAATAGAAATAAATCTTAACTTGACCTCATGAGGCCCACATACATAAACACAGTCAAAGGGCCACACTTGGCTTCAAAAGTTGCTATATTTTTCCAACACTCTCTGATAGTGAGAAAGAGGGAAAACCCCAGATAAGATCCAAGAGCAGCAGTCTTCACATCCTCCTGTGATGTTTGGCCAAAACTCTGGAAACCGTCAAGACAGTTTTTTTTACTGACAAAATAAATGTTTCTAAAAGAGTCTGAAGATGTTGACCTTGTGTTTCAGTGCACTTTAACCCCGATGGTGGACGCAGTGAAGGACAGCTCCGTCTGTTAGCAGGTCAGACTTCTGCACCTCCCACTGTTGTGTGTCTATCCTGATGGTTGTTGTCTCACAGACGTCTACGCCTGTGCTGTGCTGCTCTGCTCTCTGGGCCTGGTGTCCATCTTCCTCTTCAGTCTGGTTCTCACCGGTCAGTACTTGTACCGACGACACCTGCTCAAAGGTAAAACTACTTTCTGTGGTATATGGTGACGAGGCTTCATGATACACGGTTATGAAGTATATTTCAGTGTCATCAGAATAATTAACATTTCAAATGTTCAAACTTTTAATTATTTTTAAGATTAAGATTCGTTTTTTTTTTAATTTATATTTAATTAATATAGTTTCTATATTTAAAGGGATTTTTTATATATATTTTTTCTAAATTCAATGTATTTTAATCCATTAACTTTTAAATTCAATATTTAAATGTTGGTATAATAGTGTCACCAGACAATACCAAAAAAGCTACTAAATCGTTGCCTGCACTGCATCATGTCTAAGTGTCGCATGATTGGCTGAAAATTCGATCTAGTAGCTCAGTACACTTTTGGTATTGTCTGGTGACACTATTATACCAACATTTTTATATTTAATTTAATTAATTTATAATATTTATTTTTCGAATAATTGGAATAAGAATGCAAAACTCTATGTGAAAAATTATAATTTATTAACAAATCCAACCATTCCATATAGACATTTTTTTATTTGTTCATTTAAAAAAAATGCTTTAAAAAATGAAATTAAAGTAAAATAATGTATGAAATTCAATCATTAAATATCCTGATGTCTCTGATAAACTTCCATGATCAGGTTTCATTGTGATGTAGATCAGAGGGCGCCATCTAGTGGTCTGTGATAATGATGACACTGTTTCATGAAGCCTCCTGTAGCCTCATCATTGGTAACTCGAACTCTGTGTCCTCCTCAGCCAAGTACCTGCTGGTCAAGTGTCCAGAGAGCAGGTAGGACATGAGCGTGAGTGAAGAGGTGATAAAGAGTGATGCGTGTCTTCTGTCTGCAGCTCAGGAGAGACGGTCACCAGCTTCAGCAGCTCCTCCAGCTCCTCACCCAGACCTCAGAGGAGAGACACCGAGAGACACAAGCCAGAGGTCCGGGCGGCGCTGAAGCCTCCCAGACTTCCAGAAGAGCCCCCGCCACTCGTCCCGGTCACAGGTGGGATATAAGTTTGTGGTGGAGTCTCAGTCCAGCCGTGGAGCCTTCATGACCCTGACAATCATCTCAAGAAGCAGCTTTTGTCTGACATAAAGGTTTATCAAGAGACAGAAGTGTCAGTAAAGTAGATCCATGTCATCAGAATATTAACATTTCAAAAGTTACATTTTTTTATTGAAATTTTGTTGTGGTTTTAAGCATTTAATTGTTTTCTTGAACAATTGAATTCCAGATTTTCTTTATTGCAGGTTTTTTTTTAATAATTGAAAGAAAAAAATCAAATATTTTCAAAATGAATACAACTTTTTTTTTTACACATATCTATAAACATATATATTTCTTAATTTTCATTTCATCAACACGTTTGACTTTAACATTTCAAAGATTTAACTGAATTATTTCTTTGAATAATTGAATTGAAACATTTATTTTTGAATTATTGGAATCACAATATCAATCTTTATGTGTAAACTGTGCGTCACTGATGTACTTCCATAGAAGTCTTTTATCTGTAAAACATTCCAGAAGCTCTGAGCTGTCAGTCAAACATGCGAGTCTTGATGATGAACGCCGTGAGCGCGAGGCCAGGAGCAACAAGACAATGAAACCGGACGAGATGAGAAAACATCAGGAGGAGAAATCCAAGACTTTTGTGTCCAATATCCTGCTGAGAGAAGCTGTAGAATCAACAGGTTTCATCAGCCTTATAGAAACATCTACTCTTTCAGGTCCTGCTGCTGCCAAGAGACCTCAGAAGCCCAAGAGGACGAAGAGAAGTGCAGCGGTGAGACTCTCTCTCTGCACCACCACACCTTCTAGAAGCTCATGCTGTGTCTCTGCAGGTCAAACAGGAGGAGAGTCTCACCTACGCAGAGCTGGAGCTTGTCCGACCCAGACTGGAGCCTTCGTCGTCCTCCTCCGCGACCTCTGACCCCTGCTGCACCCCCGACACCATCTACGCTCAGATCATCTTCCAGGAGAAACAGTTGTGAAGCAGCACGTGTTGATCATGTGATCTGAGTGACTATATTTATGAACACTAGTCGTTACGTTACTCGTTGTTTGTGAGCCGGACGCTCAGGACTGACTTTATTCTCTCATAACTCAGGAGACAAAACTCTACATTCTTTCTCTGTCCTGCTCTATAGTTGATGACATCACATCCTGTAAATATAAACACAATATAAATAAACAAATAAAAACCATAAACTAGTTTGACTCGTTTGAAAACTTGCCATTACCATGTGGTAGTCTGCTGCAACAGACCAGAACTTTCATTGGTCTGACTCTACCATGGGTCTCCCAGCCTTAACTTGCACCATGGAGTATTTGAATGTAGGCATTAGCTTAACGGTGTATTGAAAAAATGAAAAAATGATCAAATGTAGTTTTAAGGTTAATGCTTATTATTATTTAGTCATCTTTGAGAGGTTTGCGAAAATGTTAATAAACATTTCAGACTGTACTAATCAAACTGAGACACGCATTCATCTGCCAAGGTCTTAATTTGTCATGATTTTCGTTAAAAGTGAAAGCAAAAAAATCCTCTTTTCAAGAACTTTATCAGCTCAACATGTGTGAGAAAGAGAATCAATCGTATTGATTAGAAAAAACTAAACATTTTTTGTTGTCATCTCAAATCATATTTTATTGTTTAGTATTGCAGCGCGACCAGAAGCCATACAAGTGAACGACTAAACCTTCAAAACAACCCGAGGTCCAGATGAATATACAGAACCAAGAATTCTGCTGAGTTTTAAGTCTGCATGTCTATGGAAGTATATCAGTGACATCAGAATATTGAATTATTGAATTTAAAAACTATTCGTTTTTTTCATTGAAGCATTTCTCACTTTAATTATTGAACTTGTTCAAAATGAATTTTGATTTCTTGTTTCAATAATTCAAAAATGCATTTTCTTAATTCAATAAATTAAAAGTCAAATTTAGCTTCAGCCAATCATGTGATGCCCAAACGATCACATGACGGATGTGAGCACAGCTCTGTTTTATTTTGATAATGTCTGGTGACGAGAATATACTAACGTTTTTATATTGAATTTAAAATAGAGAATTAAAAAATATTGAATTTAGAACGAATGTATTTTCATTTTGTTTGTGTGTGTCTGTGAATTGTGTTGTGTTGGTTTTGATTTCAATATATTCTTCAGTTCTTTCAATATTCCGATGACCCTGATAAGGTTCCTTAGGTTGACCTTCTCTCAAGTATAAATCAAGTCGTTACTATAAACATTCTCTTCACGTCTCAAGAGAGCAGCAGAGCCACAGGAGTAAAAAAACACATTCACATTCATTAGTGCAGGTCAAAGGTCAGGTCATTTTATGAAGGTCAGCGGCTGAGAAATGGGCTGCAGATCCAGGAAGATCAGGAGTGTGGAGCGAGAGAGGAGATGATGTGGCGACAGTTCAGCCCATCAGCGGAGGATGAACCCGCTAATGGCTACATTAATTCTAATCAGACTAATTGTAATCCCAGTTAATAATTAGCTTTACAGTGCATTATAATTGGGTTAGACTACAAGATGGTTCTGCCGAGGTGCAATAATTTATTTGATTTAATTATTCTCAAGAACCAGCGCGTTGACATTTCATATCATAAAACCAGCCGCGTAGAGAGAATGAGTCGCCGCTGTCTTCAGAGAAGGTCATCGCTCGCTGCCTGGAAATGATGAGGCCTATTTTCCACTCTATTAAGCTACTCCACTTAGCACAGTTAGCCCCGCACAGAGGTTAGACACACACACACTGAGTGTTTGTGGGTGTGTGTGTGAAAGTGCATGTGTGTGTGTGAGAGTGTGTCTCATGTCATCAGTACACTCATGATTCTTGTCTATTATAACATTTTTGTCTGTTCGGTAAATTGTCCTGTTAAAATTAGTTAATGTACAACTTTATTGACACTACACACTCACAGAAAACCATGTTTGTGAAGGTCCAGCTGATTGGTCCAGCCTCCCACAAGTTATACAATCAACCAATGGGCTGCTTTCTTTGTAATAAGCTCCACCCAGTGAGCCAGAGCTCTAAAGGATTTAATTGGTTCAGCCGTGTGTCAATCAAAACAGCTGATTTTTTTGTGTTGAATGATTGTTTGCTTTTGTGTGTGCATGTGTGTGTTTTAGTTTGTATGTGCGGGTATATGTGCATGTGTGTTTGGTTTGTTTTTGTATGTATTTTTGCGTGTTTTTGCATATGGGTTTGTGTGCCTAGGCATGTATGTGTGTGTGCATAGACATGTGTTTGCATGTGTGTGTCTTTTGTGTGTGTGTCCTTGTGTGTTTCTCTGCATGTGTGTGCTTGTGTTTTGTGTGTGTGTGCATGTGTGAGTGTGTGTGTGCATGTGTGTGTGAGTCAGCTGGTGAAGTGAGTTCCACCCTAAATGAAGAACAGATGAGTGTGTGTCGGTTCGATCACACTGAGGCGTAGGTTGGCATGAAAACTGGAGGAACTGTTATTTATATAAAAGTCCACCAACAAACCAAAACACATTTCCAGACGTCAGGATGTCTCAATCTCCTCAAGCGCAACAGGAAGTGACACAGATCATTTTATTTAAATTATTCTGTAAAACCATTTGTACAGGAAGTCAAACTATGTCATTGTAAAACACAGTTTTATAATCTCATCTTTTGGACATGATTGACAGACGATGTTGACCATCATAGTGTAACAACAAACTCTCCTTCGTGAACCCATGAACGTCTTACTCACTGATCCAGGTGAAAACTCTGCCCCATGCATCACCTGTCAGGAGAGTCACATGACTCCTAGACGAGAGAGAAGAAGAAATATTGAATTAGACGTTAATCTATTCGTCTCTATTGGAGTTGAACAAATCAACCACAACGCTTTCTTTAACACTCTATGTTCCACATGATTGGGATAGACCATATATTTGTATTCATGTTGTTCTGTAATATTGTAATAATTGAAATAATAATGGTAATGAAGTATTAATATTGTAATATAATATTTAATAATACATATTATACAGTATTATTGACTTTTTAAATTATTATTTATTTATCCTTGTATTTTATTTCAGGGTTAATCTTGATTAGAAAGTGTCAATAAAACTCTCAAACTGTTTTCCGTGTACTTTTCTCTATCAAATGCAGATTTTGAAGAACATTTACCCCTCCTTAAATGTCAGCACCTCATAATGAACAAAGCAAAGAAAGCAAAAAAAGCTTCTGGTCTTTCCCCCTTGTGTTGTCTATGGGTCAAGGTGACCAGAAGGCCCGAAAACAAATGTGTTTGAGGTATCCTTTTTGTTGTCTCTAGGTCAAGGTGAACAACCTCCACCACTGCATATACTGTGTGCAGAATTATTAAGCAAGTGAGTATTTTGACGACATTGACCTTTGTATATACATTTCCCAGCTCTAATCTGTATGAACTTGAATGCCAATAGGATTTAAGCGTACCAGGTGAAGTGCATTTGTATAATAAGAGAGGGTGTGGCCTAAGGAGATCAAAATCCTATATCAGGCGGCACAACTATTAGGCAGCTTCTTTTCCTCAGGCAAAAACGGGCCAGAAGAAAGATCTCACAGACTCTGAAAAGTCCAAAATTGTAAAATGTATTGCAGAGGGATGCAGCCCTCCTGAAATTCACAAGGCATTGAGCCCTGATCACAGAAACATCATCAACACATTTGCATAGCAAATTCCCAAAAAGGACGCAATAAACGTATTGAGAAAAAAAAAGATGCAACTGCAAAAGATGTGAGGAGAATCAAGCGAGAGCCTACTAGGAACCCTCGATCCTCCAGTGCAGTAATATTCCAGAACTGCAACCTACCTGGAGTGACACCTCACTTTTACTTCTTTAAATATCCAAGTTTGAGATTCATTAACATGTTGGATTGATCAGCAGCACTGTTGTTGTTAAATAATCAACTGAATCCCCAAAAATAAAACGTGCCTAATAATTCTGCACAAAGACCCAAAAGAAGCAACACAAGGGATACCACAAAAACATTTGTTTTGGGGTAACCTTGACCGTGAGATAACACAAGGGATACCAGACTACCCCTCGCTGAAGGAAACAAAAAGCTGAAAGTGTGTTTGTGTGCTTAACATGAGTGTGTTCATTTTTGTGTTTATTTGTGTGCATGTTGTTTAGGGTTCATGTTTGTGTATTTGTGTCTTCATGTGAGTGTGTTTTTGTGCGTTTGTGTCTGGTTGTGTATGCATTTGTGTGTGTGTATTTGTTTGATATGTGCGTTAATGTGTTTTTGTGTGTGTTTATGTGCATTTGTGTGTGTTTGATTTTGTTTTTATAATTGTGTGTATATGTGTTTGTGTGCGTGAACTAGGAGAATATTCCTAAATTTGTTTGTTGAATGCTACATAAAAAAAAGCCACATTTAAACATTCCTGAGATCATTAAGAAATGAAATGGTGACTAAGTGAAAGTCAAAATGACATTTTGTCACACGACTGAGAAGAAACACCTGGAAAGTAGATACAACTCTAATGGTACCTGGACATGGCGAGGGCAGTGATGGCGGGAGAGACTTTGGATCGTTGTGTGGACGATGAATGGCTCCTGCTCAGCTCCTGGCACAGCAGCAGACGTCTCTTCCATCCATGGGCTGAACCTTTTCAAGACAAAAGAGTGAAGGAGTGAAGAAGTGAAGAAGTGAAGGAGTGAAGGAGTGTTTCATACATAAAACATAAAAGTGTTACATGAAGACCGGATGAAACACAAACACACGGACATGAGGCTGTAACAAAGTGAGCCAAATTAGATCTGGGATTATTGCTTTCTAAATTACACACAAACACACACATATAGACACATACACACACACGCGTATATAGAGACACACACACGTCAGCAGAATCACTCATCAGTGTTTACTGC
The DNA here is from genome assembly GCF_982586985.1 of Callionymus lyra. NCBI lineage: Eukaryota > Metazoa > Chordata > Actinopteri > Syngnathiformes > Callionymidae > Callionymus > Callionymus lyra. Next base: position 25,378,935 of record NC_141828.1, on the reverse strand, counting down.
CTCTATGTTGAATAAGTGTCTAAAGACATCAGTGGTGCTGCTGATAATGAGGATGATGATGATCAAGATAATAGTAATAATGATTATAATAATGACGACATCTACAACGATGTTGATGATGTTAATGATGAAGATAATAGTCATAATAATACAAGAAACTACGACGATGATGGTGATGATGATGATGAAGATAATAGTTATAATAGTTATAATAATAAAAGCGACTACAACGATGATGATGATGATGTGTGTTCAGTCTTGAGAGGAGGTTTAAAATAATCATTAAGAACCAAAATAATAACATCGTAGCATCGTTTGTTTTGCTGCTAAAAGTCAACTGTAAATAGGAAAACATCCCATAATTCAAGCGGCAGCATTACCGTCTGGCTCCGTCTCTGTTGTTTGGTCATGCCCTGGGGACACAAGCTCTTCTGGAGGGCCAGGTAATTGTGTTCTGGCATATTCTGTCCTCCATATCTGTGTGAGAGACACATAACGAGTAGAGGAGTCAGACATAATTCACCATAATCACACACACACACACACCTACACACACACACACACACACACACATACCCTCTAACACACAAAACTTTAACTTGAGGTAATAATAAAGTATATATATATATACTTTATATATATAAATACGTGTGTGTAAATTGTTGTGTTAGGAGCAAGCATCAAGGAAGAGGCTTTCAAGGCGTGGTAGATGATCAAAACAGTGTGTGAAGATGCACTTTGAATTCCAAAGTTCTCAACAATATCAAAGCAAGCTTGTCCACAAATGGTAGTTTGATTGACACATCATCATCCAATCACATTAAACAGAGGCTGAAATGTGAGTGAAACGGCTGGACTCACCCGAACGACTCCATCGGTGCAGCCGGTCACCACCACGTTCCTGCTGTCCCACTCGTCCTTCTGTGTGAAGGACACACACAGGATGTCTGCTCGAGGAACACTGCAGGTGTCAGTGCAGGTCAGCAGTTGACCTCTCATGGTCCACAAGTACAGCAGAGGTCCAGAGCAGGACGCTATCTCACCCTGCAGAGGGAGAACCTTCCTCAATATGAAGTGTTTAACCTTTATTCTTCCTCCAAACTCTTTATTTATTTTTACATGATCTTTTTTGGAAACATTGCATTTTATTATTGATTTCTTTTTAAATAATTGAATTCAAATTATTTTTAGATCGTCTGTGCGACGCATGATTGGCTGAAAGCTTCACTATTGGGATGTTACGTCTACAGTTCTGAACCGGAACTCACCGTCAGGTCGTTGATGGCGAGGGCGGAGACGCTGCTCTCGTGTCCGGTCAGCTGAGTGACGTATCCAAGTTCCTCCAGATCCCACAGGATGCAGGTGAAGTCTCTGGAGCCGCTCACGATCAAGGCGTGCGCCTCGGAGACGGCGAGGCAGGTGACGGCGTCCGTGTGGCCGTACAGCGGCTGTGAAGACCAACAGGTTTCACCTTCGGCGCCGGATCCCTCGTCCTGCTGCTGCTCACCTGTCTGAGCCTCATGTTGGCCTGTTTGTCTTTACTGACGCTCACATCCCAGACACAGACCACGCCGCTGCTTCCTGCCGTCACCACGGTCGCCGGGTTGGGACAAGCGGCACAGAGAGTCTCGCCCCAGTCGGACACACTTTCACACACTCCGAAAGTCTGAAGACACAAACACATTTTCAATCCTCTGTGTGTATTCTCACAAATGGACAATTTAAATTAAAATGTATGACCTATTTTTCATGAGAGTAAGAGAGCAGTTTAATAATATTATTTCCATTTTTTAAATAATAATACATTTAATTTACATTTATGTCTTTTTTTCCTTCAGTTCGCCTAAAAACACATATACATATATATATATATATTTTACCCATCAGCTTATGAAAAAAACTTTTCCGATAAGGTTTTTCATTTTTCATTCAGTAATGCATGTCTTTCTCTAAATTACTACTAACAGAGCATACTTAAAAGACAGGTAAATAATCCTTAAAACGTCGTGGACAAGCATTTTTAATGCAAAATATTAAACCTTTAAAGGTGCTTAGTACTGATGCTAACTTTTCCTAAGGAGTTTGTCACTCATTATATATATATATTTTTTAATTATTTTATATTATGCAGATTAATTATGTTTTTACATTCCTGTGTCGACTCATTTATGTCAATCATTTCATAACAAGTAAAGTAAATTTAAGAAATGAAGATTTTCTACATTCTTTCAAGTAAAACCACAGTTTTTACGAGGACAAAGACATGAAAACAGCAGCGCGACTCTGATCGCCTACGTTCCACCTCTACAACATACCTTGTCTGTGGAATAGTTTCCAAAAGCACATGTGTTGTCAGGGAAACCCCAGCTGAAGCAGCAGCTCGACTGAGACGACAGGAGGAGTCGATTTCTCTCCAGGACCAGAACCTCTTTTTCCAGGCAAAGTATTTGACCTACTGGGCCTCTTGGCAGCTCTGAAGAAAAACAGATAAAGTGTGAGAGCGCTTTTACAGACCATTAGGCAGAACCATGTGAGACCTTCAGACTTCTCTGTGGCCGTCCTCACATCTCATCCAAAGACTTTCGTGACCCTCGGAATCACAACAAAAGTTACCTTTCCTGCCCGAAAATGATAAAAATGCAAATCCACCCGAGCAGTTTGAAAGTAAATCAGTGTTGTCAGAATATTGAGTTGTTGAGTTTAACATTTCAAATGTTTAATCTCTGTAATCTATTATTGTATTGTAGTATTGATTTATTTTATCACTGCATTGAATAATTTCCATTTTTTATCCAAAAGGATAATCATTTTTTTATTTTTTTATTATTTAATAGAAAATTCAAAAATGAATCATTTTTAAATAAGTTTGCTATTCTAATTAAAAATATGTTCTAAATGTAATATATTTTAATTTTGTAGCCTTTTAAATTTAAATAAAAAAATGTTTGTATAATAGTGTCACTAGACAATACCAATAGAGTACCAAGCTACTTAATCAAACTTTCAGCCAATCATGCGACGCATAGACGATCACATGATGACGTAAAATCCATCATGGCAACGACAACATTTCAGCTTTTAGAAATTAATGGTAGTTTTACAGCTGGGTGTGAATTTAAAAGTCAGAGCGTGTGTCTCAGTGCTCGATTGGATTGGTCTGGTAAGATGGCACTATTATTTGTTAACATTTTTTATTGAATCTAAATGGTGCCTTCAAATTAAAAAAAATTGAACTTTTTTTTTTAATTATTGGATTTAAATATTCCAATTCTACGTATGAAAAATAAATTATGATTAAAGAAATAATACAATTTAAATTCCAATTTAAATTTCAATATAGACATTTTTCAAATAGATTGGAACACTTTTTGTATCGTCTGGTGGAACTATTAAACCAACATTTTTAAATATAATTTAAAAGGCTACAAATTAAAAACGCTGAATTCAAAAAAATCATTTTTTAACTATTGGAATTAGAATATCCATCTAAACGTGTAAAACAAAAAAAAAAAGGGAATTTGAAGAATTGATTTCTTTTTTATTAAAATAAATTCAGCCTTTCAATTTATAAATTATTGAATTTAATTATTGAAAGAAGTAATGTAATGCTTCATTATTTAAAATGTTCAATATTCTGTTATATTTCCATAGGGCCCAGTTTTCCGGGAGCATGAACCGATGATGGGATCCAGAGTTGTGGACTCTGAGGCAGCAACATTCCAGTAATTGACCTCTTCATGAAGCGAGAGGCAGAATTCATAAGGTCTGCTGGCCAGAGAGAAGTGAGGCTGTTCTGGTGCTATTCATCTCCATCTGTTTATTGATCAGATCAGACACGGCTAGATTTAATATGAGATGTAATATGCAGGAATCTCTCCCTGAGCATTTCCACATTCATCTCAGCTCCCTCAGAGGACCTGCAGGGATATTCATATTATTAAGTAGAGCTCAGCGGAGGAAGCATCATCTCCATATTGTCGCTCTAACAGATCGCTGCACTCTGCTGTTGTGTAAATTAATCTATGGATGCTTGTGCGCTGGTTCAAGGATTCCCTCAAGACCCCGGCACATCTTGTACACACATAATTGACACCAAATGCTGTAAAATAAAATCAAGATGAAACAATAAAGTAGTCATAACAATATATTGCTTTTTTGCCTTCAAATGTGGCGCATACTTGAATTCCCTGAACACAACAACAGCACAAAAACGCCTCTCTCTAATTAAATCCTCTTGAATTAAACTTGATTGAATTGGAAACAAAGACATTTTTAAATGAGCTTTGGGTTCACGATGAGTTCTAACAACTTTAAAAAGTCTTAATTGCAGCAAGAAAACTGGATTCATATTAGACGAGGAGCGCAAACAAATGAATCGTAATAATATTGTTGTGTCTTTAGCAGTTTATTGCTTAAGTTACTTCATGTTATTAGAAAGAATGTCAATACGTTTATGAATATATTGAGAACAGTCTTGTATGTTTAATGTATGTCACAGGTGTCAAACTGGTCCGGAAAAGGGCCGAGACGGTGCAGGTTTTGGAACCAACCAGTCAAGCACATAGAGTTGAACCAATCAGGCGTCTGAAGACAGTAATCAATTAATTGTCAGCCAGGTGATGCTTGTTTAAGCCGACACGTGATTCGTTAACTCCTGTGCTTGACTGGTTGGAACAAAAACCTGCACCGTCTCAAACCTTTTCTGGACCAGTTTAACACCCCTGATGTATTTTGATCCATTAAAACACGAGTCAACTGTCACACCGTGGTGAGGTCACATGCCCCTCCCTCACCTGTCACAACCCTTATTACTTATTGTTTCCACCTTTTCCCCTTCACCCTCATGTGTTTAAATAGTATTTTTCTGTGTCTCAAATCGCATACTTCTCTTAGTACACTGGTGGTTAGTATGCATCAGGATAGTGTACGTACTAACTAGTACGCAAATTCTTGACACTGCCACTACGCACTAACCGGAAATGACGCAACAGCTTCTTCTTCTACTACTATTTAATGATGATTTCAACCAGCTGTTGGAATGCTGTCACTGACACCTGCTGGCAGCACGTTTTCTAAGTTTGGATTAAGAAATATGAGAAACGAAAAAGTCGTCATATATTGACGCCAGCATCAGCACCGAAGACGTGGCATCCTCCTACTGCTGGCTGAAAATGCATCTGTAAGTATATACATGTATATATATATGATGTAACTTCCGTTTACAAGGTTAACGTCACCAAGGTGGCGGCCGTTTAGGGTAGAAGGTGTCCATCGATCCATACTTAGTTTTGTGGGCGTTTTAGTATACCAATCTAGTGTGCATGGCGCACTAAATTTCGCATACTAAGAATTAAGACGCACTTATGCACTAAAAATACTAAGTTTAAGTTCACAAGTATGCGATTTGAGACACAGCTCTAGTCTCCCTTGTCATGTGCCAGAGTGTTTCGTCTTGTTCGTTCACCCCAGCCTTGTCTTTGTTTTTTTTTCCTTCCAGTTGGAGCGCGCTCTGTTATCTGTTTTGTAGCCTTTGAGCTTAACTCCGTTGGGGGGATTTTCTGTTTGATTTTTTTTTTTTTCCCCAATCAGCTGGACCGTCAGAAGTGTGTAGTGTCCATAAAGTTGTAAACTTCTTGTGTTAACAGAATAAAATCTCAAAGGTCAACAGACCAACATGTTGGTGAAGGAAAAGGGAGGACCAGGACTCGTGAAGGTAAAAGGGAAATCCTCAAAGAAGATTGTTGTGTTTGCGACTGAGCTGTACCTCGGAGTGGTCCTGCTGTGGTCCTGAGTCTGTCCAGGTTGTAGAAGAAGGGACTTGGAGACTGTGAGGATCCTTCTTTCTTCGTTAAACCACGAGGAGGATGGGGCTTTGTGAAGAGCTTTTCAGAAGATTTAAGATCCACATTAGTATTAGCTAGAAAATGTCTGAGTTGTTATGACAATGTTAACATTTTATAGATCAATATCAAAACATACAAATATGGTAAAATCTTTGGAAGAGTTAGAGTTATAAAAGGTGTGAATATATCTGAAAAGTATAGAATGTTACAGATTGAATTTTAACGTACTTTAATCTGAACTAAGATCAGGGACATGTTCTTTTAGATATTTACGAGTGATGTAGACTTGGTGTCCATCAGTGTTGTAGACGGGGAGATATTAGTATCAACAAGATAAAGATATTTTCATGGAAGTGTCATCAGAATATTAAATGATTTAATTTAACACTTAAAATGTTTAGATGTTTCCTTTTAAATAACATTTCTTCTTAATAATTCACAATTGCATATTGAAAGGTTGATTTTATTTTTTTTCAATAATTTAATTAAAAAATCGAATATTTTACATATAGTTAGATATTCTTATTCCAAAAATTGAAATACATCTAATGTAATAAATTTAAATTCCTAGCCTTTTAAATTTAATTTAAAGATGTTGTTATAATAGCGTCACCAGACAATACCAATAAAGTACCGAACTTGATCAAACCTTCAGCCAATCATGCGACGCTCAGACTATCATGTGATGATTTACAAGCGCTTGTTAATTATTCATGGAACAGTATTGTCTGGTACCACTATTATACCAACATTCTAATGTTGAATTTAGAAAATTACTTTTAATTATTGGAGTTAAAATATCACAATTTACATGTAAAAAAATATATATATATTTTAAAATGTTTAAATTTTTTAATAAAATGTATTAAAAACCCTTTCTATATAATATAACTATAAATAATTAAACTCTAAATAACAATTAATTTAAAAATGTAAGATTCAAACATTCAATATTCTGATATACTTCCATAGATTCCTCTCTTATGTACCTGTTTGGGAATCTGGCCAAAGTTGCTAACATATCCCAGAATAGTCTTCTTGATGAGAGGATCCTTGACATCGTGTCGACCTCTCTGGGCGTAGTAGTACGGATGAAACGTGTTCAGACTCTCCACTGCTGCCGGGCCGTGTTGCCGGTGTCCGAAGATCAGGTCGATCCACAAGTGCAGGTGAGAACTGACGTGGTCGCTCTCCAGGGCCTGAGGTGGAAGTACACACAAGTTGTGTTGTTCTGAACACAAACATCCTTTAATGAGAGTTTAGAAACTTCCAGGAGAGCTTAACGTCTTTACTTCTTTCAAAAGTCAATTAAAAGTGGAGGACAGCAAGAAGTGTGGCGACGTTATGAGCTTAAATTCATGTTAGCATTAGATGAGGTTTTAGGTAAAGTTAGCCCAGGATTGCTTTTGAAGAGTAATAAGGAAAAGTGGGCATTATGACCGCCTGTGCGCTCGCATTCTAATAAAGACATGTTTGAAGGAGGAAACATGAGCAGGAAAACATATTAAGAAAATATTGTCCATAGTTAATTTGCCCACAAAGAAAGAAAACAATCTTCTGAAGTGACTAATTCGTTGAGTAGAGTCGGGAATACGAGTGGCTCAGTAGATTACTGGATGATCACGACGCCTCAGGACTGAGAACGAGGGTCAGATGTGCAGCTGCAATAACTCCACACAGAGTTAGCACCAACATTGATGAGCCACAATCTCAGAACTCAAATGTTGCTTATAAAGAAAGTCTTGTGTCTTCATATGAATGGTGCTGATGATCCTCGTGTACACACTCGCTCCACTGTCACACAACCTTTTATGTCTTTTATAATCTCAGGCACAAGCTGCCTCTGTATCACCACAGCTGTGAACACATGAACACATGAACTGACCTCTCGCTGGACTCTGATGAACTCCTGGGCGTCATTTTTAGACCACGGCGGAAGTTCAACGTCTCCCAGAAATGTTCCATCTTCAAACATCCCTGTAATGACTCAAGAGTTACAATTGTTTCATTGTTGTGTGTGTCCTTCCTGTGTGCTAGTCTGTCTAGTATGTGTCCTTCTTGTGCAATCGTGTGTCTAGTGTGTGTGTCCTTCTTGTGCACTTGTATGTCTAGTGTGTGTGTCCTTCTTGTGCATTCGTGTTTCTAGTGTGTGTGTCCTTCTTGTGGGCTTGTCTGTCTAGTGTGTGTCTTTCTTGTGCACTCGTGTGTTTAGTGTCTGTGTCCTTCTTGTGCACTCGTGTGTCTAGTGTGTGTGTCCTTGTGCACTCGTGTGTCTAGTGTGTGTGTGTCCTTCTTGTGCACTCGTGTGTCTAGTGTGTGTGTGTGTGTCCTTCTTGTGCACTTGTGTGTCTAGTGTGTGTGTGTGTGTCCTTCTTGTGCACTTGTGTGTCTAGTGTGTGTGTCCTTCTTGTGCACTTGTGTGTCTAGTGTGTGTCCTTCTTCTGCACTCGTATGTCTAGTGTGTGTGTCCTTCTTGTGCATTCGTGTTTCTAGTGTGTGTGTCCTTCTTGTGGGCTAGTCTGTCTAGTGTGTGTCTTTCTTGTGCACTCGTGTGTCTAGTGTCTGTGTCCTTCTCGTACACTCGTGTGTCTAGTGTGTGTGTCCTTGTGCACTCGTGTGTCTAGTGTGTGTGTCCTTGTGCACTCGTGTGTCTAGTGTGTGTGTGTCCTTCTTGTGCACTCGTTTGTCTAGTGTGTGTGTGTGTCCTTCTTGTGCACTTGTGTGTCTAGTGTGTGTGTGTGTCCTTGTGTGTCTAGTGTGTGTCCTTCTTGTGCACTCGTGTGTCTAGTGTCTGTGTCCTTCTTGTGCACTCGTGTGTCTAGTGTGTGTGTCCTTCTTGTGCACTCGTGTGTCTAGTGTGTGTGTCCTTCTTGTGCACTCGTGTGTCTAGTGTGTGTGTGTCCTTCTTGTGCACACGTGTGTCTAGTGTGTGTGTGTCCTTCTTGTGCACTCGTGTGTCTAGTGTGTGTGTGTGTCCTTCTTGTGCACTTGTGTGTCTAGTGTGTGTGTGTGTCCTTCTTGTGCACTTGTGTGTCTAGTGTGTGTGTCCTTCTTGTGCACTTGTGTGTCTAGTGTGTGTCCTTCTTGTGCACTTGTATGTCTAGTGTGTGTGTCCTTCTTGTGCATTCGTGTTTCTAATGTGTGTGTCCTTCTTGTGGGCTAGTCTGTCTAGTGTGTGTCTTTCTTGTGCACTCGTGTGTTTAGTGTCTGTGTCCTTCTTGTGCACTCGTGTGTCTAGTGTGTGTGTCCTTCTTGTGCACTCGTGTGTCTAGTGTGTGTCCTTCTTGTGCACTCGTGTGTCTAGTGTGTGTGTGTCCTTCTTGTGCACTCGTGTGTCTAGTGTGTGTGTGTCCTTCTTGTGCACTCGTGTGTCTAGTGTGTGTGTGTGTCCTTCTTGTGCACTTGTGTGTCTAGTGTGTGTGTGTGTCCTTCTTGTGTGTCTAGTGTGTGTGTCCTTCTTGTGCACTTGTGTGTCTAGTGTGTGTGTCCTTCTTTTGGACTAGTTTGACTAGTGTCCTTCTTGTGCACTTGTGTGTCTAGTGTGTGTGTGTCCTTCTTTTGGACTAGTTTGACTAGTGTGTCCTTCTTGTGTTGCGAGTCCCTCTTGTGTGTGAAATGTTCTACAGTGTGGATCTGTATTTGTTGTGTCTTTATCTTGTGTTTGTCTTTGTACATCAAATGTTTTTGTGTGTGAGAATCCTCAATATAGATGACGAAATGTAACTGTATTAAATAAACTTTAAAACACAACAATTTTAACTGCACTAAAGATTTGAATGATTTTTCTCTTCTTGTGTTTGAGAGAAAAGTCACATGATTGTCATCATGAACACACACAGACCCAGTTGCATGTTGTTGGAGTTGAGCAGGAAGTCTGGGAGGTAGAAGAACTCTGGGATCAGCTCTCTGACATCCGTCATGTTGTCTCTGGAGCACGACTCCCACTGAGACCTGACGCTGTGAAACATGCGTTCAGGGATGTCCAGACCCCCCTGAAGGAAGACACACGGTCACTACCAGCAACATGAATCAATTCCAACCATAAAACATCTTTTTGTACAAGATCTCTGACGGAAGTCTCATTGGAGAGAAGGTCATTTAGAATAAAACAATTGCCAACTGCCATGAATGAAAACAACGTTTGTAAACCTGGTTAGAAGAAGAAAATCCACTTATAGATATTACAATACGCTTCACAATACAAAAACATCTTTATTGCTTTATTTTGACCATTAAATATAAATAAATCTCTCATTTGAATCAACTCTAACATCTGCATATATATTGAAGTCACACCATCACTAGAGCTCAAAACAGGGACATAATAATAAATTCAATTTTAAATATACTCGATTTGGTAAATATATTTTGTATTTGTTCAATTTTGTTCTTTTTACTGCAGTTTGTTCTTATGAACCTATCGTCCCGAAGGAGGGATTAAAAAGTATCAATCTATTATCTATTCTGGTTTCCCAAGTTCTTAAAAGAGCTTAAAATCGACTATGTATTCTCAATTTAATACTTTAGTTAATTAATTTCCATCCAGTTTTATTAAGATAGGAGGAGGTCATCTGGTGCGGGGGCCAAACCCGGCAGGCCAATTTGATTTTTGTGGTCCGCTGGATGATTGGTTATAATCAAGTGAATTCATGTTAAATTGATTGACTTATAAAGATGTCCATGTTTAAGACTAGAAAAGTAACTAAGAATATGGATGACAAAAATTCTGTGAGCTTTTGTGGGAGCTACGTTCTGAAACCCCCGCATAAAATGAAATCCGCAAAGCAGTGACATTTTTAAGTTGCTTTCATTAACATTTATCCCAAAACATTTATTTGAACTTAAAAACTCATCATTCCATATGAAGTATTATTCCTCTCAATAACCCCCTTAGTAACGGTGACCTGCACAGCTTCCATCTTGCTTTGCTGCCCAGCCAACCAATAACATGGCTGTCAATCACTTTTATATCGCAACACAGACGAAGAATTTAAATAAAAGATTTGTCTTGCCTGCAGTGACTGGAAGGTTTGTGAAAATGGCTCCATCCTCACAAGAAAGGAGGACACTATGATGGCTGAGGAGTAGTGAGTGCAGTAGTGGCACGGTGATGGCAGATCCCCTGAATTGAGACGACGTTAATTCATTCTTGTCTGAAAGTGACCAAAAAATCTTGTAATGACAAACAAATACCTTCTTCCTCAGTGCTCTCCACGTCTTCATATCTCTGGATGAACATCGACTTCCTCTTCTCCGTCTGAGCACCCATGGGCTTGGACAGATCTCGGAAAGTTGCAGGGTTGGAAAGGTCGAGCGTCTGAAAAGAGATTAAATGTTGTGCAAGACTGGTTTTCAGTGTGAATATTGAATTCATTTAATGTTTCAAATGTTAAAACTTTTGATATTTGTATTTGTATTGTATTTTAATATAATTCCAATCATAAAAAGAGCATTTTCTAAATACATTTTTTTTAAATTTGTATTAAAATAAAAGGCTATTAATTTAAAATAATTGAAAAAAGGTTATATTTAAAATGTTGAAATAAATGTTATAAATGTAAATCCACATTTTTAATATAAAAAATAATTCAATGCTGTGAAACAAAATTTAAATAAAAAATAAATCAAGTTTTAAAGTTAATAATATAAAATCCAACCATTTTATTATTCAGAAGACACTGATATCAGGTATTTTATTACACAATATTGTTCTTTAAACAGAGAACTAAACAACCACATAAGCTCCTTGGCAGAAGTAACAGACTAGTGTATTCACCTCTGAATGATAGTCTGCCAGGACCCAAGGAAACACGGGATACTGCATGAGGTCGTTGTATGTTCTCCCAGCGAGGGTGTTGAGATGCATGAGGTACTCAAAGTTATTGATTTCTCCTCTCTGTCAAAGAGAACAAATGTGTGACACTAATAAACCATTTCAATGATGCAGCAGGTGGAGGCAGCAAACATGATGATTACCTGCCATTTGACCAGCCACGTCTTTTCAAGCACAGGACTTTTCCTGTTGCAGAACACATTAAACACCAGTTAACTTGAGGCAGATCGTCGGCTTTGACACTGAGAAACTGCTGCACATTTCTGCACTGCTGCCTGAAGTCAGTCAGTGATTGAGGAAACAGAAAAGTGTGTACACAGCTGGAAGAGTGGTTAGTGACGGTGCTGAGGAAGGGACGAGGAGGACACAGAGCAGATCGCTTATCTGAAGAAATAGAATCAATGGAAGCAGAAATCAATTAAATTCCACATAGCAACATGGCTGTGATACCAGACTTTTACCTTTCTATTTTAATTTATCTTAATTTTTGTAATTTATTATTTAATTTAGGATTATTTTTATTTATCATTTTTAATTGCTTTGTTTTTCTCTAGTTGCAACTCCTCATCATGTAGGTATTATTGTGTGTATGACGATATATATTTTTCACACGTTAAGTAAGTAAACAACAGAACAATACACAGTTAAATATACATACATATTTAAACAATTGAAAAGGCCAAGACAACACAATGACAAACTAACAGCTGTAAGATAATATGGTGTTTCAGATCCGTTGTGCCTCATATTACACCAGCATTATCTTTTTTACCTTCTTTTTAGTAGCATAAAATATTTGTTTGCTCACTTTCTATATTTCATCCTCGGCCTCTAACCTTCAAATGAAGGAAGATTAACAACTCTGTATAGTCTTTCACAATATATTTGTCAAAAACATGATTCTAAAAATATGTTAGGAATTTGTAGGAGAGTGATTGTTTTTTTGGACCTATGTTTTCTGTACTGAGGCCAATTTGTTTTTCCATATATTTGATACGATACCTCAATGTTAGAATACACAGTATTCACCATCAGAAAAAGTTTTGCCATTATTCTAAGAACGACATAGGATGTTTGTGGTGTTGTGGAATACAGTATAAACTAGAATAAATTAAATAAAATACACTAAAATGGAATAAGATAAAGGAAATACTGACTCGTAAAATGAAAGTTAAAAGTGAAGGCGCTAATTGACAGTGATTTTGCAAATGAAGACTAGACATAAACAAATAAAAAGTATTTTAAACGTCTAAAAACCCACTTTTATTCCATGGCTTTTAACGCAACAAGAGACTCTTGCTGCTGCTGCTAAGTGAATTTTATGTCTTATTTTTCCCTTTTTTTATTGTTTTTCTCAGTGTTTCTATTGTTTTTATTCCATGCTTACGTTTTATGTTCTTGTTCTGCATTTTTGGCTGCTGTTGTTTTAAAGTGCTCTATAAATAAAGTTGTGTTAAACAGATAAAAACACCGGCTGGATCAGGAGGTTCTTATCAATTGTCACTGGCAATAATAAATATTAAATGATATTGACTTGATATTGAAAATAGGTGCACACCTCCCGCACACAATGGGGCGCTACCGTCACCAATGACTCGTAAGCCACAATAAAAGCCATCGATTATAAAAGAAGAAATGACGACACTTTATCAAGATTAAAGTAAGTGATAATACTTCCAAATCAAAGTGTTTAAAGTCAGTGTGTTGTTGAGCGAGAACTTTGAAGGAAAGGTTTCCGAGTCCTGGTGGTTCTGTCCGCGAGGCTGAGTAAATGAGAAGGACAATAAAGCGCTGGTTCTCCAGCAACCAGCAAACAAACACGCCTAACAGAGGACAGTGTTCTAAAGCCTCCACTCGTCTTCTCTCGATCTACAGGTACTCTTTTACTATTTAAACATAAGCAATACTACTTTAAAATACTCCACAATGACAATGTTAGTGAGATGGTAATATATTTAATTATGTCATGTTATAAATTATAAAATATATAGATCATTTAATATCCAGCTTTAATTCTACATATATATTATACGTTTCGTTATGTACTTACTTTAATGTACGAGTCACTTATTTTATTATATTTATTTAGTCATTTATCTTATTGTATTATTTATTTTTGTTTATTCTATTTTGAAACGTATCTACACCACAAAAGTCATTGTGTTGTTTTGACAAAACATTTTTTTCGTTCAGATTCTGAACAGGGACTTAGATTTGTACCTGTTTTTAAATGGTTTATGAAGGCCAGGATCAGGACACACGATGACACATGAGCTGGAGTCTCTGTCTTTGTTTTGGCTAATAAAATCATTTATTTATACAAAGAAAAATGGGCGAAATAGTTTGTAATTTTATCAGTTCATCTTAAATTATGTATTGACCATTCTTGTATTATATAATTATAGAAGTTATATTTATTATTATTACGTGTATTTTTGTTTTTGCTTTTATTTTGTGTACTGCATGTCTAAACTGATATTCAAGTGTATATGTGTAATATTTTTGGTGATTTTACTGCTGTGACAAATAAAATGTACCCACTGTGAGAGGACAAAAAACCTCCTATCTGGTATATATCTATTTGTGTTGTGTTTTCAGTGGTGACAAATGTATCTTGATGGCACCGGAGAGGAGGTGCCAGTATAAGAAGAGAAGAATTCTTGTAATTGGTAAGAACATTTTAATTTAACATTTATTTATTTTTTACATGGTTGTAGCATTGAATATGTCAGTAATTAGTTAATATTTCTCACTTAAATAAACTTAAACTTAAATACTTTTTACTAGTAATCAAACTCTAAACGTTGATCTTAATAGAGTAACATATTGCTAAGACATTTTCATTTGGTTAGTTGTCTTTATGCTACATGACAAATGTGTTTAACTAAAGCAAATGTCGACTTTATCAGCTCGAAATTCTTTCCCCTCTAAGTGCCCACAACATCCGACGCAACACAGAGTTGCTTAGTAACACTGAAAAACAAGACAAATGTGAATTTCTCTAACTTGCTGATGCATACAAACACTCCTGATGTTTCCCCTCTCAACCTTTTATTTTAGTAGCACACAATAAGACCTGCTGACCCAAGAGGAAATGTTAATGATTTTACAACCTGATGACTGACACAGAAAACGCTTGTTAGTTTTAAGGAACCTTCGCTCATTTCTCCATCACCATTTTCTATGTTTCTGCCGAATTAGCTAAACACACTCAATTATACACTTGGGTTACTTCATATGTGCAGGAAAAATTATACTATAATTGATACTATACTATATTCCTACAAGTTATATTCAAGGAGCTAATTTGATGTTAAATCCTAATCCATTTATATCTTTTTTTAAAGTACAAGTGGAAAAGAAGCACAACAAATGCTGCAGTTTGCTCATAAAAAAATCTTTTGTATCAAAGAAAAGTTTGTTTTGAAGGAGCAAAACAAGATGTGAAGGTAAAGAACTATTTTGTTTTTGACTATTTATTTATTTTAGCAGGTTGTGCGTATCTAAAAAAGAATCAGGAGATAGTAAATGTTCTCATAAAGTTGTTTAAATTTATTAAAAAGGGGCAAACATTGTCAGGGGGCCAAATCTGGCCTGCCAAGTCTATATTGTAGTATAGTGTGTATAGTGGCCTGCCGGATGGTTTGCTCAAAATCAAAGTAGAATGATGTTCATACTAATATGGTGATCTATAAAAATGTCAGTGTTCAAAATAAGATAAGAAACAGAGATTACCAATGTCCATAATTATACAGAGATTTCCAGTAAAAGTAAAACTGAGGTTAAAAGAAAATATATGGATCATTGAATTTAATCACTGTTAAAGACATAAATATACGATAAATATAAAATTAGTTTGGCCCACGGCCTAGAGTGCTTCAACATATTGGCCCCTTGTCTGGTTGAGTCTCCTATGTTTTAAAAGTACTACAATTGAAAATATAGTATAGGAAGTCTAAGGAAAATATATTTATAGCAGAAGAAGAAGCAGCGTGTGGACTGGACAGGCTTTGTGTGAGAGATGTGTTCAGTTGACTCCACACGCTCCTTTATTTAGTAAAAGTGCATTAAATCAATCATTGGATTTGTGTCCAACATTTTATCTAATAGAAGCAATAATTTCATGCAATAGTTTTTCTATAGGAGCTTATAATGGGAACAAGCACTAGTGGACGAGGCCTCTCATCCTGAGGATGATGAATGAGGCGAGAGAGGGCCTTGGGGTGCAACACAGAAACACACACACACACACACACACACACACCTCGCTATCTTAAGATGAGCAGTGGCTCTCATCATAATCGCAACACTAACCTAACTATCATTTATCAAAGTCCTGATTTGACTTCACGTGCACGTACGTGCTCCTATAACCGAGTCCAAAGACGTGCACAAACATGTCCAATCAGGAGCTCCAGTGACGGAGCATCGGCACTCATTTGTGTTTGCTGTATTACCCAGTGTCGCCTCACTCCTATTGTTCCCGAGCATTAGCCTTAATTAGAGAGTCGTGCTCTTAAATACCCCCCTGGGCACCGCCGGCTGAGTACACACTAGTTTATACAGACTTCTACACACACACACATATCAAGAGACACTCATGCTCCTGCTGCCCCGAGCTATACATTAGCCTCGTATCACATCACTTCCTGTAGACACTGATACATATATATTTATATTAATGTATATCAGTGGCATCAGAATATTCAATGGTTGAATTTAACATGAATGTTGAACATTTGACTTTGACATTTTTTTTAAAAACTCAAATAGATTTTTTAATCAGCAATATTTTTCTTTTTTAAATTCATTTTTTGATTATTTAATATATAATTATTTATTTATCTTTGCACACGGCGTTGGATAATTTGCAAAATTATTGTGCCACTGTTACGACAATTAATGGCAATGAAAATTGAATGAATTTAGAAAACAATGTAGAAGTTTTAGAATATCAAACTTTACTTGTAAATGTGTAAAATTCTTTCTTTCATTTTGATTCAGAAAATAACAAAACTGCAAAAAAATCTACCTTGAGTATTCAATATGATAATACATTTCTTAAAACTAAACTTAAACATTGAAATAAAACAATTCAACGTTTAAACATTTGAAATGTTAAATTCAATATCGTTATGACACTGATATATTTCCTTAAACACACCTACGACGTGCACCTGGATTTATTAGAAAAGTGTGTCGTGGTGCGAGTTAGAAAATGATCTGAGTTCTCTCAGGAAAAACCCAGACTGAACTGTGGATCTCTGTGTTGCAGTACCATGCCAAAGGGGAAGAAGGCGAGTGGAACCAAGGTGACCCTCAAGATCGCCACGAAGGCAATACGTATGACCCGAGATGGAAATCGCAGACTGACCCTCAGCAACATGGGCATCACCACCTTCCCCAAATGTCTCTTTAAACTGACCAGCGTGGACGAGTTGGATCTCAGTCGCAACCAGATCCAGAAACTCCCGGATGGTATCGGACAGTTCATGTCACTCAGATGGTTGGACCTGCACAGCAACAAACTGGAGTCTGTGCCCAAGACCATCGGGAACCTGGTGAGGCTGACCCACCTCAACATTTCCAACAACTTCCTCACCTCGGCTGGTCTACCGGTCACTCTGGGCAACCTGGCCAACTTAAAGAGCCTCAATCTGGGGATGAACCAGCTGGACGAGCTGCCGGCATCCATGGTGGGACTGGACAACCTCCAGGAGCTCGGCCTGTTCGACAACCGCTTCACCGGTCTGCCCGACTGCTTGAAGTTCCTGCACAACCTCAACAAGCTGAACATGAAGCGGAACCTCTTCTCGCTGGTTCAGACGGACGGCGAGTGGACGGCGAGGGAAACGTCCGCTGCCGAGGAGAACATGTACCTGGTGTACGAGAGCGACCTCTGTAAACTGTGTCGCAAACGCTGTAAAGACCTGAGAGACAATGACGCGCCGGGATGTGAGCATGAGGAAGAGAAGAAGAGGAAAATGACCTTCCCTGGTCTGATCACACCAAACTCAGTGGCTCAGGTCAACCAGTCGTGGAGGATAAGAAAGGAAGAGCATGAGCCTCTGGAATGATCCTGGTTGTTTTTTCTTTCCCTTATCTGGTGTTCATGTTTATGATTGATTAATAAATATGTTGGATTTAATAAGAACCCTTGAATTTGAATTACATACTTGACGTTGGCGAGTACGTCTGCAATTCCTCGACCTTTCAACGACGGTGCAGCTCTGCACAGCCTGCAGGGATGGATGGAGAAGAGAGAAAGTATTAACACACAATTGACAAATTCTTATTTAAACATTTTACAATCAAAATATTTTTACCTTTTATACGCCGAAACATGATCTCGGTTTAGAAAGACCAGGAAGGCAGAGTGTCCGTTCTTCATAAAGACTTCAATAGCATTGTCCTGAGAATAAAAGTAAACATTTCATGAATAAAACCATTAATCTGATTAAACTTTTTTATTTTTAGACTGAGCTCAAGTAGGAGTCTTGTGTATGTGCCTCCACTGAAGAATAATGTTCACTCAGTCACATTATTCATGTCAAATATAACATTTTGTCTGATGATCTTTGACTTTGATATTTTATTCTCTTAATATAAAGTACATTTACAACTTTATTGACACTGAACAGTCACAGAAACGTATATTTGGCGAAAGTCCAGATGATTGTACTAATAAATGGTAAAAAAAAAAAAAGTACAATGAAATAACTTTATATTCCAACTAAATCTATGAGTGTCTGTATGAGTATTTAATTCCATCCATTTTATAAGACATCAAAAAATCCTGTTTTTTTATTTTTTATATTGGCATTAAACAATATAAATATTTTTTGATTCCGATCATCATCATTTTGTAAGAGCAGGAAGAACTTCATTTGTTGGTATGTTTATTAGGTAACCATATCTTTTTTTCACCTCCAAAAGGAAACGTATGAAACGAGCCTCTTTGATATCTTCGTACAGCCACTGTCTACAGCTGCTCGTGGGCTCTTTACTCAGCATGGAGGAGACGAAGGAGTCTTTGACGCTGCAAATGGAGGTCACAGAACATTCACATTCTTCGGATCCTTCAAGCAGAGGATAGATCTGTACCTGCTCGGGTGATGTTTTCGGCAACAAATGTCTCCACAGGGACTGAGAGTGAAACCCTCGCACAAGAATAAACTCTCCTTTCCAAACAGCAGCACAGCCTCGGACACCTTCAGGCCGCTCACCGTCACGACACACACCTTGGCGCTCACCTGGAAAGAGAGTCTCTGGTCAGAGGAGCGTCTATGGAAGTATATCTGTGTCATCAGAATAGTATATAATTGAATAACTATATTTTATAGATTTTAAATATTTTTTTCAACCATTTATATATTTTTAAATTGCTTAATCTATATACATTTAAAAACTTAAAAAAAAAAAACTGTCCAAAAAAATAATTCAGACTTTCAACTGATATACTTCCATGAGTGTCTGTGAGGCCCGTCAGACTTGATTGATCATTTTAATCACATATTCTAAGCATTATTAAAAAGACAGCGTTGAACACTTAATTATCGCGGTTGATTGATGGGGTCCTCGTCACAGTGGACACCAGTGCTGCTCGTAGCTAATGCTAACAGTGTATCTAATCGTATTGTCTCCCCTCATTTCACAGCGGGTGTGTGCACCTGGCTGCCTCCCTGGGTCGGGCCCCTCTCGAAGGCCCTCTGGGATGCAGCGGCCAAAAAAACCATATGGGGTCCCAACTTACCCCCCGAGCAACTCACAATTTATACTAATCAAATCAGGCTCGGTAACCCCAGACGGGGAGGCTGGTAGAGCCCGGACATTATTAGAAGAATTAATCACTGCCACACACGCGCCACGGAACCTGCTAAGTGATCAGAAGTTCCTGGTTCAGGTGTGTCCGGGGCCAGGAAATGACAAACGGTTAGCGCTGAATCACGACTTGAGCGTCCTGAGAGTATGATGAGGGCGACTGACAGTGTTGGGCAATAACTTCAAGTACATTAATACTTGACTGCATGGGCTTTCTTTTCGCTGTAACCCAATTTAGCAATACATTTCTTGTAACAACAATGTTGTACATTTGATTTAATTATGTAATTTAACATACAAATGTGCTACACACAAATAGCTAAGGAGCTGTGCAAATGTCTAGATGCTGTATAGCATGTTAACAATTCAAGGGTCGCAGTAAATGTTATCAAATTACTTCTGGGGTTGACGACATTCTCTGCTGCACAATAAAGTTACTGCATGTGTTACAGATAAAGTTACTTTTTTAAGCGCCTCAAGATGTTTCAGTGTATTGAGTCTGAAGAAGAGGAAGAAGTGAGTGAGTTTAGCAACCTTGTTAGCTGCATGCTAATACCTTATCGATTTTCAACAGCGCTGTGTCGATACAATAATTTGATTGTTTTTTCATTCACAGTTAATATGAAAATATGCACAGTGTTTGTTCATTTTTGCGTTGCAATTAACCATTAGATCCTCAGCAAAAGGAACAATGAAATTCCAGCGATGACTGAGGACGAGAGGATACAGTGGACTCCAGCAGATTTTAAAGATGATGTTTGGACATATTTTGGTTTCAAAACAAATTAAAGCAGTTACGACTTTGTCAAGAGTCATGTGATCTTTAAATTCTGCAACACCAGAGTCAAGTACTCGACAATACTAAGAATGTATTCTTGTTACTACAGTATCGCAATATATAGTATCGTTGACCTTGTATCGTGATACGTACTGTACCAACAGATTCTTGCCAATACAAACCCCTAACAAAAAATGATAAGGAATAATCTTTGATTGTTGATGAAGCACTAATTGTTCTTTTGCTTTGTATTCTCAGTGAGGAGACATGTTAATTCTTCCTACAAAAACTCATGTCTTCCCTACAAAAACTCGTCGTAATCAACTATACTAACAGAATGTAGCTCTGGTTTTTCAGAGTGACATGTCAAAAGCTTTAGCATCTCTTTCACAATATTATTGTGCCGTGAGCCAGAAATGCAGCATCATATTAGTGTATTGAAACACTAAGAGAGTATTTTTTAAAGCAATGCAAAGTAATATAAAAAAAATAGTGTAACATATTACAATGTATAATATATAATGCTGTTCTGTTTTTAGTTATTACTTTTAAATGAGAGTAATAAACAAGGCATTCATATTTTGAAGTAAAACGTCCAACATGGCGACTAAACACATGATAATCAACGTGTTTCTTCTCTGCTCACTGTGGGCAGACGGTTGTTATCAGACGGAGGGTGATTCAGCTGCTGATGGGAAGGAGGACTTTATTGACTGAGAGCCTAATGTCAGACCATTGATTTCTCCGCACACACATTACTATCATAATCACACTATTGGCACTGGAAAGCTAATTATGCGTGGCTCTTCTTATGTGTCTACCGCCTGCCTGGTGTGTGTGTGTGTCTGTGTGTGTGTTTCGGAGCTAATGACTGTGTTCATTTGACAAGACGCTCAGCAGGACTCGCACGCTGAAGCGCCGCGAGTCGACAGGACACGATGGTGTGCATCACACACTTGCTAAGCGGATGTAAGACAGCTTGCATCACCTCCTACTGTTTTTATTAATACATCTGTCAGAGACATTAAAAGACGTGGCTGGTTGCCAGAGCGATGAGAGTCCCAGTCTTACAGAAGAAGGAGAGAAGCAGCTCGGCCTGGTCTAGACACTACACTTTGACCATTCGTCCTCTTTTACCCGGACTCGTCCTCCTTCAAGTTGACAAGGTCATTGGAGCTTTAAACATTGTAATGCGTCATCCCTGTCAACGACACTCTCAGTAATGGTGACCCGAAATCAACCTCAACAACTACCGTTATGCTTCGCCGCCCAGCCAACTAATCACAACTGAATTAAAATGAGCTTTAAACAATTCACACACTCTGTGTTGAAGAATGAATTAGTTTTCTTTTTACCAAAGGCAAAATATCAATAAACTATTTTCATACATGCACACTGGATTATAAGGCTTGTTAAGCTTTGTAGCTTCGTAGTATATATACTATGAAACCACATAAAGTAATATTACGGTGCCTTGCGGAGCAATACACTACTACAGAGCCTCACAGATTAATATTAAGGAGCCCCGCAGAGTAATACTACGGAAAATTTAAAGGATATTTAGTACTCCTTATGGGACGAAACCTTTTTTTTGTATTGACTTTATATTCTTACATAATTGTTCGAGAGAGTTTATTCTGAAGAATGTAACACCTCGGTTTTTACAAGATTCGTTCAGAATAGGAGAGAGATGTAAGATTGTATTTTGTTCAACATAATATTGAATATACTGAATATTGATACAGAACTATTTCAGACCATAATTTTGTTGGAGATATATATTTTTTTATTTTGATATGAAATTCTTTAGATGGATTAATCTGTTGATTTTAAACACAAATTTGTTTTTCAAAAGTCCCGATTAAGTATCATTTTGGAGATCCAGAATGTGGAAATGTGAAATCTGTCCATCACTGTACCTCCTCTCCAGGACGGAGCTCCTGCAGGATGACGTGTATTTCAGCACAGTCTTGTGAGTGAGAGCAGGGTTCTGGTGCACTGGGGTCCAGTGGACATTCATCGGGAGCCGGGGCGTCCTTCAAAACGGGGAAGAAGGTCAGACGATCCTTTCCTCCATCATCGTCCTCCTCTGTGACTTCTGCTCCGCCGTCACGAAGAATCTTGTGCTCTGTGGAAATTAAACTCACTTGATGATCTTGAAACAGTTTTTAATGTTAATTTTTTTTTACCTTTTAAGCTGCTCTCTTCAGATACCCCTGACCTCAGACCAATGCAGAGACTTCCCAACACCTGTTAGTGAGAGAAGTGAACCAGAGCTCAATACAAGATTATGTTAACATTAGAAATCGACAGAATATTTTTTGTTTTCTACCCACGATTCCCTGATCAGGGTCAAACATTCACACTCGCACCTAAAATTTAGTTTTCCTCTACATGGTTTTGGACTGTGGGAGGAAACCAGAGTACCTGTGGTAAACCCACACAACCAGGGGAGAATCTACAAACTCCACATTTCTCCAACATCTGTTACAAAACAGCGGGCCAAGTCCGGCCTGCCAAGTCATTTCATGAGGCCCGCTGAATGATTGTCTCAAAATAAACGTAGATTGCCAATGTACTTGGTAATATGGTGACTTATAAAGATGTAAGTGTACATAAATTATGGACATGGTCAACATTTAAAAAGGAACTTCCAATTAGAGTAAAACTGATGTTGAAGGAAAGGAATTTCAAGTGTTTGGTGAAGAGGAAAACAGAGAGATAATTTAAAAATGGAGCAAAAACTTTGACACCTGTGATCTAGACCAGTGATGGGAATTTAGATTTCCTCCGTGGCCATTATATACTGTGACTGTTAAAGGGCAATCGAGCCAAAAGAGAGATCAGACGGACAAAAGTAGCTCCAATATGATGGGATTCATTTCTCGCATATTATGTACTTTTTCCTTTATTTTAGGATCCTTAAAAAAAGAAAAATTTAATTTAATATTTTATATATTTTGTAACATTTTGTATTTAATTAAATCGTAAAAACAAGCTAAAGTAGCTAAAGTTGTGGTTTTGTTGTTCAATATTTCATAAAAAAAAAAAAAAAAATAGGAAATAGGATTTTTGACTTTATTTTCAAATTCTTTCCCCCCAAAAAATAGACAAAGCGAGAGAAAGAAGAAAAAATAATTCCAATAACAAATATCTTCGATGAATTATGAATTTTAATAACACAATTTAGAAACATTTGTATATTATCATTTTTATAGTTTTAATTTGACCTCATGAGGGTCACATAAATACTGTCAGAGGGCCGTATTTGGCCCAGAGTCGCAGGTCCCCATGCCTAGACTATGTAGCTGCAAAGAGTCCGAGTCTGCTTGCTAATGCTGCTGCCCCCACGACCCGACTCCAGATACAGTGGAAAAAAACACTTTGATTGAAGTATACCTGTTTGGACAGCCTCAGGGTTTTACTCCTGATCCGAGACCTGGTCCGGTTCGGTCCCTCCACTGCGTCCTGCTCCCAGTTGTGTTTCAGAAACACCCCGGGACCAGGTCCGAACAAGGCCCTCTCCCTGAGCAGCTCCGCCTCTACTCGCAGCCATTTGGAGTTCAAACATTCCCACTCGGAGGCTTGAACCTGCGACGACACGAGACACACTTCACCAGTGGTGAGTTCCTTCCTCTCTGACAGAGCGGCGGTCTAACCTGACACTGATTGGTCCTCGTCTTCTCGTACGCGCCACGGCCTCTCTGTCGATGCGACTCCATGCAGGACAGGAACTCCTGAACGAGCGAGACATGATGCAAACCATCACTCTTGGCCGTGCTCATATCGTACACACATGATTGTGTCTTCATAATGGTATTGTTGTTTCCTCATGCAATTACAATGCAGTCACACGATTACGTTGCTTCTAAATTGCATTCAGTGGGCAAAATAAGCTAGTGGCTATGGCCTTCTAATAACATTGTCTGGAAAATGTAATCATTCGTGAGTGTGATCAAATTCAAATAAACATTAATAACACATTCAGTCAAGGGCAAGTTTTGTGTGTCTGCGTGTGCAAAAACAAACAGGAGCGGATGCTCAGCAGACGCGGTGGGATCGTATCAAGACTGTTAACTGCTTCATTAGGTCCATCATCACAGCGGCGCTCGCTCAGAGACCAGTGAAACAACATGTGTCCATCCTCACCGCTGACCCACACACGCCGTTTAATCCTCTCAATGAAACCACAATATTCAGTCTTACTTACTTCTGCAGCTTCTTTCACTTATGAAGTATCAGGTCAAAATGTAATATTTGAAACCCTCAAACGTCTGCGATATATTGGTATACAGTAGGAACAACACTGCTGGAGTCCACTGTATCCTGTTTTTTTTTCTGTAATTGTATATCTTTAAATATATATATATTTTAAATTTTGATTTGACAAAGTTTCCAATGAAATCGTAACATAACTAAGATACAAACAAAATACAATTTAAAGAAAAAAATTAAAATGACAAAAATTGGATGAATAAATAAATTGATGCAGTTGCTTTGGAGTCCACTATAATAGATTGACGCACCGGTGCATCTGCGTTGTCACATGATCATCTGTGCATCGCATGATTGGCTAAAAAGTTTGATCAAGTAGCTCAGTTCTCTTTTGCTATTGTCTGGATGCACTGCTATACAAACATATTTATAATGAATCTTAAAGGCTAAAAATAAAATAAAAACATTAAATTTAGAAAAAATTATTGCTTAATTATTGGAATTAGAATATCAAACTCTATGTGTAAAAAAATGCATTACCTCAGAATCTGAATTATTTTATTTTATTATAAAAAAAACACAACTAATTCAACCTTTCAGTATAAAAATGATTGAATTTGATTATTTTAAAAACGTCAACATTGTAAGGTTAAATCAATTCAATATTCTGATGGCACTGATATACTTCCATACAAAACATGCCTGATTGTTGGAATATGTGTGAAAAGTTAACAGTAAAAAAGTTTCTCCAACAATACCAGCTGCATCATTTGGGTGAAGCAACTAAAAATGTCCTGTGCGCGTCATTGTCTCTCCAGATTAGCCGAGAGAGACATAATGTGAGGGGATTATCAAATATTACGGACAGAAAAGGGCGTAATAATGAAGTTTGCGAGCTCGTGTTGTGATAGATAAACAACAAGTCGTCGTCTAATTTCATTCCTTCATTTGGACAAACATAAGTAATATATAGCATTAATTACCGCATTTAGCAGATAGCAACCTCATTGGATTCTTAAATGCTGCATTAAATCCATAACTCATCTCTTCCCTCCGCAATTAACGTCACCACGTCGCACTCATTTCCATTTTAATGACTTCCCAACAATACGCCATCTTTGATGATAAGGCAACATAATGTCAACTTCATTCTGGGCTGGTTGGGAATGTGTAATGAACTTAACGTGATCATTAGTGCTGTTAATTATCTTTCTAATATGAGAACACAGATACGATTATGGAGACAGAATTCCTTGTTGAAATAAATCTGTGAATGTCTGACTGGGTCTGACGAGTCTCACTCATCACCTTCCACAGCTTTGGACCTCTTGTTCAGTACCAGCAGATATGTTCTGTAGAAAAGTCTTCTTGTGGATCCAATAACTGCTGAGAGTCGCGGCAATTAAAGGTCATAAGTTGATGATCCGGAAATTAATGACTTTTGTGAGAGCGGCTGACCATCGGCTCTTCAGCGCTCCGAGACATCCCGACACAAAGACTCGACAAAGTGCCCGAGAGAAGGTCAAAGATCCTCCCTTATGGAAGAATATATCAGTGTCGTCGGAATATTTAATGGTTACAATTAAATGTTGAATCTTGAAACTTTGATTTTTTTTTATTTTATTTAAGCATTTGATTATTTTTCTGAATAATTGAATTCAATGATTTCTATATAGAAGATTGTTTTTAAATATAAATATATAATTGAATAAAAAAATGTTTTGAATGAATGTAGATTTTGATATTACAATTCCAATAATAAAGATTCAATATTTTTTAATTCATGGTCTTTTAAATTAAATATAAAAATGTTAGTAAAATACTTCCACCAGACAATACCAAAGAGTACAGAGATACTTGATCGTGTGCTTCTATGTCGTCACATGATCATTTGAGCGCATGATTGGCTTAAATTTGATCACGCCGCCTGGTAAAAATGAATTCCGAACATTTATTTTTGAATGATTGGAATAAGAATAACAACTTTGTGTAAAAAAAATTCATTTCGAAAATATCCCATTTTTAAGTCAATAAAAACAAATTAAACCTTCAAATAAAGAAAGTTTTAAATTAATTAAGCCCTCTGCAAAAACGCATTGCTTAAAAATACAGCAACATTTCAATAAGAAATTCAAAGTTTCAACATTTGAATAACTCAAACAGTCAACATTGTGATGTTGCTGATATACTTCCACACTCCCTCCTCCTGCTCTCCTCTCAGACGGAACAACAATTCATCATGCTCTCTGAGAGCCTGTCACAAACTGATGTGATAAAGAAGAACATCAAATGAATAATGTTTTCATCAGATTCCCACCACTAGAATTGCCAACCTGATTTCTACAGGCAAGAGACAAACAAGAACACACACACTGGAGTCAGACACAGACGCGGTAATTTCATGCCTGTGTGCCTGAGTAATATGTCCTCGCTCCCTGCTCCAGATGGCTCCACGTCTTAAGCGTTGTGGGGGAACTAATGATCTGAGCCACGTGTTTCAGGGGGAAAAAACAACAATAAACGCGTCTTTAACCTTCAGCGGCGAACAGTGTGTTGTAGCGAGCGTTCCCGTGGATTGGCGAGATAGATATCAATTACTCTGCCCACTCAGGGGCGATCATCTGTGATAATCCAAATCCATTTAAAGAAATAATCAAACACCCCCACAGGGCTGGACGGCCCGGCGCACAAACACAGCAGTGACTTTGGGCTGTTGCAGTGAGACACTCGTAGAAACTTTACCGTGGCAGTGACTGTTTCCCAGCTGGCTTTTGTTAAGGCTGAGCGGACGACGGTGGTGAACTTGTCAAACGTATTCTGAGAGCCTCCAGCCAGCTTCTTCTCCAGGTCCTCTGGAATTGTTAATCAAAGTAATAGATGAGTAGGTTTATACTTACAGTGAGGCAAGGGGCAGAAATAATAATAACTTTTTCTCTCTTTTCAATCTCAAAAATATTTTTGTTTGATTACATTTAAAAAATGTTTGATTATAGTTAAAACGTGTGTGATTACAGTTGATAATTGGTTCATTATAGTTAACATTTTGTTTGGTTATAGTTGAAAAAATGTTGATTACATTTTTTAATTGTTTGAATTGAGTTTAATATTTGGAATTGAAAATGTTTGTAAAATTCCAAGAGAAAAGAGAATTTTTGGGTGAGAAGAGAATTGAATTTAGAAGGAATGACAAAGTAAGTAAATGTGTATTCTAGCAGGGATCCAGCTGTACCTGTCAGTAGCTGCCAGGCCTTCAGTGCGGTTTCCTCCCACAGTGGGCTGATATCAGACATGCTGACTGGACGTTTCTCGTCACCTCGACTGGCAGAGATCTCAATTTTGTACGCGTCTTCCAGAGTGTGCTGTCGCTCCTCCATCACCTTCAGCCAGCAGGCTGTTGCTAGGGTAATCATTTCTTCTGAAACACAATCAAGTTCTTTAACTCAATCTTTAAAGTGGACGAACAGACGTACTGACCAGTGGACGTGTCTCCTCCAATCACAGGGCTGCTCTTCTTTTTGTCGTCACTTTGTGTGCGTCCCATCAGACCGAAGCCTTCGACATAACTACAGACAAAATTATCAAACAACAATCAAGTCACACACATTTGCCCTGTTCTACCTGCCGGACCGGATCTGCAGCAGACAGTGAAGAAGACACGTGACAAAGTTGACGTTGCCGTTGTAAGTGGCCATGATGACGTCCCAGCGTGTCTCCAGGGTCCTCAGAGTCCTGATGACGACTTCCTCCTCTGCTGGAGATCGTCGAGGGAGGGACAGGTGGTGGAGCAGGACTTGGTTTGTACACGAGTACAACGCCGACACCATCCTCTCTTTCTGAGCCTGGCCTCGTTCAAGAGCCTGCCAGGACAGTTGAGATGTTAGCAGGAAGTTTGTGTAGTCGTGTTGACTTTGTTGTGGTAAAGTCACAGTTATGGGTAAAAAAAACATATTCGAGATGTAGCTTTATGGGAGGCAGAAACCTCAAGCAAAACCAGACTCAGGGTGGCAAATAACAATGGAAGCATTTCAGTGCCATCAGAATATTGAAGGGTTGAATTTAAAATGTCATATGTTAAAAACCAATTCAATATTTTTTTACAAATAGAGTTGACATTTTAGTTGTGTCATTTAAAAAAAAAAAAAAAAACATAGTTTGATATCCTTATTCATTTTCTGTTGATAAAATTTTGAATTTTATTTATTCAACAATTTAAATTCAACAAAAATGTTGCTTTAATGGTGTTTTTGATTATTAGATAGATAGATATTAAAAGGCTCAAAATTAAAATATATTGAATATAGAAAATTTAATAATAACCATATCCAACTGCGTTTTAAAAAATCCAATTATTTTGAAAATATTCAAACTTTCAATATAGAAACTACACTGAAATAAAATAAAATAAAGAAATGCTTGAAAAAAAACATTTAAAAAACAGTATGGCAAACTTCAGCACTCATGAGAAGGTTTTGTTTTTCATCAACATCCTCTTCTGTCTTCTGTTTCAAGTAAGTTCAATATAAAAATGAAAACAGATTTTTTTCATTTTTAATCAGGAACATGTAAACTTAAATGAGTTAATCTTTTTAAAGCAGCAGAGGCGCCTTAAAAAAAATAAACTCATTAAGTATCTGCACAAACAAGGCTGCAAAAGTTTTTATTACCACCACAATCTGATCTGCAAAGAAGTTGAGCAAACGTTCTTCGTCTCCCAGGAATGTTCCGCTGTAAAGTTTGAGTGGCAGAGTCTTGCAAAAGAGCACTAAGTTCTCCATCGCTGTGTTTGTCTCAGATCTCTGGTCTGGAAGACAAACACAAGGGTGAGGATATTCAAGTGTAGATCCTGGAAAAGTATGTTTATTTTTACCGTCCGAGGTGAGATGATTGCTGTTTGGTTGTTCACTGTGTAGAACGTTGATGATGTTCATGATCAACTGAAGAATCTTTGTTTGAAACCTCTGTTGCTGCTCCACTGACGCTCCAGCAGGAGAGAACTGTAGTAATTATGTGTCATTATTGGCAGAACAATCGAACAAATACCTTTCATGTTTTTTTTGTTTTTTTCTGAACGTAATATTGGAAAACGGATTTATGTTGATCTAGAAAGGCCCTTTAGAAATAACCATTGCTTGCTTACTCGCAGGCTGTGAATTTTTCAACAGTGCTTAACTGGACAAAGAGTGACACCTTGTGGACAAGAGTGAGTCTTGCAGCAAAGACGAGCAGAAATCGTTGTCATGTAATGTGATCTGATGCAGTGAAAATTGTCACAGCCCACTTGATAGCCAGAGTCTATTTAGATGAAGCAGATTTCGACTCTATCACATATATTTGTTTCTTGTTTCACAGAAATGCGAGCAAGCTTTTTTTGTATTTCTTAGCTCTGTATGTATAAATAATAACATATTTTATAATATTATTTTAATTAATCATCTTATATTTTAAATTAAAAATGTTAATTTTATATTGTTTGTGAGGTTTTTGTTTAGTGGAGTCTTTTTTTCGCATGGAAAAATGTGTGCCGTGACTAAAAGGTTGTGATACACTGGTGTAATGTCAACCTATTAACTGGCATTACCTCGAGCAGCAGCACCACAGGGTGTAAGCTGTTGTCCACAGACACATTCAGGAAACTGTCCAGCAGCAGAATTTGGATGAAGTCATACACCGGCTTCTTGAAGCAAAAACCCTGACTTCCATTAAGCACATTTAATTCAGGCTATGAAAAAGAAAAACAGAAATCAAACCTCTTATTTCTATGTTACACGTGATGCTCAGACAAACCTCTGATCCATTCACAGGAAAAACAGCAGCAGCCAGAGAGTGAAGAAAGTCTGCAGCTCTCCACAGGGGATCCGTGGGTCGACGGTTGTGCAGCAAACAAAAAAACTGCATCAAACTTGCAGGTAACTGAGGATCTGGAGACGCCTCTGGCTGTTAGTGGAAAAGGTTAAATTATAAAATCACATTAGAAAAAAATGGAAAGAATTGACGTAATCGTACGTGCGTGACGATGACTTTGATCAACTCCAGCATGATTGTCGCAGGCTCGATGGAGAGAAGAAGAGCATGGATCTCGTCCTGGCTGCCGATCAACTGCAGGGCCTGATCCAGCTGTAAATAGACTCACATTAGAGGTTTGAAAATCCTTCACTGACGACTCACGGTTTTTCACCTGAGCTTCTCTCCTGTGACTGGACTTTCTGCCCAACAGAAGCGAAGCCAAAGCCTCATAGACAGGCGGCAGGTGACAGTGTTGAACCAGCAACCCTCGTAGCACTTCAAAGCCTGGACATATGCGGCTGAAGCTTTCTTTCTCTCTGTGATGAGCTCGTAGGTTATCTAGAACCACAATTTGGGGAAAAGACATGAGAGAAAGCTCACAAACAATCAGTTAATACTCTTTTTAAATATATTCAATAAAAGCTCTTCATGAGAAACACCTGCAAAATTACATAAATGTGCTCAAATATAAAAAATGTGGAAATCGATAAGATGTTATTAATTAAAATACAATGTGGGCCTAAACTCTGTGTATTGGGAATTTACCGAGTGAATCAATAATACAAGAAAAATAAGGTTAATGTTCTGAATTTGTGTTTTCTACAAGCAAAGAAAGAATCTGTAACATGAAAGAGTCTGGCCGGACCAAACATCGTCCGATGGCTGGGTGGACTGACTGAACTCTTACCAATGAATGTTCAAATATTTGGAGTCCCTTTCTGAAATAGCTGAAGGAAAATTATCTGTTAAAAAGACTGAAGGAAATGGAGAGTAAACAGACTTTCAAATAAAATGTATCATCTATTTCAGACAAGGTGAAATGTAAATGTAAAGAGTGTAACCTCCTCAATATTATAGTGGACATTATTATTAGTACATTTTTCTCCGTTGAATACTTATATTTTTATTATTGTTTTATTTATTTACTTTATTGATGGGTATGTTGGATATACTGTACATGTTATTATGTTTAATAAAAACATTTAACATAAAATATAATAACCGTTTTGTAAATATCCTTTGAAGTTTGTAATGAAGCTAGTCTTTGGAACCAGTCAAAGTAAAGTAAAGTTGCATTTCCTTCTTCCCTTCATCTTCGTACCCATGAAGGTTGACGGCTCCTCTGTTGCCCCCATGAGTATCCCGGGGACCAGCACCTCTTTGAAGGTGCTCTGCAAAGCAGGACTGGATAGGAAGTGAGTGAGCAGAACAAGTCCCAGCTCCACTGTGGAGCGATGAAGGTGAGGCATCAAGAAGAACAGGAACCAGTCACTGCCCAGGGCGTCGAGCAAGGCAGTCTTCTGACTGAACAAATGAGAGACACGTAATGTTGTCGACCAACATTTGGGTTTATAAAATTTGACAACTCACTCTTGCAAGCCTGGGATGTCGGAGCTGAGGAGGTCACAGATGACAAGCAGCAGCTGATTGCGGATCCTGACGACACCAGCCGGACCTGAACTCTGAGCTGCAGCACAAATAACTGATAAGATGTGTGAAGATGACCCCGGACTCACGATAAAAGATGTTTAGTGTCCAAAGAGTGATGAGATTCACACGTCATCAGTCACCTGATTCTAGACTAATATAACATTTTTGTCTGTTCATATTTGATTAATATTAGTACATTTACAACTTTATTGACACTACCCAAAACATTGACATGACGGGGCCACATGCAGCCCTTTGACTGTATTTATGCGGCTCTCACAAGGTCACAGTAAAACATTTAGATTTTTTTCAACTGCTAACAATTTTATTTTGTGTTTATAATTGTAGTTGCTGTAAATATAACTTTCTCATCTTTCTCCCTTTTTTCATTTGTCATTTTTTTGAGTATTTCTTGCCTGTTAAAAATTATCTTAATCTGAATATTGAGATCATATTTAAATGAATGCTTTACACATATTTTATTGGCGTTGTTGGGCTTATTTTCTTGTTTTGTTTTTTTACTTTTGTTGTTTCTTTTTGTTTTTTTTATTTTGGGAAGACCATATTTGTGAAGGTCCAGCTGATTGGACCAGTCCCCCCCCCCCCGCCCTCCATTAAGCCAGAACTACACAGATTATTTGGTTTGGAAAATGATTAATGTCATGAAATGTTGAGCAAAGTGAGACTTTCATCACATATGTTATGAC
Organism: Callionymus lyra; assembly: GCF_982586985.1. Lineage (NCBI taxonomy): Eukaryota > Metazoa > Chordata > Actinopteri > Syngnathiformes > Callionymidae > Callionymus > Callionymus lyra. Next base: position 25,346,304 of record NC_141828.1, on the reverse strand, counting down.
TTTAGAGATGAAATGTCTGCAAATGTTGTTTTTTTTCCATTCATTTTCTAAAATTCACAGATGCACTCTACTTTTATCGGTACCTTCCGCGTCATGAGGCAGATAAAAAGAAATCAATCCTATTTGAGTGGCGTGGAGCTCATAGAACATGGTTTTTGCTTTTTCGTGTGAGTGAAACTAAAGTAGTTCTATTTCTAATAACCCTGGACGTGACTTCTCTTGGTGTCCATTAAGACTTTTGAAATCTGACCTTTGCCATCCCAGGGGACATCACAGTCAGATTCTCTACAGCCATCTGTGACACTTGAAGAAGGTAAAGTCCACAGCAGGAAGACTCCAAGTCTGAAATTGATTGAATAATTTGGTCAAAACCAAGAATCGTTTAAATGTCCAACGACCTGGAATAGACAACAAAAGGTCAAATAATTTTGCTACCTTTTAACGTCCAGAATGGTGAAATGATTTTCGAAGAGACTTGTTGCAACACAGGAAATCAGCTCCACCTTTTTAAAGGTCACATCTGTTTGGGAAAGCTGGAACAGCAGGTTTGGTATCAGGTCCAGTCTGTGCAGGGCTGCAGCTGTCTTCCCGTCATCTCTGAGCAAACAGACAGAGAAAGCATTTCCCAGTGAAGAGTCACATGATTGTTCAGTCACGCTCTTTAGACTCAACAGTTAAACTTCATCGATGTCAAGCTGTCGAGCGTGAGATAACATCTGCTGTCGAGCTGAAGACTGAGACGTCTTGTGTGGAAGTGAAACTACCGTGAGGAGCTGAGGATCTTCACAAAATGTTTCAGAACGGAAAGATCCAGATTCTCAGCCGTGTTCGTCCACACCTGAAATGATGCGTGAAAAAAAGATTCAAGATAACGTTCACTCTATTCATGCGATCTTCTTCACTTCACCTCCAGATTCAACAGCAATGCTTGGAAAGCCACTGAGATCAGTGGAGTGTTGTCACTGCGCTCAACTGAACCGGAGAGATGTATGACCAGCTGAAGAGTCCTTTGTCTGACAAGATTACTCTTTGTCTTCAAAAGAAAGGCTAGAAGCTGCAAAGAGACACAAATCCGACCCTTATATTCCAGTCACGATTCATCTGATTAAACATCGTGAATTGACAGCTGACTTTTTCGGACACTAACGCCCATAATTGTCTGTTGACATTTTATTCTGTTAATACAAGTACATTTACAACTTTATTGACACTACGAAATAGGGCTAAACAATTTTTGGAAAAATATCTAACAAATCTAAGCTCTAGAGGTCAATTCTTGTGCAGACTGGGGGGTCTTTCAGCATTTGATTATGAAAGTTTTTCACTAATTTATTTAATGTTTTGTTGTTACATGTTTTTTGTATTTTTGCGCACTTGGGTCTCACTTTTGGCTATTTTTCTCTAATATTGTGTTTGCTTTAATTTTGTTAATCTTTTCCTTCTAATAATTGAAAAAAAAATCAAAGCTATCTAAACAAACAAAAATAAAGTGCCTTGATCTTTCTGCACTCTTAAAAAAATTAATGGAGAGTTGCAGAATATCAGGTCATGGGCCGCAAGTTTGAGACCCCTGTGCTACACCAATGGAATATTTTTCATGTATTTTGGCACTTTTTTATCACAAGCAAAAATAACACTGTGAAAGGTGCTTTCTATTTTATAATCTCCACCCATTGAGTCGGAGCACTATTTGGATCAGCATACATTAAACATATTAAAATATATAATATAATGTCACATGATGAAAAAGTGCCAACACTTCTGGTTTCACGTGATCAAGAACATTCTTGTTCGTTCAGATTCATATTTGATCTCGTCAAAGAATGAAGTCACATACTTTAAATCCACTGATGCGCTTCATTTCCTGCTGCATTGCTGAGTTGGACTCCAGCACTGACAGGAGAACTTTGACTGCTGCATACAAGGAACTCTCATCTGGTGCCATTGCGACCAGACTGAGCACCGCAGCAGGGCCGCCCACATGCAAGAAGCCAGAGGAGGCGCTGTGAGGGCTGAATGTGCGCACACCTGGTACAAACACTCAAGTCAACACTTGAACAGATTGATTCAGTATATTCTCAAACAAAACATCTTTACCAAAATGTCCAACCAGGGCCGCGCCGATGGTGCGAGCGGTCCCTTTCAGGTGCTGACTGATGTTCCGAGCCAAGAAGACTGGACTAGACTGGTCGCGGGAAGTTATTCCCATCTGTGTGTTCATTTGTCGACGTCAAGACGCACACTTGTGCAAGACACCAAATCAAAATACCTCTTTAGCGATCAGTCGACAATCCACCTCGTTGTATTCTTTCCTGATCTGTGCCACAGTTGTTGAAGTGCTGACTGCCAGATTGATGCCGAATGAGATCCTCTCCTCAGGAACCAGCCGGGCAGAGGGAGCCTCTGGATCCTGGTCTGTACAGTAAGAACACAGTGAGAGCTAGAAAAGCGCTGAGAAAGCTCATGCCTCTGGTAAAGGTAAAATATACAATGCACATAAAAGAAAAAAATCAAAACAATAAACAAATAAAAAGTAGTTGGAAAATATATTATATATATAAAATGAAGTTGGTAAAAAAATGAAAATGATTCAAGATTAACGATCAGAGTTTTGCGCCATCTGTGATTTTTGCTAAATGCTATCTAAAATACTCTTGTTTAAAAGTAACATTTTGGATTTCTTTTTCTAAATCCATATTTTTACAATATTTCACTTGTATATCAAATTAACAATGGTTCAACCTTAACAACTAATCATATTTGCTTGCATATATACGCATATACTGTATATATTTGATTTTTTCAAATATATATATATATATATATATATATATATATATATTTGAAAAAATCTTGTGTTGACTGGTCTGCCGTGTTTTAAGTTTATTTCCAAATATACAGTATATTATATGCATATATTTTCATTGTAATTTCAATTGTGTTGTTAAATTTTTATTTACATTTTTCATCACACATTAGGTGGGTAAATGTATGGTCTGAATATATACATAGGGGTCCCAGGATAATTTGATTTTTGATACATCTTACAAGACCTCTTTTTGAAATTTGACTGGGATTGTAATATAGTTGTAAATAGTTCTGCTGCAATTGATTATCATTTGTTTGTACATGGGACATTTAAGATAATGATTAACAAGGAACTTGTTGTACAAATGATACATCAAATGAAACAGTGTATCGTCTTCTGTCAGTCAGTCAGTCTACTTATTTCATCACCACCTAAACAATACAAACATTAACACAGTATGGCTGATTTGTATTTAGATGACTAAGATAAGGTTAATTCAGGCCTTTGTTAGAGGAAACGATTTTAGGAAGTTGCACAAGAACAGAGTGACTCACTTGTGCTGCGCAAGGACAGAAAGTTGCCAAGGTAGGAGGTGCCTTGGTTGTAAATGATGCCCACAGCTTCAGAGCTGAGCACCTCTTCAAAAAGATAGGAAGGACCGACGCGCCACGCCAGAGCAGCATGCTCCTTCCACACCGCCGGAGTGCCGATGAGCCCGTACACATCCACCACAGCGCTGGGATCCATGGACACGTACTGTCCTGGGAAGGGCTGAATATACCTCATCTGACGAGAGTAAATCATTTTTAGGTTTGGTAAACATTCTGGTGTCTGTCGTCTTATTCCACCTTTCCAGTCCCCAGTGCTTTGCCGTTGAAATAAGCTGAGGTCACACAGCTCTTCTTAACTCCTTTGGCCAAGATCACGGCCAAATGGTGCCACTGACCCGGGACCAGGAGGCTGGAGCATCGCAACCTCAGGATCGTCGGCAGCGAAGTCGGACTGCCAACCTCTGGCTCCATCATATCTGTCAAACACTAGCATGAGTCTTTGTATCCACTATGGATTCAGAAGCATAATAACTACGGAAGTATATCGGAGTCATGTATTTAAAATCTTGAAAATTTGAATTTTCTTTATTTCAATTTGATTATGATATGTTTCATTTTATTCAACAATTTGTGTATTGAAAGATTCCTTAAAAAATACATAATTTAATAAAAATAAAAAGGTTTTGAATAGTTATTGAAAACAAAAAGAAAATTAAATATTTTTAAATTTGTAATCTTTTTACAATAAAAAAGTTTGAATGTTGTCACCAGACAAACAAAAGATTACAGTTACTTGATCAAACTTGCAGGATGATCATATGACCGATCAATCAAGTAGCTCTTTTTGGTATTGTCTGGTGACACTATTATACAAATATTTTTATATTAAATTTAAAAAAAAAACTACAAATAAAAAAAACATAGAATTTAGAATATTTATTTTTGAGTTAAATCTAAAAAAAACATTTAAAATATATTTGAATTTTTTTATTAAATGACTTAATAAATAAACTTTTTTTATAAAAACTATTTTAAAATCTTACAATATTAAATCTATTTCATATAATTATTAAAAAATAACAATTTCAATAAAGTTTAAATATTTAAAATATACAAATCAATTAATCTGAAGTCACTGATATACTTCTATAAATAACGGGATATAAAGTTCATCCACCAGACAGTCATCCTCACCCAGGTACGTAAAAGCCTCCTCCTCCGTGGAGATGACCAAACAGCCGTCGCAGGCAGAGAAGGAGACGGACAAACAGACGTACTGCTGCTCAGTCCGGGACATGTGGCGCACGATTGACAGCAACCGGATCGGGTGAGAATCACAGGAGGAACTGAACCGACTGATCTGGAACCAGCAGGAGAAGGAAAGACCTGCCGTGGGAGGAAACCCTCTGCAGTCTAGCACAAGAACGTATTAGAAATTGATGTTTTGAACTGAGGGAAAGTTGGTTTACCTCCTCCAATACCGCCTGTTGAGATGGAGTCAGCAGACACTCCCTTCACCGTGGCCACAGTGGGCAGGCAAAGACAACTGAATATGATAAAATATGACCTTTTATTAATACTTTTGTCATCATGTTTACATCATGTATACAAGTGACATCCTCATCATAAATTAATTTAACATTTCAATTGTTGAAACTTTGATTTAAAAAAAAAAAAAAAATGTATTGAAATATTTTGTTTTTGGTGTTCAATTATTTTTGGGGGATAATTGAATCATATGATTTGAATATTGAAAGGTTGAATTCATCTGTTTTTTTAACCCATGTGTTATTTCTGGGTCAAGGTGACCCTGCGGCCTGAAAAAATGTTTGACAACACAAGGATTAAATAATAATCAATTTTTTTTATAATATACTGATGTTTTTAAATGAATAATTTTTTTTAGAAAGAATAGTTTTCAAATTCCATTTGTACAAAAATAAATTTCCTAAATTCAATATTTAGATTGAGTAACCCATTACATGATTGGATGAAATAGTTCGGTACTCTGTTATACCTACATTTTTCTATTAAATTTGAAAGACTACAAAATATATTGAATTTAGAACTTTTTTTTAAATGATTGGAATTAGAATATTCAACTAAAAAAATTGTTTAATGCTAAGAAAAAAAACATTTCAATAGAAATTCAACATTTCAAATTCAACCATCAAATATTGTGATGGCACTTCCATAATCATGAATAACCCATAGTCTGATCCAGTGTGGAAAACTCACCCGTATCCACTCTCACTCATGTCCAACTCAACAAAAGCAGGCGAGGTGGAGATGTGGTGTGATCTGAAGGAACGTGGTGATGTCATGGAAACCAGACTGATGAACTGGTGGGCTGGAAACAATCGCCCCACAGACGTCTCGTTCCGCAAAAGACTGATCGTTCGCTTGAGCCTTTTAGATCCCGATGAAGGGTTTGACTCTGTAGGAGAGAAGATTTCACCTAGACTTCAGTTTGTTTATTAACAAATGAAAGAAAATGAAACCAAAATAAGGAATGGTTGAATTTATCATTTCAAATTTTGATTTTAATAGAATATTTTTAATTTTGTTAAAGCATTGAATTATTTTTTAAAATAATTCAAATAAATTATTTCTTTATTAAAACTCAAATAGTTTTTTTTATTAAATCATAGAATTTAATGTATATTTTCAAAATATATAAATAATGTTACAAATACAGTTTTATATTTTGATTACGATAATTCAAAAGTAAAATGTTTAAAAAAATAAATTAAATAAATATTTAAAAAAAAAATCTATTTTATAAATTCAATTAAAAAAAAACAACAACAAACAAGTCAATGCTTGGAAAAAAACAACCTTTGTTCTACAAAAAAAATGAAATGTTAAATTTAACCATAAATATAGTAATGGCACTGATGTACTTCCATAAGAAATACTTGAAAAACCTTCACCAGGTGCTGATGGTAGGGAACACAAGAGAGGTTCTCCAAGACGTAAGAACATTCTGCAGAAGAAGAACTCATCAAATACATCTAAAAATCTTGTCTAAAGTCAGAACGTTGCTATACCTGAAGTCTGAAGGTGTGATGGCCTGGGAAGAAAGCTTCTCCAGGATGCGTGTAACAGGAAGATGTAACGGATGTTCCTTCAGCAGCAACATTCTTTTGCAGTGGAGCAGCAGTGTGGGGATCAGACCGCCCTCACAAGAGATCTGACGGTTCCTCTCGAACCTGACCATGTCCTGGATGTGGTTTGCCAAGGACAGCTGGACCTCCATGGACAGCTTGAGAGAACGACAAGATGGACAATGCTAGGGTGATTTATTGATGATCAACCTGGTAACTGTATCGGAACAGGACGTACCAGAGGATCATCTGCTGTGAATACCACCGGCAGGAGGGACACAAAAACTCTGAGTGCACCTGGATGAAGTATCACATGATCGCAGGTGAACCTATCATGTTCAAACAAAACACATCAAGAACTGTTTGGGTGTTTTTTAAACAGGTAAATATTCTCCTACGCATCATCAGAATATTGAATGGTTATTGGAAAATGCAATTAAATCATTAGTATATCGAAATATTCCTTTTTTTAATTAATAATTGCATTTTAAAATATGAATATTAAAAAAATGTTAGAACAAATAATATTGAGTTTGTATTTCTTTTACAAATAACAGAGTTTAACAGTCCTTCTTGGTATTGTCTGGTGTCACTATTATACCATTTTATTTCATATTTTTTTATTGAATTTAGAACATTTATCTTTTCGATTTATTGAATTAGAAAATCAAACTGTGTGTAAAAAATCTGCCTGAACAGCTTAGTCGATTGTTTGCTAGAAATCAAACAATGGCTGAGTGAAAAAACAACATTGAAACTCTGCTTATTGCTCCTGATAAGGTTCCAGGGTTGACTCAGTACTTGGGTGACTTAGGTCAGTCTGTCAAACTGAGCCTGAGAAACCTGGGTGTTGTATTTGATAAAGACATGTCTCTTGTTCAACACTGCAGAAAACTGACCAGAAACGGTTTCCATCAACTGAGAAAAATCTCTAAAGTTAAGAAAATGTTTTCACAACATCATCTGGATCTTATAATCCATGCATTTGTGTCTTCTCGTCTGGACTATTGTAACAGTTTATATTTTTGCCTAAACAAGAAGGATCTGTCTCGCCTGCAGTTAATACAAAACTCTGAAGCCGAGAATTCTGACCCGCTCTAGTAGAAGAACTCACATTTCTCCGATCCTTAAAACTCTTCACTGGCGGCCAGTTTCTTTCAGAACCAACTTTAAAATTCTACTTATTACTTTCAGAGCTATTCATGGTCAGGCTCCTCCTTACATCACTGATCTGATCCAGACTTACACCCCAGCTCGGGCTCTGAGGTCTGTGGATCAGAATCTACTGATGGTTCCTGAACACGGTTCAGGACCAGAGGAGAGAAATCCTTCCAGGCTGTTGCTCCTAAACTTTGGAATGATCTTCCTCTCCCTCTGTGTTTCTGATCTACTGACTCCTTCAAGAAACATCTTAAGACATTTTATTTTGTGCAGGATTTTCCTTGATTTTCTGGGACTCCTGTGTTTGTCTTATGTGTCATGGCCATTAAAAGTATATATTTTAACTTTTTTTTTGATTGTTAAAGCGCTTTGTGACACTGGTCTAGAAAAGCGCTTTACAAATAACTTTACTTTCATTTTGAAAATATTGCATAAATTATAAACAGTAAATACATAAAAAATGAAACCTCTTAATATCGAAATAATTTAACTTAATTATTTAAAAAGAAATAAGAAAGTTATGTTAAAATAAAATAATTCATTTCTGATTTTCACATATTTTCTTCTTAAAAAATTTACAAAAACTATTTTGAAAAATTATTTAATTCCAATATTTTAAAAAAGATTACTTAAATGAATTAATCATTGCTTTCAACAGTTTCAACCTTTTAAAGGTTAAATTAAAGCATTCAATATTCTGATGTCACTGACATACTTGCATTATTCCCACCTGTACTGAGTGTCTGAGCTGAACGATGATACGCTGCTCGCTGTGTTCCTCCGAGCAGGTTCTTCCATCGTCATCTGACCACGTGAGTGAACAGAATCATTCCCTGTTGATCTGATTGATTTCTCTTTTTCTCCACTACAATCGCCTTCTGGCTCTCCGACATAGTTTATGTTATGGGAGGAATAGATCCCGGTGGAAAACTGTTCGAGGTAGGAGAGCAGTCTAATGCATGTCTGAAGGGTTTTGGGAAGTTCTGGCTGGACATCTACACTCGAGGATTGACTTGTCGGGACTTCTGCCAACACCACAAACTCATGAAAACTCCTTCCCGAGGAAAGTTGGTCTTCTAGGTCACCAGAGAAACAGCGTTCCTCTTCGGCCCACTTCTCTGGACCTTCTGAGTGGAAACAGCCCACTTGGAGCAGAGCTTCTGCTAGTTTTTCATAGAAGCCTCCTGTTTGGAAGTGGTGTGCGTTCACAGTGTGGTGATGGACGGTTACAGCCAGGATGTGCAGCGTCAGGAGGAGGAGATCCAGGAGGGCTTCGTGGCCGTGGCATTTCCACACCTGGTCCACAGGAGGGTCGGCCAGAGCTCCTGCCATGTCCACCACCATAGACAGCAAACCATCAAACCCCCCGGCTCGTCTGAACGCATCCCAACTGTTTGGATTCTCCAACACCTTCAGTACAGACTGACACAGAGAGGGTTTGGAATTAGTACTTTTTATGGACCTGCCGTGATGGCAAGAACTATATATATACAAGGTGCAGTCAGTGCGTGGTATTTCTATGAGTAATACCACTGAGCCCCATGGAGAAATACTAGGAGTACCTCGCAGAGTAATACTTGGAGCCTTGCAAAGTAATACAATGGAGCCTCATGGAGTAATACTACAGAGTTTCGTGGTGCAATACTACAGAGTTTTGCATAGATATACTACTGAGTCTCACAGATTATACTACACAGCCTTAAGGAGTTATACTACGTAGCCCAATGGAGTTATACTGCAGAGACTTATGTTGTAATATTCAGAGCCTTATGTAGTTATACTAGAGACTTACGGTGTAATACTACAGAGCGTCATGTAGTTATACTACAGAGACTTACAGTGTAATACAACAGAGCCTTATGGAGTTATACTACAGAGACTTATGTAGATATACCAGAGACTTACGGTGTAACACTACAGAGCCTCATGTAGTTATACTACAGAGACTTACGGTGTAATACTACAGAGCCTCATGTAGTTATACTACAGAGACTTACGGTGTAATACTACAGAGCCTAATGTAGTTATACTACAGAGACTTACGGTGTAATACTACAGAGCCTTATGTAGTTATATTAGAGACTTATGGTGTAATACTACAAAGCCTCATGTAGTTATACTACAGAGACTTACGGTGTAATACTACAGAGCCTCATGTAGTTATACTACAGAGACTTACAGTGTAATACAACAGAGCCTTATGGAGTTATACTACAGAGCCTCATGTAGTAATAATACCAGCATCACAGAGCAAAACTACTGAGATCTGTGGTGCGACTTTGTAGTTTAGCTAAATTTTGACAAAGTTTTGAACATCATGTACCACTTAGAATCGGTCGGAGGTCAGTAAAGTACAAACAGGATTAATACATAAGATGCACAGTCGATTTTCTGAGAAGATTTAAGGATTTTAAGTGCACCTTAGAGTCAAAGAACATTGAAACACAAAGGAAACTGATACAGTTCATCGACTCCTCAAGTCAATTAAAACGCTGCCGTGAAAGATGGATCAAACGTACGATGTACCATAAATCATTTCTGGTAAATACTTTTTGCAGGTAAAAAAAAATCAAATTAGATTTATTTAATTTAGAGAGCTAATCCATCAGGAAGGTAATGTCTAAGGCAGACAATGTGATTATGTGAAACTGGAGTAATCACAGTGGCTCGCTACACTTGCCAACACGGGTCGTACCCAATCGGATTGCCACTTGCTTTAATTGTGTTACACACTAAAAAAAATACAAACAACGCAACTGCCTGCACATGCAGACGAGTTGAAACACAAGTGGACAAACACACAGTGTGTCCATGTAGGTGCTCTTGTTGCTGCCGTCTTTAAAAAACGGACACATGCAGTAACTTTGTTAGACTTAATCAGATCTGTGTCGCCTTCGCTGATCTGATAGAGGTGGTAATCTTCAGAGTGCACAATGCTGCTGGCCCTAATCCAATTGGTCCAGAGTTAACACCTAAACCTGCTTTAGAAAATCAATCTGCATTTGTCTGTAATGGAATCAGCGTCCCACGTGCTGAGAAAATAAATTCACTCGCTCATTAGGTCCTAAGTGCATTAGCGTTTGTTATGATGTGGACTATTGTTCGACAAAGATCTGAAGGGTTGATTGTGGGAACAGCCAGACTTAAATACCTTTAATAGATCCCGCTTCAAGAGGAGTTCCTGCTGTGTGGAGGAACACAGGGCTCCGATCGCTGTGCTCATGAACTCTTCCGCATTTATCTCTGCCAGTTGTTCCAAAATGCTCAGAGCGAGTCCTCGATACTGATCTGTATCCAGGAAGATCTTGATGTAGGGTAGCATGCCACGTTCTCGCACCAAAACTGGAACAAAAACAGGTAAAACAACATGTTAAGGAATGTAATAACATCAAGTAGTTGCTCTAAATCAGTTTTCCTCAAAGCCTTGTCTGAGAGGCATTTGTTACCAGGCGACAGAGAAAGAAAAATATTTTATATAGTTTCTGTTCTATTGATTATTACTACCTTAAAGGTGGTATTTTTTTCTGAAGTAACATTAGCCTGTACCGCTTAGAAATGTAGAGATGCTCGTTCAGGTCGGGTTATTGAAAAAAATTAACCTGTAAACTAGTGAAAATAAGTAAAACATAGACTCCTTATCATTTGTTTGGACTGGCGGGTCGGTCTGTAAATATAATGTCAACATTAAATTGGTCCATTGTGCTCAGGGCACCCAACATCAGACCACTGTCAGTGCACATATCTGTTTAAGTGTGTGATTGGTAAATACATGAGTGCACTCTCCAGTAAAACATGTTTTCGTTTCTACTTTTCAAGCTCCGCCTTCCATTTTGTCACAATGCTTCCTTGATTACACATTTCCTTATTTACATTTTCATCAGCGAAGTCAGAAAAGCTCTGTAAAAAGTGTTTTAATCGTATGTTGTGGACTTCAATGACTCTTTCCTGCATCATGTCTCATAACCTGTAAACTTCTAACACTACGTCAACTTTTCGTCTCCATCTCCCAAGGCTGGACCCATGATGTCCTCCATCTTGCCTTGTTAGTGCCACCAGATCCAGGATCCTCTCCATGATCTACACTGTCCTTTCTGATTCTTCTCTTCTTCTCTCTCCCAGTCAGTCACAGCGGACGACCGTCGACACAGAGTCTCGTTCTGCTTCAGGTTTCTGCATTTCTTTCTCTTATAAAGTGTAGTTTGGAGTGTAACATTTCTTCAGTTAATTCTGTTATGATTTGACACAAGCAGTAGAGTTGGGAAGAATCACTCTGACAAAGACGCAGTTTGATGTTGATGGTAGCTAATACTGTTAACCAGAGGAGCAAGAAAATATCAATAAAGTCAAATATTGATATTTTTTTCTTCTCATACAATATCATGTAATTGTGTTTTACATTGCATCATTGCCTATATATCGTATCACCAGATTATTGCCAATACACAGACACAATAAAGCAAATCTTTAACTTGAGAAAAACAGTACCAGCATTTTTGATTGAGCGCAGAGTCAGCGTGGCCACGACTTGAAGCATGAAGGTGGTGAGCTGCTGTTCTCCGTCCTGCACGTGTACTTGCTGTGAGCCTGAAGAAACACAGACAGTGGACGAAACATGGTGGTTGTTTACTAAACTAGTGTCTCTGCTCGTGTACGCTCTTACTGAGAAGAGGGGTGGAAATCCCTCCAGCCTTTCTGAGGATCTTTGCTCTTCTACGAAGTTCTCCGAGGACCAGCTCCAACAGACCCCAGTCAGTCAGAACCTCAGCTACCAGACCACTGTGAAGAGTTATCCTGCAGCGGTAAAGACGAGGATGAGAGATAAGCTTTTTTTTTAATGCATTTTTAAAGCATCCATAGGTAACATGTTGACTTCTTTTTTTCTCTACACCTTCTGTATCCTAGTTTCATTTTGAATAGTCATGATTCAGAAGAATACTATCCTATAGCTATCCTTTTAACAATTTTCTTTACAGACACTAGAGAGTCTTTGAATGTGGAATGAGTGTCGTAAGAATATTCAATGGTTTGATTTAACATTTCAAATGTTGAAACTTTGAATTTTTTCAAGTATTTCTATATTAAAGGCTAAATTTGTTTTTATTGAATAATTGAATTGGAGTATGATTTTCTAATTCCAATAATTAAAAAAAACATTATGTTAATTGAACATTTTTGAATTCGTAGTCTTTTAAATTCAGTATAAAAATGTTGGTATAGTAGTGCAACCAGACAAAAGAGTACTGAGCTACTTCCACTTCCACTGTTCTGACGGAACTTACACTAATGCTAGGGTAATGTTGTCACTTTTATACCAACATTTTTATATTGAATGTAAATGGATACAAATTAAAAGATAATGAATTCAGAAAATAAATTTGGCAATTAATGGAATAACATAATAAGACTAGTAAGCATGTGGTTTGTGTATACAAAGCAAGAGGTTCCATGACGTTGCAGTTACACTTTTCTGACACAGGGGGGAGAAAAACAATATTTTTAATCTTCTATGTTGCTGCTTTAATGTCTAGATTTCAACATTTCCGTTCAAATTACCTGTACAAACATTGAAGAGCCAACACTCCAAACTCTATTCCAGACAGCCCTGCAGCCAAATGTCCAGCCCAGATCTGCTTTAGGAGACCCAGGACCGCCCGCAGTGTCTCATGGGGAATGTAGTTGAGCTTGAATATGATCTACATAAAACATTCATTAGAACTTATTACAGATCATTCAGGTTCAAGTTAAAAATGACCTTAAATAGAAAGATAATAATCATACATGGATGTACCATTTCAAGCATGGAAAAATAGAATCTTTGTACAGGGGCAGGTTTACTGGAGATGCAAGCAGTGAGCTGTGACATGGTCTGGACGGTCCACTCCAGCAAGAAGAAGTTGGCCGAGTTCCACTCCCATATTGTCAGAACGTTACGGAGGATCTGGCAACAGAGCTGAGAATCTCTGGAGCTGAGCAACAGGTTCTGAAGTAGATTGAAGGCGGCGAGATTTTTCACTGAGGAACCTAAAGAGGAGCAAGAGCAGATGTTAAATTCACTTCCTAATGTTTCACTCCTCATTTGATTTTCCAGTGTTTATCTTGAAAAAAAAAAGTCATTAGAAATCTTGTGACAGCTGCAAACTGCTCTTTCATCTCCGGGGGCCAGAAATCCAAACGATCCAGATTTGGAAATCCAATAATGCTATTCAGGATCAGGTCCGCCTTAGTTTTATGATGGGGTTTCAAAGAAACATTGAAACAGCTTTTAAAATTAACAAGATGCAGATTACCAGAGCTCTGAATGGCACAACATGCAGCTATGTTGGCTACTAGTAATGTTAAAAACAACAGGTAGTCTGTCACTTTAAGCATTTTTTTTTGACAAAACACAAAAATAACTTAAACATCCACTTCTAGTCATGTAAGCCAAAACAAATAACAAATATACTATCACAAATACATTATGAGTACAAAGAAATGGCTCTAAATACAATTAAAAAAGGTTAACTAGTACAAAAAATGAGGACGTTCAGGGTTTGAAATTATTTTTACAAATTAATCCATGTTTTGTTTTTTCTGTTGGTTAATATACAGTGATAAACAATAATGGTATATATATATATATATATATATATATATATATATATATATATATATATTAAATATACCATTATTGTTATTCAACTTTAGTTGTTTTTTTCATGGGGACAAAATCACTTTATATTATTATTACTTTATTACAATTATATAGGCTTAATTGGAAGCATATGTCTACATTATCTACTTAATAACTGGAACAGTTGGAACAAATCAAAAGCTAAATATAAATAAGTTATTACAAAAGAAGATAAAAAAAAGATATTGTCTGAAAAATTTGAAAATGTATTGGTCAAATAATAGGATAGTCTGGTTTTTCAGGATTTTGTACTGAAATGTTTTCATAAACACAAGGCTAGATCCGGATTAAAACTAGGATCTGATTTGAGAACTAATTTTCTGGGACATTTCCTCAGACCTGGAGGTGCTGATATCTACCCGAGACACTGTGTATTTATAGATGCCGTACATAACAGAACAACAAATCAACTCAAGGTCAAATCATGGAAGAAGCAATAGTTTGAATTTAATATCAAATGTGAGCTAATTTTTCTGGACAGTCATTTATTTCATTTTGAGGGGTTCACAGAGTGTAGAAGGTTAGAAATGTGGTGTGTATCTTCACTTGATTGAGTTACAAATACATAGATAGATCGGTGGATGTTTGTTTGCCTCATTGTCAAACACGTGTAGCAAAGAATCCACACACTGTTTTTTTTTGTCCTGAATGAAACTATACCTGGTTAGTGATCACATTCATTTCCACATTTTGTCCAAATCGCATCAATTGTAAATCAGATCAGCAGCAACTGTTGGAGAGAGATCTACTCCATGATGTGATGGATAGCACTGTGTCTGTGTGGAGTGTGGGGTTGCTGGGTGTGTGTCTGTGGCACATGTCGTTGGATTGAGTTGTGTACGTGTGGATGATAGATGGCTGCTTGCTGTAGGCCAGTGGTGAATGGATGTGGGGCATCCTAACAGAGTTAGAGAGGAAGCCTCCACTTCATCATCCCGGACATAATCGTCTCAGCTTCCTGTTAAGCTGATGGATGTGTGCACCTCAGTTGGGTACAGGTGGGCGCAGTGGTGAGTAGACATGTGCGGGGACATCGGCAAAACAAGGAGCTGCAGCTCATGAAGTTGTATAAAGCAAATGAGCTGCATGTACATTCTCAACACGGTCGTGAAGGCGCCAGAGAATCACCAGGAGTAACATCTCTACGTTCTGAAAATATGAAAGACTCCGCCCACCTCCACCCCTCGCCATTCATTCATTAACCCATTTTCTCTGAGCTGCAGAGCATCGAGAGTAGAACCATCCGACTGACATCCTCTGGTCTTGTTCTGTAGACCATTATTTATTTCTAATATTGTTTATTTTGTTGTCACTTCCTGCAAGTTAATGAATATTATTGCCCATTATTATCATTATTTTGGATGTTTTCTATTGTATATTAATGTTTATTACTGAAATTGATATTATTATTTTGGATGTTAATTATTATATTTACCTGTTTTTCAAGTTTCTTAACATTTATTACTGAGTGGCCCTTTAAAAGGATAAATTATTTCACAAAGCTCGAAACATTTATGAAATTTGGAATTTGTTTTATGACTTCCTGAAAACAATGAAACCCTTGTGTTATCTCAGGGTCAATGTTATTGCTTTCAAAGTAGTATTCATATGAATTAAATAAACATCAGAAGATAAAGGATGAATCATATTTATAGAAACATGTTAATAAGAACACATCTATGCTAATTAGCTCACAACCAAACCACCAATAAATACATTTATATAAGGATTCATTCACTATTGAGACAAAAGTTAAGTTACTGTATTTCTTTCACATAGCATTATCAATGATATTGTATATGCAAACACACTTGTAGGTGATCAAGTGTCTGCATCTGAGTTATAAGTTATAAACGGCTTATAACAGTGGGGTTCTCAAAATTGCGGCCTTTGTGGCATTTGCTACCTGTGAAGTGATATTTTAAAGCACATCTATGATTTTTATGAGTGAGCAAGAGACTCTTTTTCTGATGTGCGATGGTTCATAAAATTAAATATCATCACATCTCATTTAAACAGCTTTGATTTTGTATTTAAGATGCAACATATACAAAATAAAACATACAATTACAAATAAATCTACCACATTCCCAGTTAAGCCAGACAAGAAAATAAAAGAACATTAACATAATATACTGTAGATCTAATTAGTCAAAGAAAAAACTACTGAAAGAACCCCCAGTTCTCAGCCCAGCTTGTAAGAACTGACCTCTAGTGACCACTCGGCCAGTTGAGTTTGAGACACCTGATGTGCAGGATGTAGTGACAGAATCATTTTGTGATATTGAGCTAAATCAAAACTTCTACCCACCTTGTGTGACTGGAGAGTCAAACTTAAACCCCGGTGGTTGAGGATTGCTGATACAAAGAGCCACTTTCAACTCTGTCTTTCCAAAAGTGGTGAAAGAAGCAATGAGCGCGAGCAGCTCTTCCACAGGCTGGAACTGGTCGGCGGGAACACCGTCTTTACAACTGAAACAAGAAAAGCTGGTTTCAATCTAATGAAAGTGAGGGAAATTAGAGCCAAACAGACCATTTAAGAATGTTCCCGAGTGCCTGGTAGCCGTTGTGGGAGTCAAACTCGTCAAAGAGGGCAGGACCGAGTCTGTGAGTGTCTCGGATGAAGCTGAACACGGCCACAGCAACCTCAGACAGAAGCGGACCTGGAACCTCCGGGCTGATGTGCAACAAATGCTGGATACAGATGCGGATGCAGTTTTTGGCTGAAAAGCAGAATAATGGGGAGAATTGGAAACATTACCCTAAACACTAAAATCTTCTACTTTTGCTTGTTTTTAAAAACGTATTTAAAACTAAAATCAAATTTAACCTTTCAATATGGACACAGTTTATTAAGTTATTCTGAAAATTAGTAGTAAATAAGTAATATTAATAGTTTATCAGCAAATTCAATTCAACCCACAAAATATTGGGAGAACAAACAAAGTCCATGCAGAAAGGTCATATCTTATTTTATTTTACCTAACAGGTTTGGAACGGTGTTGCTGGTTGCTGCGGCAGAAATGGCCTTGAGAACACGCGATGCCTGACGTCTCCATGAGTTGCTGGTTTGATCCCAGAGAGAGGTGAGACCTATGATCAGACACTGCACCTCTTGAGTCTCCACTAGAGTTTCCACAAGCTCGGGCTGCCTGCAGAGCTGGATCAGCACCTGAGTGAGAGAGAGAACGTCTTTATGATGACATGGGTCAATTTCTGTTGGATGCGTTTAGTAAATATAATAAAACTAGTCACACAAGAGACATCTTAATTCATACAGAGCAATAATAGATATTCATTATCTTAATTTCTCTCACTGGACAGATTATTCTAGAGGGCAGAATAAAGATGGGGTTGAAAGTTCGACCAAAAAAAAGGTACAAGAAACAAATTATGAAATCAATACTTTAAGAGAAAATTGATATTGGTTTAACCCACTATTCCTAATAAACAGACTGATCTGCTTCCGGAGTTGTAATTACATTAATATGATCTCTATTTTTTAATGTACCTGTGTGAGTAGCTCCTGAAACGTCTCTTCAAGCATCGACTTCTCCTTCTTTGCAGGAAGACACACCAGCAGGTACAAACACTTGCCAAGAGTAGCAGGAAGACCCGAGTTCAGAAGCAACAAAATGTCCTGAACAAGACATTGAATTAGAAACAAAGAAAAGTCGTCATAGGAATAACTGGCTTTTTACTCACCGAGCTTTCGGCCGTGAGGAGAAGAAGAGACTTCAAAAGCATCCATCCTAGATCATCTTCAGCTCCAAGACCTGTGCCCTCATCCCACTTATGGAAGAAATCAACCACCCCATCACGAGCAACCTCTGAAATAAGACAATTGCGTTTTTTATCAAGATCTGAAATTTCAGTAAAAGTTGAAAAGAATGTGCAACTGAAAAAAAAAAGAAACATAACCATTGTGAAGGTTTTAAAAGACAATAGAATTTACTCCATAGAAGTTAAAACGACTCCAAAGTTAATTCATTTGTAAATATACAGAAGACTATATATATATATACACACTCACCGATTTGTCAAAAGTGGAATAAGATTATAAATAAAATGAATAAAATTGAAATAAGTAACATTATTATTATTATTATTATTATTATTAAGCATAAATTATACACTCAATTACACATAAAATGTTCACATGACACAAATGCTCAGAAGAAATGGATATAGACAGCATTAGGGAGTATTAATGAATCAATCAAAAAAATAACATAAAAGTAAGTATTGTATTTTTGATGAAATCAAAAAGTAGGAGAAATGAAAAGAACTTTTCTTCTGTTCAATTACATTTGAAAATCTCTGATTGCAGTTAGAGATTCTATGACTGTACATGAGTGATGTGATGTGCACAATGTGTTTGTCTTGTGTAGGGTACAAAGGTAAAAAAGAAAAATTTTACATTTACTGAAACTGAAAGAACAACATCAGATTGAAACAAACAAACAAAACAACCTATACATATTCAGATTTGTACTTTTAAGTGAATCACTCTTCTCTGTTCTGGGAATACTGAGCATGTCATTTGTTGCTACACTGAGGAACATAAAACAAGTGTGACAAAGTTGATAAGGCCATGAAATAGTTAGAGAGAAACGGAACCAATCACTGCTTCTTGAAAAGAACACGAAGAAAAGGTTGAACACATTAACATTGAAGTCACAGTGTGGGGTTGCATGGTCGTACCTGCAGGTCGCTCCCCCAGCCTGGTGTGGATGTTAAAGACGAGAGAGTCAGCGATGAGAGCTGCAAGTCCTTCAACATCTGCAGGATCAAGTTTGTCGTAATCCTCTCCGACCTGGGAGAGCACACAGAAAGTCTCATGAATCGTCCTTAAAGTTTTTTGTTTTTTTTTAATTTTGACCAATATCGTTTATATTGTTACCAACTATACTTTTACTATAATTATAACTTTTTCATACAAATGCATAAGGAACACACAAATGATTGCATGTCATACATCATTTTCATAATGACATGCATAATGATCACATGCATGATCGAATTGCAATAATGTTCATATGATGAAAATAATATTAACATGTCACAAAAAATGATCAAAGGACACAATTAAGTCAGTATCATGTAACACTAGCTGAAGTACCTGGTGTTGCCCTGGATTTTTTATAAGATACAAAACATTCTTAAAATAAAGAAGGCCAAGTAACTTAGTTCTAAATATTTGATTTTCCCTTTAACAACCATGCTTGATTTAAAGGCTTGCTAGCGTCATCATTCTAATAGCATGATTTTTCCGAGAAAATGAGACAGAAGTCGGTCTAGAGTTAAAGAAGGCCCAAAACTTGCACATTTATAAAGGCTGTAACTTGATAAATACTTGACTTGCTCCAATTTAGTAACCTTCCTTGGAATGAGAAAATAAGAATTACCATTTTGAAACTGTAATAATAGGGGAGTAGGAAGTGCACATCCGTTATTAGCCTTTGCAGCTGAATAAAAGGAAAAATCTTCCAAGCAAAGCAGTTCAAGAAGTATCAGGTGCCCTTTACAGACATAGATTGATAAGAAGACAATTCTTCTCTCTGCTCCTTTTTAAAAACACCTTGTTTGATAAGCTGAAAATGGTTTAACTGTTGTTAAATGTTGTATTATGGTTAAAAATTCTACGATTGATCATGGGTGATGTATACAAAACAAAGATTGTGTTTGACTCGAAGTGTACGATGGTTTAAAAGCTTACAAATTGACTGAAAACTTTAAAAAAAAAGGCAGAGATCAAAATTAATAAATGCCCAAAATATTTCAGTGAAACTGCTTAAACAGATTTATGAATCGATTATTGTGTCTTGGCTTGGATTTGTGTGTTGTTGATACATATTGTTATTTTTTGAATATGTTGATCCTGACACACTTTCTCAGTCCTTTCAGTAACTTCCACTCTCTTCTCCATCATCCATGAGCTTGTATGATGAAACTTAAACCTAGAAAGAAAATGGGACTTGCATAACATCAACTTGTTCAATCTCACGATTGCAACAGATTTGTTAAACATACGTTATAAATGGAAAGCGTGAGCTACTTCCATAAGAGGATCTCAAATTTCACTGGTGTGGCTGTTCTGAAGTAAGGCCTTGTGTTCTGGTCATGTGGTGCACACACACATGCACAATGAAGTGATTACATCTAGAGCTGTAGGCCCAGTCCATGTGTGAAACACAGTGATGTCACAAAGTGAGGGCAGATGAGACTTCACACACAACTAGGATGGAAATGTCTGGTTTACCTGAACAAGGACGGAAAGGGTTTCGACCAGAAGAGCCTCTCTCTGTCGTTCAGCATCATGTTCTGTGTCGTGGACCGGTGGAGAGCATCGGTGGACGTCTAGTTCCCGCAGTAGTTCTTGAAGTACTTGCAAGGGCTGGGGGTCACTTCCAGGCCCCTCCAGGTTCACCACCTTCAGATCCAGTGAGACTGACTCTCCAGACGCACTGAGCTCTCCTGTTTCTTTATTGATCCTCTCTTTCTTCTGGACCTGGTGAGCAAAAAATCGTGAGACCAAGGATTTGGTTAAAAAAAAGAAAACTCTCTTGAAGCTTGAAGCTAACCAAAACTTATCACGTGAACCTCTGGCGGGAAGCTTATCAGACCATGATCAAATGCGGGATAAAGTATGACGCTCCCTAATTATAAGAAATGGAAGATAAACATCTTCAAATGTCATCTTTTGGAGAATGAATGCTTCTAAATGTTCACCAGTCACCAGGTCTTGAATTGATTTTTAGCCGTGATGTGATTCAAATCAAGATTTTATGGCACAATTAAACCATAACTCACTTCAAAACAGAGCTATGGAATATTAATCTTTTTATAGAACATTATTTTTATTTTATTATTTTAACTTTGATGAAGGGTTACTTTCAAACATTGTTGGCATAGTGTTAATGTACACACACCACAACATGACAAGGATGTTGAGACACAAGTTCAGAATTGTTTTTCAAACTTGTTTCAACAACTTTCTGTGGAGATGTTGTTGAACTCTGGCAAGAGTTCTTTTGAGTTGGCAGCCAAATATAGTTAAAACACCATCAGAAGTCCTGTTCATGAGTACACGTGTTTATAGAAAGAGATCTCACACAAAAATGCAGATACATTATTTACCTGCTCTTGTGGGAGAGCCATGAAGGAGTGTCCAGAACCAGAGCAGACGAGTGGAAGCTGTTAGTCTGAATCCGTGAGTTGCCTGTCCATGATGACAATGAGACTAGTCGAGGCCTGGAAAGACATGACAAGCACTATGCAGACCCGTTCTGTTCGACTCCCCTCCTCTTTCTAATCTGCAGCAACAGAATGAACCTTGATCAGTAACTCACATCAGCTGGTCTGGGTCATGTGCTTTCTGACTTCCTTATTGAAGGAGAAGTGAAAACTGTTGTTGGGCTGGTTGGTCGGGCCCTCCCACTGCTGCCTCGATCAAGAAGTCCCGGCTTTTTATAGTGTTGTGAGACAGCCGTGAATCACGGTCATGCTTGTTAAAGAACATTTAACTCTTAAGTGTTAATAAAAAAAAGAACATTTGTTTAAGTTTTTAAACAATGAGGTCATGAGGTCATATATTTATGTTTTTTTTGTTTTTATTGTTGACAAGTCCTTGATCAGAAACAGAAAACTGAGTTTGACAAGATCCTAAATAACACAAAGGAAGTATAAAAAAAATACATAAAGTAGCATTAAACCAGCACACAATTGTAAGATTCTCAAGACAACGTGACATTCTTCTCATTCCTCTCTAGTTAATGTTCAATTTGACAAATATGTGCCAACTCTGCTGTTAGTGTTTGTTGCCATGTTGCCTTGGCAAAAACAGCTAAACAGCGCTATCTTGTGGTTGCTTCTGGGGGTCAATGTTCTGAACGAGAAAGACACAAATGAATATATTTTACCTAATTACCTAAACTTGTTAAAATCTCTCTGACTTTAAAATAATATATTTTTCATGAAAATATTTTTATTGTTTTTCATAGTGTACCTCCACAAGCATTTTAATTAAAAAAAAAACGATTGACAGGAAATCAAGGATAAATGGCCTATAATGCTGAACTAGTGACATATAAAGTGGTTTGATAATCTGAATCCAAGAAAATATTCAAGCTATCAAAAAATATTTCATTTATCAATTATTAAAACACAACTGCCATTAGCTTCAGATCTTTCATTTATGAAAATCACAAACTCCAACTTAAATTTGTATAATATGACAAAACTAGCATTTACCGTCTTAAAAGTATCTACAAACTCATAATCTAAATCCCCCGTGAAAATCTTCTTTTCAGTGCAGGAATTCATAAACAAAAATCTTAGCAAGATTATGGGATGTGTGTCAAACATAGTAGATGAAAGACTTACCTACTGATTAGCTTCATTTGATGCAGGTGTCTTCAGTCCTGTTGTGTCGAGAAAAGATTCAAAATAAAGATTTGCATCAGAATTTCTTTTTCATTTCAACACATGAACGAGTTATTTGAGAATATCGAAGATTTATATATGAATGATCCTGCAACCACTAGATGTCACTGTATCAACTTTAAAACAAGAGCTTAATAACTACAAAGCAATTACATTTTTAAATTAACCTTCGAGTCATTTTCACATGATTTTAAATGAATTAACCAACAATAAAACCGATTTCAGAGTTTTAACTTCCACATAATCAAACATTCTCTGACTCATGTTGATGATGTCATCGCAAACCTCCACTTCCTGTGATCTAACAGCGTCACCGACCACGTGGCGACTGCAGCCAACTGCGTACTCTAGGCGTGGCCTGACAGTCAGCGCTGCAAGAAGAAAAAAATATATAATCCAAGCGAACAATTGAGAAATATATCCTCGCATCACGATGATGGAGTGTAGAGATTCGATCGTGTTTGTTTAGGTCAGGTGATAGCGGCGAGCTTTGATGATGCTCCAGATGTCTGCAGGCTCGCGCGCCGGAGGAGACATTTTTGATTGTATCCAGAAAGGAAGCGTGGATCAGTGTTTACACTTCATCTCAGATGACAGAGCTGTGCTGCAACTCAAAGGTGAGATATCCTCCAGTCTAGATGAATGTTGCACATGAACATAGTAATATATTTACATGTCGTTGTAGTTTATAAC
Organism: Callionymus lyra; assembly: GCF_982586985.1. Taxonomy (NCBI): domain Eukaryota; kingdom Metazoa; phylum Chordata; class Actinopteri; order Syngnathiformes; family Callionymidae; genus Callionymus; species Callionymus lyra. The sequence continues at coordinate 25,322,865 of NC_141828.1, read as the reverse complement.
CAGCTATAACACTAGGAACGTTATTACCGAGTTTTTACCAACTGTATTTTAACTGTCTTTATAAACGTGTACGCAGAAATATTATTATTATTATTTATAACTAAGTTTCATTTACTGCAGAAACAAGTACTTATTTTTAAACAAACAGTTCCTTTTCACTCAGTTCCTCTTTATTTAATCCAAATATGTTTTCAGTGTCATTGTCTTTAATTCTTCATATTTACAGACGCAGATCTTGATGTATCAGAATGACAATAAAATGAATTAATTCAACAGAATCAATACATTGAAAGGGTTGCTCATGTCTGACCCGAAATAAATATATTCATATTTAAATGTAATGCATACACAAAAATACAATGACTATATAAAACACAATAAAAAATATGCTGCTATGAATACAATTGCGAGGATTGTTTTTCCAGCAGAATAATGCTCCATGCCACACAACTATATCAATGTGTGGATGGAGGAACACTAGATAATACCCGATCTTCAGACCTGAAACCCGTTGTGTTTTAAAATGAATGTGTTCTTGTTTTCTTTGCATTATTTTAGGTCTGAAAACATTGCATTTGTCAGTATTCTGCAAATAAATGCTGTAAATGAAATGTTTATATTGAATTTTGGAGAAATGTTGTCAGTAGTTTATAGAATGAAACAAACATGTTCTTTTTACTCAAACACATACAGTAGTTATAAGTAGTAAGAGTGTGTTTTGTTGTGGTCCAGGCTGGGGTGGTTTCACTCCGCTCCACTTCGCTGCTCTACATGGCAACCGTGCCCTCGTTGACCTGTTCCTGTGTAACGCAGCCGACCCTAACTTAACATGTGATGCGGGACAGACGGCTTTCCACTTCGCCTGCCGGTAACACAGCTGAGTTTGGGGTTTGATCGCTAGGACAACACGTGTGTTTATCGTCTCCAGGCAAGGAAACATCTACATCATTCACAAGATGAGGCAGTTCGGGGCAGACCTGCGCATCATAGACCTGCAGGGTAAAACTTCTCTGCATCACGCCATCACTGGAGGCAACCTGTGAGTGGAGCGACTCACACACTGTGTGTGTGTCAATGAGTCTGACGTGGTGTTGTGTGTCTCAGCGTGGCCGTGCATTACCTGTGGGAGACTGGAATGTTCCGCTTTACAGACACGGACCAGTACCTGGTGACACCTCTTCACCTGGCTGCCTCCACTGGCAACACAGAGATGGTTCGATACCTGCTGAGAGATCAGGTAGGATTTCCATGATAAGACAAAGTGTGGACAAGGTGTGGCCCTGAACTGCTGCTACTGTCCATACATTTACTACCTGATGATTCCCTTACCTGGTAAAAAAATGTAAACAAAATATTAACACTTTTTAATTTGAAATCGTTTTGAGATTGCGCTATATTATGGGTAGGATATTTGTGTCTTAATAGTTAAATCCCCAAAAAAGTATGGGTTTGTTTCAGAGATGCTCTGTGGAGGCTGTTGACCAACAGGGGGGGACAGCGCTTCACGTGGCAGCGGAGAGGGGTGGGCTGGAGGTGTGCTGGACGCTTCTGCAGAGGTCCAGATGCGGGTTGATCCAGCAGAAGAACCACAGCGGCCTCACGCCTCTGGACCTGTGCAGGCAGGGCAAGACTTTCAGGTGAGTCTGATGTGGTCTAAACCAGAGAAATCCTCATATATGTCATTTCCGCAGACACCAGCAACTCACCAAACTACTGAGTCCGTACGTGAGGCAGCCGAAACACCAGAAGCCCAGCGAGTCTCACGGTAAACCATTTATTGACTGTCTTCAGAACCACGAGTGACTTGAATGTTGCTTTCACCTCCAGTCTTGTACTACTGGACGCTGTTGTTCCCCAGCCTGAGCGGAGCGGCTATCCTGCTGATAGCGGCCATGTTGGGGGGGTATGGCGGCCTCGCCTGTGGTCTCCTCTTCCCCTGGCTGGCCAGAAGTATCTTCACACAGTACCACCGCATGACCACGTACCAGAGGTTTGACCTTGTCCATGTTGAAGACAGTCTTAGCCGAAAACACCATCATACTTGTTTATCTTTCACTCAGAAAGCTGCTGCTGTCCTTCTTCTAGGTTGCCCAATCCTGTCTACCTGGGAACGCTGCTGGCTGGACTGTTGCACTCCGTGCTCTGCTTCTATGGAAAACTGATGCCTAATATCCTTCAAACAACAAGCCTGTAAAAACACTTTTTTGGAAAATGTAGGGTTTTTTTTCCAGATTTTTTAGAAATGCCAGTAACTTTCTTTCGTTCACAAAATATTGACCTGAACTTTGCTTTTATTCTATATTTAGAGACATTATGCAGGCTTTTGCCAGATTTTCTGGGACTCCTTTGTGATGGACTTTTAAAGTACATATTAACTGTGTTTTGTGTTAATAGTTAAAGAAAAGCGCTTCACAAATAACTTAAAAATAATTAAAATAATTATTTTTGGGGCATTTTTTTAGGCAACCTTTTCAATTGAAAATATGTTGTTTTTTTAACCAGATTTTTCAGACCCCAGAAAATCACATCTTCAAAAGCTTGTTAAGATCTTGTTAAACGTTATCTTCTCCTCAGCCCCCCTATTGTTTTTTTACATTAAAAAAACTAAAGTAAATGAAGAAAAACATTAACCATATTTTTTTTATGATGTCGGAATTTTCTTCAGATATTTTATACCTTTTTCTAACCAAAGTGTTATTCCTTGCCTTTTTTTCATTTTCAACATTTGAATTGCTAACATACTGTATATGTATATGTTACCCCATTGTGAGGATGTTAAGAGGGTCCGCCGGAACTTTGGTTTTGTGGCATTTCTTTGGTTTTGTTTAGATTTTTTGGAATGTTAAAAACTTAGAAAATGTAAATATATATATATATATATATAAAGTATATATATACAGTATATACAGTGCCTTGCGAAAGTATTCGGCCCCCTTGAACCTTTCAACATTTCGCCACATTTCAGGCTTCAAACATAAAGATATAAAATTTAAATTTTTTGTCAAGAATCAACAAGTGGGACACAATCGTGAAGTGGAACAAAATTTATTGGATAATTTAAACTTTTTTAACAAATAAAAAACTGAAAAGTGGGGCGTGCAATATTATTCGGCCCCCTTGCGCTAATACTTTGTAGCGCCACCTTTTGCTGCAATTACAGCTGCAAGTCGCTCGGATATGTCTCTATCAGTTTTGCACATCGAGAGACTGGAATTGTTGCCCATTCTTCCTTGCAAAACAGCTCAAGCTCAGTGAGGTTGGATGGAGAGCGTTTGTGAACAGCAGTCTTCAGCTCTTTCCACAGATTCTCGATTTGATTCAGGTCTGGACTTTGACTTGGCCATTCTAACACCTGGATACGTCTATTTGTGAACCATTCCATTGTAGATTTGGCTTTATGTTTTGGATCATTGTCCTGTTGGAAGATAAATCTCCGTCCCAGTCTCAGGTCTTTTGCAGACTCCAACAGGTTTTCTTCCAGAATGGTCCTGTATTTGGCTCCATCCATCTTCCCATCAATTTTAGCCATCTTCCCTGTCCCTGCTGAAGAAAAGCAGGCCCAAACCATGATGCTGCCACCACCATGTTTGACAGTGGGGATGGTGTGTTCAGGGTGATGAGCTGTGTTGCTTTTACGCCAAACATATCGTTTTGCATTGTGGCCAAAAAGTTCGATTTTGGTTTCATCTGACCAGAGCACCTTCTTCCACATGTTTGGTGTGTCTCCCAGGTGGCTTGTGGCAAACTTTAAACAAGACTTTTTATGGATATCTTTGAGAAATGGCTTTCTTATTGCCACTCTTCCATAAAGGCCAGATTTGTGCAGTGCACAACTGATTGTTGTCCTATGGACAGACTCTCCCACCTCAGCTGTAGTTATCTGCAGTTCATCCAGAGTGATCATGGGCCTCTTGGCTGCATCTCTGATCAGTCTTCTCCTTGTTTGAGATGAAAGTTTGGAGGGACGGCCGGGTCTTGGTAGATTTGCAGTGGTCTGATACTCCTTCCATTTCAATATAATTGCTTGCACAGTGCTCCTTGAGATGTTTAAAGCTTGGGAAATCTTTTTGTATCCAAATCCGGCTTTAAACTTCTCCACAACAGTATCTCGGACCTGCCTGGTGTGTTCCTTTGTCTTCATGGTTCTCTCTGCGCTTTAAACAGAACCCTGAGACTATCAAAGAGCAGGTGCATTTATACGGAGACTAGATTACACACAGGTGCATTCTATTTATCATCATCAGTCATTTAGGACAAGATTGGATCATTCAAAGATCCTCACTGAACTTCTGGAGTGAGTTTGCTGCACTGAAAGTAAAGGGGCCGAATAATATTGCACGCCCCACTTTTCAGTTTTTTATTTGTTAAAAAAGTTTAAATTATCCAATACATTTCGTTCCACTTCACGATTGTGTCCCACTTATTGTTGATTCATGTCAAAAAATTAAAATTTTATATCTTTAATCTTCTATCTTGAAGCCTGAAATGTGGCGAAATGTTGAAAGGTTCAAGGGGGCCGAATACTTTCGCAAGGCACTGTATATATATATATTTAAGTAAGTAAGTAATTTGTATTTATATAGCGCTTTTCCAGACCATATTCCACCTTAACCATCTGAAAGTGTGTGGCCTAAAAGTGCTCTGGTCCAGATGTGTATGGTCCACTTCCTGCTGGTGTTTGGGTTGTTCTTCAAGATTCTGACCCAGGACCCCGGAACTCTCGACAGCACAAACGCTGACCCTCGCTTTTCCTGCATCGCTGACCTGGTGGAGAAGAATGAGAGCCCCAATAGATTCTGTCCCTACTGTGAGGTGAGCAACTCTAGAGAAAACAAACGTTGAATAAAATAAGTTAAACGCATGGCTCAGGGTCCAAATCTGGCCTGCCAAGTCATTTTGTGTGGCCCGCTGAGGGGTTGACTTAAAATCAAAGGAGATTAACGTTCATGTTGATAATGTAATAAGATCAAGGGCATACATTATGTTACTCAGCAGCTTCAGCAAGACTTCCTAAAATAGTCAAACTGATTTGGAAAGAGAAAGGAATTTAAAACAAAAACAAGACCATTAGGCTACATTGAGGACCAAAGAAAATGCAGCACAAAAATAAAAGTTATTATTCGCATATTAATTGAAATGTTAATTATATTGAAAAATATTTATTTTATTTTATACCCATTTATTGAAATAGGATCCATTTGAAAACTTGCAATAAAAAAGATGATTTGAAAGTAATTTAAGTGTAACGATTATTTGACATAAAACTGTTTAAAATGATGTCAAAGCTTATCAGAGATTTCAAGTTGTTGACAAAGAAAAGGTCAAAGTAACTCTTTAATATTGTCATGTTCTCACCATCAGTTGTTCCAGCCTGACTTCACCAAACACTGCAAGCTGTGCGACGTCTGCATCAGAGACTACGACCACCACTGTCTGTTCCTCAACCAGTGCGTCGGCCGGGACAACCACCGCCGCTTCCTCTGCTTCATCGTCGCCATGGTGATCGCTCATCTTCTCTTTGTTGCCATGACAACCAGCTACCTATACGACAGGATGCCGACCGGTGGGCTCGGCTTCTCCTCCTGCTTACGGGTGATGGCGGAGGAATTCTGGGTGGTCATAATGGCCGTCATGAACGGGATGACACTGTTGTGGGAGGTGTGGCTACTCACGGAGCAGTTTGATGCCATCGCCATGGAAACCACCACATACTTTAGGCACTGTGAGACAACTGTGAGGCGGAAGCCGATGATGCAGCGCTGGACGGCGGTTCTGTCCTTCCTCCTGGAAGGGCGGAGACGGGTCGGACGCGGACATGTGGGAAAAGAAAAGACGGCGATTGACATTTGAGTTTTCTCTTTGACTTTAAACAGCTACTGCCATGACCATGTTGTGCTTCAATGTGACACTTATTTTGTTCTAGAGTAGATGTATGGAAGTAGATCAGTGCCATCAGAATATTGAATGGTTGAATTTAACATTTTTATTGTTGTTTTTTATTATTGTATCATTTTTGGAATAATTGTATGCTATAATTTGTATAAAGAAACTTTATTTTTTTTAATTATTGGAAATATATGTAGCCTTTTACATTAAGTATAAAAATCTGGGCATAATAGTGCCAACATATGAGTAAAAAAAAATAGAAATTAATGTTTGAATTAGTGAATATTAAACTAAAGTAAAAAAACAACTTTAAAATGAATGATTAAAAAAACAAACAAACAAATTCAACCATTTATTTAATTTCAATTATTCTAAAAAGCAATTTAATGCTTAAAAAACATTTTCAATAAAATGTAATCAAAGGTTTAACATTTGAAAAGTAAAACAAATCAATATTCTGATGAAACTGATTTAGTTCCATAGATGTAGCATTTCTAGCAGAAGAATCTTGTTTACTGTGGCCTTGTTGCCAAGTGTCATTTGAATGTCGTAACAAAACTTTTATACACCATATCAGTATATTTTTGTCTCTGAGGCTGTTCTAGAAGTGAAATGAGCTTCTATGTTACACAAACCTTGAGCCGATGCATGTTCAAAACTACAGTAACAATGTCTGATGAAATAAACTGTGATGTGACTGAAACCTTCCTAACATGATGACATTTATTTTACTCTTTCAGAACTCGACTCCGCTGTTTTGATTGGGGGGGGTTAAACATTAATACATAAAAAATGAACTGACAAAAATGTTATATTTACAAGAATCATGCTTAATATAGTAACCTAATGAACTTTGACCTCTTTAAATTCCCACAAATGCATCATTCAGTCAGTTATGAGAAGACGCCCGATCAACTAAGGTCATCTTAAGTGAATGAAATTTTCGGATGATAAAAAGAACTCATTTTAAAATTACATTCCACCAAAGAGGGTTTATCTTTAAAGTAAATAGAATACTTGAAATACAAACTAAATGTCAATTTTGTGCTAATAAACATTCTCAGAACGTAACTAAAAAGCAGGCTGTGATATTGTGGACCTTTTCAAACCATGAAAGGCAATATACAGTAATAAAAAGTGCTACTCTAATAATGCGTGAAGCAGCATTCAGCAGTTTTCACTTCTCCTTCCACACTTCCCTAGTAAGAGACCAGAACAATGTGCATGGAGAACCAGTCACTTATTTCTCTGAGGGATTATTCAAGATTAAATCAGTCTTTTGGCTTTGGTGGATGACAAGTAAACCTGGCGTCCCTCTCCTTCATCTGAACCGGCTCTCATCTGCATTCCTCTGGTGACCATCATGGCTGTGTTGTTATGACAACCAGAGCGGCCATTTTACCGTGGGTATGTGGATGTAAGTAGTGGGTATGTGGATGTCATTTGTAATTATCAATTAAGTGAGCTGAGAGCTCTATAGTGCCTTTGTGCAGGACGTGATAGTGACTGTGTTGTGAAATAATGTCAGTAGAGACACAGTCGGAGGAGAAAACAGCCACAGAGCAACGAGGAGCAGCTAAAACCAGGCTTAGGGTCAATCGAATTTTAAAAACCATGTATTTCACTGTTCAATTACTTTATATTGTGGCGTCTGGAAGAAAATAATCAAATCAGTTGTATGTTTATTTTATCATGAATATTTAATACAAAATTGAAAAAAAATATACATTATTTTATTCATTTTATTTTTGCTTTTTACTTTTTATCAAATTTTCAGCGGTTTTACATTCTCAAAATAATTTTATAATATTGGTTGTTGTAATCTATATGTCACATGACGTAAATGACATTCATTAATTAAAGATTATATTATCTGGAATTAATAATAAGTAATAATTAAATAGGTAAATAAGTAATTTATTTCATTTTATTTGTAAAGTTAACTTTAAATTACACCATACATTCAAGTAAATAGTCAGTTCAGTCAAATATAAAAGTATGAACAATAAGAACTTTCTTCTCTGATCCTTTCAATCTCTAAATCGTATTTTTTATTAAAGTTGAAAATGTTTGATTAAAGTTGGAAATTGTTTGATTATATTTGAAAATGGTTTAATTATAATTGAACATTATTTGACTACAGTTGAAAATGGTTTGATTACAGTTGAAAATGTTTGATTACAGTTGAAAATGTTTGATTATAGTTGAAAATTGTTTGATTAAAGTTGAAAATTGTTTTATTATAGTTGGAAATTGTTTGATTAAAGTTGAAAATTGTTTAAAAAAAAAATTGTTTACAGTTGAAAATGGTTTGATTTTGGTTGAAAATTGTTTGATTACACTTGAACATTTTTTGATTATAGTTGAAAATTGTTTGATTAAAGTTGAAAATTGTTTAATTATAATTGAACATTGTTTGATTATAGTTGAAAATGTTTGATTATAGTTGAAAATGTTTGATTATAGTTGAAAATTGTTTGATTATAGTTGAAAATTGTTTGATCATAGTTGAATTTTTTTTGATTAAAGTTGAAAATTGTTTGATTATAGTTGAAAATTGTTTGATTACAGTGAAAATGTTTGATTATAGTTGAAAATTGTTTGATTACAGTTGAAAATGTTTGATTATAGTTGAAAACTGTTTGATTACAGTTGAAAATGTTTGATTAAAGTTAAAAATTGTTTAATTACAGTTGAAAATGTTTGATTAAAGTTGAAAATGGTTTGATAATAGTTGAAAATTGTTTGATTACAGTTGAAAATGGTTTGATTATTGTTAGAAAATTGTTTGTTTACAGTTGAAAATGGTTTGATTATTGTTAGAAAATTGTTTGATTAAAGATTATTGCTTAAAATCTCCACATGAACTAAACTGATGATAAAAAATAAACATCAATAGCAGGTGATGAAGTGGGAAAGATTTCTGAATAAATCTCATATTAAGCTCTTTCAAATGTGAATATAAATTCTCCTAGAAGGTTCAGGCTCAGTGTTGACAAACGGGCGTCTCACAGGAGACTCCGATCAAACATCTGAAAACACATGTCTGGAGGACGAGTGTGTGTGAAAACTGTGCGACAACTGGGGGGAAGAAACCGGTGACAAGACAGAGGCAGAGCCAGGAATATTTATAGACGGTGAGAAATTGATACTGATTGTATAGCAGAAGGCAGAGAGACAGATGACAGGAGGGGGGAGTAAAAAGAGAGAGAGAGAGGGAGAGAATGGGAGAGTGGGCTGGGCTTTAGATAGAACAACAGCCTGCCAGGCCGGTGGGGCAGAAAGGAAGACGAAGGAGGGGAGGAAGGAGAGAGAGTGTGAGGTTAAGTGCGTCCCAGAGTGTGTGTGGATGTGTGTGTGAATCAGACTGGGAGGATGCTGGAGGAGGATGAGGAGTAACAGGGCGAGGCAGCTGTAGGACTGCGCGTGTGTGTGTGTGTGTGTGAGTGTGTGTGTCGATGGATGCGGCCGGGTCTCTGTGAGAGGGAGCAGCACAGCAACAGTAACCATGCTGAGCCCCAAGATAAAGCAGGCACGCCGGGGTAAGACAGTTTTCTCACTTCTTTGTGTCCGTGACTGGCGATCGAGCAGATTTCAGATCAACTCTCTCACTTTGTCCACGATTTGTGTGATGTCACGTCACGACTACACCCTCCTGCACCACACCCGATAGCTACGATGACACTTAGTAGTAAACATGGCGGCGGCATTCCCGTCGACACCTGGCCACGTCTCAATTAGTCCAGGGCGTCGGAGCAGGTGGGCGAGTCGCAGGAATGCAGGACTCTCCTCTCCTCCCTCACAAATCCCAACAGCTGACTGTCAAACATAGTTCTTCGGTGACCGCTGAAGTCTGAACATGTGACCAACGTGGAAGCCGTTCATGAGCAAAGCATGATTATGTGCTGCTTCTTATAGCCACCGGTTGCTAGACAACAGAGATGTGCTGCAGCAGGAGGAGCGCCTCACGACACCACTGCTTATTGTATTTACCAACAAGTCAACACACTTATCACCGATCACACACAACATGTACATGTGTGCACAATGTGTTGATCTAGGAAGAGACTTCTGTGAAACAAAGTTTGGGCTAACACTAATGCTAGGTATTTGTTAATTGGCAAGACTCTGTCGATACAACAATATGATATATAGTGATATATAATGTGATACTGTAGTAACAAGCATGTATTTCTAGTATTGTCGAGTACTTGACTCTGGTGTTGCAGAATTTATAGAACACATGACTCTTGATGAAGTTGTAACTGCTTTCATTTGTTTTGAAACCAAAATAGGTCCCAACATCAGCTTTAAAAGCTGCTGGAGTCCACTGTATCCTCTGGTCCTCAGTCATCACCTGATTTAATTGTTCCTTTAGCTGTGGAGGATGTAATGACTGCTGGCTGCCATGAAGCGGCCGGAGGTTTTTAACACAAAAATGAACAAACATTGTGAAGATGTTAATTGTAAAGTTAAAAAAAATCGTATTATTTAATTTTATACACATTTTTTAGAATCTGTAAAAGAACTATGATAAAGATAAACTGTGATTCAAAATCCAAGAACATAGCTGAAATAGTCATAACAAATGTTTTTTAAAATAACTATTCAAAAAAAGTAGATACAGTGCTGTTAAAGATTTATTTGGAATAGTAAAAAAATATTGATTATTATTATATTTTCTTACACCCCTAGTTAGAAGCAAATAAAAACACTAAACCTGACTCAAAAACAAACAAAATATTTTCAGGGAATCAATGCTGGTTTTGATCCAGAGACAAATTCGCACACATCAAATAAAAGTGTGACGTTAATATAAATGTCTCTTCCATCCTGTTGTTAAAACCACTTAGCAAAAAGATAAAATCGCAGAACAAAATCCTGTGCATCTCCAGGAAGTGAACAGGAAATAGTGATCTCATGTAATTTAATTGAAGACTATAGCAAGGAAAGAGATCTATTGCCTTTGTCAATGAGTGGTGTTTGTTTTCTCTCAAAAATTCTTTAATGGATTTTATTTATGAAATTTAATTTAATTGAATATGTTCAAACTTAAAAGGGACTGTAATTTGGCGTTCTTTGGTGTATTCTGGATTAAGGGAGGTTTGTAAGGTCTTGCCAGTCACTTGTATGGCTTCTCACTGCTGCTGCTGCTGCACATATTTATTTATTCACACAAATCGTTCCAGATAGTCGCAGATTGGACAAGTCATGTGATTCGGTAGATCATGTTCTGCGATGAGTAAATGCAGCGATATATTTAAAAAATTAAAATGACAAACCCTTACACCAAACCTTTTTTTTTAACATATATGTGAGAAGTTGTTTTATATCAATGTAATCTTGTTACATATGTGTAATCCAGATGTACATGGATTGCTTTGATTTTGCCATTTGGATGTTGTGCATTTATTTTCTAATGTTAATGTAAAACTAATATCAACAAAGGGTAGATCCCAGTCCATAAACAGATCTTCAATGTTGACTCTATTGATGAAGCTAAAATTAAGTGACAGTGATGAGACTCAGTCGTCATCAGTTCACTCATGATTCTTGTTAAATATTATTGTCCGTTGACCTTTGACCTACCTTTCTATTGCCACTACACACTCACAGAAAACCATGTTTGTGAAGGTCCCAAGTTAGAAAATCCACACAAAGCGGCCACATCACAGTCTCATCAGAATATTGAATGTTCGAATTTAACATTTTAAACATTGAAACTTAAGATTTAATGTGTTTATATTTGTGAAAGTGAAAGGTTGAATTGATTTATTTTAACTAATTGAATAGAATTATCATAATATTCTTAGTATTAGTATAATATAATACCAACATTTTCAGAAACTCAGTTTCAAAAACTGCAAATGAAAAAATATAAATATATAAAATATAATATAAATTTCGTTTTTTATTGGAATTTGAATATCAAACTATGTGTAAAAAACGCATTGATTCAATAATCCAATCAAGTTTCAACATTTGAAATGTTTAACTCATGAACTCAATACTCTGACGACACTGTTATACTTCCATAGCTTGTCATAAGCGCCGCCCACTGAGCTGTATCACTTAAAGATTTGATTGGACCAGCCAGCTGTCTGTTGCAAACTGCTTATTTGGTGTTCAGAAGAAGATTGAAGTCATGAAATGTTGTGAAGGGGTGAATTTATTTAATTCAGTGGCGCAGAAAACTCCCACTGCGTCTGCCTTTGTAGTGATCCTGGTGTAACGCAGTCAGTATCACAGACTGAAGTTACACCTGCAGAGAATCTTGGGAAAACTGCACGATGGTTAATGTACAGAATGTTTACATTTTAAGGAATATTTATTTTCAAACATGATGGTGGTTTGTTGCCATGGCTAGTGGTGTGACGTAGAAGAAATGAAATATTCATGATGAATTCTTGCGTGAGAGAAAAAGTGGTCTGATTCAGCTCTGAATGTCACGGTTACCTGTCCTGCTGTCCTCAGCAGAAAACCCAGATGCAATTAACATGAAGAGACGCCATTGATTTCTCTCTCCTCGCCTCTCGCTCGTCCTTCTGTTTGCTTCTCCGCCTGCTTCTCCTCACAGATCCCCGGGGATCTTCCGGCCTTCGCTGCTCCTGCAGGAATATGTTGATAAAATACAATCAATGCTTCCATCGGTTGGTAACTCTTAAAGCCAATCTGATCCCAAACAGCCGCCTCCATGTGCAGCTCACCTGTTTTATAATCCTGCACACACAATGAAAGTATTGATTCTTCTGGAGCGGCTACAAAATGGAAGCTTCTTCTTAAGTGTGGCTCTGAATGCGAGGTCAGGCTGGTCACAGGTCTGTCAATAGAACGCTGTAAATCACAAAAGAAAAAACATAATGAATGTCTTCTCAACACAGCGAGGTCCAAGAGCATGGTGCTGGGGGAGCTGTCCCGGGTCTCCAGGCCCTGCTCCCCTCTGGACCAGGAGAAGGCTCTGAAGGCCGGGTGGCTGAAGAGACAGCGAAGCATCATGAAGAACTGGCAGCTACGTTGGTTTGTCTTGAGGACTGAAGCTCTCTACTTCTACAAGGACCAGGATGAGACCAAAGCCCAGGTATGATGGCTCAAGTTATGTTTGGTCTCAGTATGTGTCGCATGATTGGCTGAAAGTTGGATCAAGTAGCTTCGTACTCTTTTGGTATCGTCTGGTGGAACTGTTATACCAACATTTTAGATTGAATGCAAAAGGATTTAGATACTTAAAAATATATATATAATATATAAAAAGAGGTTTTTCAACATTTGAAATGTTAAATTCAACAATCTTAAATTCTGAAGACCCTATTGTATGTCAGACAACAAACCTGATGATAACATTTAACTTTAATAACATTTATTTTAATTAGTCACTTCTTCGTCTAAGCATCTGTACTCATTCTGTTGTGAAGAGCAGTAAAATGAAAGTAACCAAGTCAAAATAGAATACAAAATATTGAATGTTTTTAGAATTTTTTTTAAATAAATGTGATGTTATTTATTTTTTCTGTCAATTTAATTGAATGATGCTCCATATAAATCATACAATAATTTAGACCAGGGGTCCGCAGACCAGTTTGATGTGGCATTATATTCAGTATTATTACTTTCACAGGTTTGTTTCTTGAAACGAGTGTCTTGATGATGATGTGTAACAAAAAGACACCTTTCAGACAGAAATAATTCACAATGGCTGGATTAAGACAGTAATACGGCCCCATGTGGCCCCCAGGCCAAACTTTGTCCAGGCCTGATTTTAATGATGGTGGCTTTGATATAGAGAATACAGACACAGACCATAAAATTATAATATAAAAAAAGATAGTCTTTAGACGAGACAAATGTTGAGCTAGACAGTTGCTGCATTAGCTTGACGCAGTGACACTGATAGTTAAACCAAATTTTAGTTTGACATTAAAACAGTGGAACGATCCATCTGTTTCCCTCCAGCAGGCAGATTACAGGAGCCCAGACCTCCTTCCACTGAGACAGCTCTGATTTAAATTGGTTTTAGTTTGGTTTAAAAACAAAATCCTTGTTTGTTCATTTGAATTCATCACATTCTTTTGCCCCGACACGCTCCCACCTTACCGTCAGTGTGGTCAGCATCTCCAGTGTGGTCTTGCTAAAAAGCACTTAGTCGCCACAACCACGTTAGAGGAATGAGAAATGTGAGCACATCAGGAAGTGGCGAGGAGAGAGGAAGACATGTTTCCCTTAGTCATCCTTCCTCACTCTTAACCAGCTTCTTCTGCTGGACAAACGCCAGAGTGTGATAGTGTCAGTGCTGAAGACCATCAGTCAGAACCGGACCCTTCTTTGCCACTATTACAACCGTAGTGAGCTGTAAACTCTGTCTCTCTGTCGGAATGACACTTTGTTTATTTGGATTCCAGGGATGTATTCCTCTCCAGGGCAGTCAGGTTAATGAGGTGCCGGCCAATCCAGATGAACCCGGTCGCCACTTCTTTGAGATTGTTCCAGGTGGGTCGAAACACGATAAGAATCCAGTGCACAGACTCACCGAATCTGGCCTACCATGCCATTAAGCGTGGCCCCCCAGGTTGCTGTCTCAAATCAAAGTAGATTAATATTCATTTTTGATAAGATGACCTATAAAGATGTAAGTATTTAATAAAAGACAAGCAGCAAAGCTTACATCAACAATTTGAAATCTGTGTTTGATGGATCTACTTCTCCTTCAAGAAACATCTTAAGACATTATTATTTGTGCAGGATTTTCCCTGATTTTCTGGGACTCCTGTGTTTTTCTTATGTGTCTTGGCCTTGTATGTATTTTAAATTTGTATTGTATTTGATGGGTAAAGTGCTTTGTGACCCTGGTCTAGAAAGGCGCTTTACAAATAACCTTTACCTTCTTACTTAATAATTATTAATACTTCCAATAACGTAATATAATAATGTTGAAGGATTTTGCTTGGTAATTTTTTGATAGGATGTCTACGACAGAGATAATTAGATCAAGATAAAACTGATAATACAACAGGAGTTCCAGAAAATCAAGGAAAAGCCTGAACAAATAAAAACGTCTTAAGATGTTTCTTGAAGGAGTCAGTAGACTTCATCAAACACAGAGAGAGAGGAAGATCGTTCCAAAGCTTAGGAGCAACAGTCTGGAAGGATTTCTCTCCTCTGGTCCTGAACCATGTGAGAGGAACCATAAGTAGATTCTGATCCACAGACCTCAATACGTTATCAACAATCAAAAATAATATTCTAATAAGACTCATACTTCCTGTACTGATCAGTCCGGGCAACAGCTGGAAAAGACCCAAAGTCTTCTTGGGTTCTGATAGCGGCTACTAGCAATGTATCGAACCGCTTCAGATCCATGTTAAAAAAAGGTGGCACCATCGGGACAGCTAATGCTGTCCATAAGGCAGACCATAATTAGGGATCAACTCCTTTGTTAACCTCTTGATCACTTCAGCTGCTGGTGCAAAGACCTAAACAGGCTCCATTCTCAGAGTAGATCTCAGGTTGTACTACAAGCCTGACAATCCAACACAGCCTCTTAGCACCATCATCAGAATCAAATGTGGATGCCAGAAAAATCGTACAATTCTACCCATAATATTCTTTCCGACTCAGGAACAATAGAGCCTGAGTCTTCCTCCACCAGAAGGAAGTGTGAGAAGGTGAGCTGTGTGCTGCAGTCCACTGGGACTGAAGGATTTTCTGGGTCATTTCTTTGACATGCACAATGCACCAGGAGGACGTTACTGCAAGCACAGATATTTTTTAAACAGACCTACTACTGAAGGTGACTCAAGGAAGTGTCTTTAGGACAAATAGAAGGTCAAAACATGACCCACTGATTCTTCAAAGAGAATAAAATGAAAGATCAGTCTAGAGGAGGGTCAAGCTACGACCTAAACAGAGACCCTACTAAACAAAAAACCTATTTCCGACTGCCTGTGTCCATCAGAACCTCTGACAGCAGGTTCCCAAAAACACTTTAATTGTCCCAGACATTACTTTCATTCATAATGTGGTGTTCTCAGGAGGAAGCGTGGACAAGGATCGGACGGCTGTGAGTCATGAATCCTTCTTGCTGATGGCGAACTCTCAGAGTGACATGGAGGAGTGGGTGCGAGCTATACGGAGAGCCATCTGGGCCCCGCTTGGAGGAGGTGAGTGCTGGACCACAGAGAAAAAGGACTGCCTTTCCATGAGTTTACAATCGTTGTGTCTGCAGGTGTCTTTGGGCAACACTTGGAGGAGACGATGCAATACGAAGGACAAACTGGACCCCAGGGCCAGGTTCCAGTGTTGGTTAAGCAATGTGCATGTTTTATACGCGACAGTGGCCTTGAAGAGGAAGGACTTTTCCGGGCTCCTGGACAAACCAACCTTGTGCGAGAGTTACGGGACGCATTCGACCGCGGAGAGAAGCCCGTGTTTGACAGGTGAGCCTCAGAGAGTGTTTCAACCATTAACACATTTTTTTTATTTCAGTTTTTATTGGACACATGTGATATGATGTTTTTAAAAATATTTTACTTTTAGTTTTGATCTCTGTTTAAAATGATTTCATGTCACTGATAAAACAACTTTGCATCTCTTATCTAATGCATTTATGTTTTGGTAAATGGTAAAACTCATCTTCATTTAATTATTGATATCAAATATTATTAAACTATATTCATGACCTTGGCTCTTACAGTACCACGGACGTCCACACTGTGGCGTCGCTGCTGAAACTCTATCTTCGGGAGCTGCCTGAGCCTGTAATCCCTTTTTCTAAATACACACAGTTTCTCTCGTGTGCTCAGCTGCTCACCAAGGACAAAGAAATGGTGAGTCTGCATGAAGCATGGACCATCTTAAAGTGTCAGTCTGTGATTAACCTTAAGTTACCATCAGGGGGTCGTGGAGCTCTGCAAGCAAGTGGATCATCTTCCTCAGGTCAACTATCATCTCCTGGAATACATCTGCAAGTGAGTTCGAGGGTTGTGTGGGTTGTTTTGTTTCACCTCTTGCAGCATGGTCAGAGAACTAAAGAAACATTCTTGTGGACTAAACTTGCTATGAAACATACAGAAAACCTAAAAGTAACTTGACTTCTACTTCCCTGAATTTCAATCCTTGAAAGCGAAAGTATCGCTCACATGTTTTCTCTTTGTTTTTCGCCATCATCAAACCAATTCCTTTCCTTCAACATTAGTTTAACTGAGTAAAACTTTAAACAGCAACATATTTACATCCATGAGTTTAACACATTAGATGACTCTTCAATAATTACCAATGTAGCAACAAGAAAGAAAACACAAAACCAAAGATGGTTACTACACAAAAAATATGGCTTTGAAAAGGCCCCGGGGTTACTCGTTTAGTGTCTGCTAGTACCATGTGTGTGGCCCCTTCTGAAGAATTTACCTTAAAGAGTACATCTGATAGAGTTAAACTACAAAACTCATCAAGTTTAAGGTGGTTAAGAAAATGTTTTAGTTCATATTTCTTTTGCAACTCTCTACAAATCTTGTAGTTTTAGAACATGTTCCTTTTTTCTTATTTCCAAAATATATAAATGATATATTTATTGTCAAAATAGATTGAATATCCAAACCTGATGTTAAGTATGTCTCTGAGGACATTGCATTATACACTCAGAATAAAACGTTGCTACAGATCACTCTCAATTTTAGTCCAGAATTGAGAATTAAAGGAGGCTAAAGTTGAATATTATCAGGGTATTCTATGATTTATGACACATTCTATTAAATCACCAGCATCCTCAAAATGTTTAAATTCTAAGAAACCTTTGTTTTCCTCTAAGGAAACAAGGAAAGACTGTGTGTCTTTTCTGAACAAGGACTTTGTGTTTTGTGGGAATTGATTTTGGTGTTCCTTTCATTTGCTCAGGTTTCTATATGAAGTCCAATCCCACGCTAATGAGAACAAAATGAGCGTTCAGAACCTGGCCACCGTGTTCGGGCCCAATATTCTCCGGCCCCGAGTGGAGGATCCAGTTACCATGATGGAGGGTGAGACTCGCCTTAAACGATATTTCTCAGTGAAAGACCATGTTTCCTATTTGAAACATAACTATTCAAATGTTACTTTTTCGAGTATTGACCATTTTTTTCCATTTATTTTCTCTTATTGTTTTGTCAGCCATCAACAGAATAGATGAAGAGTGTTAATAATAATAAATTCTGTAATAATATTGGCTTTACAATACCTAATAAACACAATAAACACCTTGATTTTCTGTAACTCCTGTCGTGTTATCAGTTTTATCTTGACCTTTAAAGTATATACTTTATTGAATATTGTTTTGATTGTTTAATCGCTTTGTGACCCTGGTCTGGAAAAGCGCTATATAAATAAAAATGACTTACTTATTTACTCACATTAACATAATACATTTTTTTAACTTTGGTTGTTTTTTTGGCATGCGAATGACAGTACAAAAACAAAGTTAAAGTTATATTATCTACAAAGCCGTCATAACGCATATCATGTTTTATTATCCACAATAGTGGATTCACGGCGCACTAACAGCTCCAAACATTCTTCATTTTGTACCAAAGGAAGTTCTCAGGTCCAGCATCTCATGACGATCCTGATCAGCGAACACGAGCGACTCTACCAACGTCAGGAAGTGGAAGCCAAAACGGTTCTGACGCAGGAACAAGGATCGACCGTAAAGGGAAAAGTGGAATGGATGGTGCAAGAGAACGACACCCAGTCCTCCTCAGGGATCAGCTCCAGAACCTCCAGAACCTCCAGAGAGGGATCAAGACCTTCCACGCCTTGTCTGGATCAAACCCTTGCAGCTTCAAGTCCTACTACCTCTGAGCATGAAGGAATGTGCAAAAGTCAGACGGAGGAGAAGTCCGAGGAGGAGCCCGGTGACGGGAAGGGAGAAGGTGAAGTGAGCCCGAGTAAACAGCCGAAAGCCCCGCCCGCGTGGAGGGGCTCTATCAAGGGCGGAGCAGCATCTGGGGGGTCAAGGGTAAAAATGGGGGGGTCAGCAGGAGACGTGTCGGCAGCTGGGGGGAGCAACTGGCTGATGAACGGCCTGTCATCGCTCCGAGCTCACCGACGCACCACCTCGTCCGGGGAGAGACTCAAAGACTCTAACCTGTGTCTGAAGGACTCCACGCTCTCCCTGAAGGAAACCACTCTCTCCCTCAAGGACCCGCAGAGGGACGAGGCCACGCCTCTGACGCCCCTCGCTCATCGAGGGCTCCAACCGTCGCACCGACTCTCCGCCTACGACAACGTGGCCCCGTCAAGTCTGAGCCTGCCAGCCGACTCCTCCACCATTTGGACCGCCTTCGAGATCCCGCTGTCTGAGCCCGAGGGGGACGACGGTGGGAGGAAACCAGAGCAAGGTCCAGAAACAGAAGAGAAGGATGGTAGCGCGACTGCCGATGAAGGCGGAGCGGAGGATGAAGATGATACCGGACCAAATGAAGAGCTTCACATGGTGACCGAGCTCAAGCAGGAACTCAAGAAACAGAGGAAAACGTTCGAAAGCTGTATTCAGAAGTAAGTTTGTTTCTTCAATTCAACACACGATACTACATCACTACGTTAAGAAGCGCATATTATTCTGAAGAATTCAATAACAAATCAACCACAAAAGTTAAAAAAACATGTATTAGTATAGCATTATTATTTTTAAAATGTGTGTAAAAATATTAAACACACAAAACATACACTTTATATATAATTATTTCACATTTTAATTGTATTTTCGCTCACTTTTAATCAACTGTATTTATTCACACTTTCGTTCATGTGTAATAGTTTGCTGTTTCTTTTAATATTAATATGTTTGATTTGAAATTGAAATCGAAGTGTCATGCTCATTGAAACACTGCTACAACATGATACAAGCACTTAATTAAACAAAGATAAAAAGTTCATTAATATTTCAAAAACGTTTTGTTGATGCTTCAAATAGCAGAGCTAGCAGCTAGCTAGCTAGCTAACAGAAGTAGCTCGAACATTGTGGCCATTATATCACGAAATATTATTGAGATTTTTATTTCCCCAAAACATTAAACAAAAACACGAATTACAGTTTCGACTTTTTATGTTTATTTCATGAAATTACTCACCCAAAAGGGGATCTCAGAGGAGCATCGCGTTTGCAGCCAAAACATCTGATCACTGCACCATCGATCCAGACATTACTAATCATTGTCTGGCGATCAAACTAGAACGAATTATTATTATTATTATTATTATTATTATTATTATTATTATTATTATTATTACTACATAGTTACACATTACATAGTGTCGTAAAATGCATTATATAGTACTACTATGGAAAACATCAAAACATGATCAGCTCAAACATGAGATTGGCCTCTTTTTAAAAAGATGATTATTTTTTCTAGCATTGAATTCTTTTTTGAATCATTTAATTCTATGATGTCTATATTGAACGGGTTCATTGGGGGGTTTTAATAATTGAATTTTAAATTTTAATATTTCAAAATAAATGATTTTGGGTTTCTTTTGCCAATAATTGAGACATATATTTTATAAATGCAATATTTTTTAATTCGTAGTCTTTTAAATGCAATGTAAGTATGTTGGTATGATGTTGCTCAAATCTCCCCCTCTTGAGCTTATGGTTGCATCAGGATGTTGCAGTGTTTAATATTGTATTTTTCATCGTCAAGGCTGGAAGAATCCTGCAGCAAGTATCAGTCCCAGGTGCGACGGCTGGAGGAGCAGCTGGACCAGGAGAAGAAGAAATTCCACATGCTGGAGATCCGACTCAGGAACTCGGAGCGGGCGAACCAGGACGCCGAGAGCCGCAACGTTCTCCTGCAGAAGGAGATGGAGGAGTTCTTCCAGACCCTAGGAGATCTAACAACACGGACCGACTGAATGGACAGTTGGAGGAGCTTTGGAACACTGACAGGACACGCCAGCCTCAAAGCTTCAAAGACCAAATACCTCCAGTGCTGCTTCATCACGCCCTTCTCAAGCTCCAGTGCCTACTCCACCTGTGCCGGTGCCAAAACAACGATTCCTCTGGACCAAAAACAAGTTTTCCTCTCTCGAAAAAATGAAAGTTCTACACAGAATAGTAGATAATGTAGCAGATTATTTATTGTGTCATCCATCAAAGACCATGAACAGCCTTATCGCCATAGTAACAGCTTCTTGTAGGACGCTGAGCACTCATCCTCAACATTGTATCCTGTGATGTCATCGAAGATATTTAATCAAATACATTTGAATTTGATGCATAGAAGGTCTGAACTCGAACTTTGTAGATTTTTTTTGCACTTAAGTGTGAAAGTATATCAGTGCCAACAGAATATTGAATGCATTTAAAATTTAAAATTTTGAGTTTATTTTAAGAATTGCAATTTTTTAAATACTTGAATTCAATCACTTTTATTTGAAAGGTTGCAATTTTCTTTTTTATAATAATTGGAAAATTAAAAAATATTATTATTATTTAATAATAATATTTCTATTTTTATTCAATTACTCAAACTAAAGAAAACATTGAACCTTTTTAAAAAAATATATTAAACTCAAAGTTTCAATAAAAACAAATTCAACCTTTAAATATAGAAAATATGGAATTCAGTTATTCCAAAAAGAATAATACAATGCCTTAAAAAACAACATATTTATGAGAAAAAAAAATCAGTCAATATGATGAAACTGATATACTTCCATATACCAGCCACCGTACTTTAACCCAGTATTGGACTAATCTCAGCTCTCGCTCCAACATTCCTTCGACGTTTACAAACACCTGTTACGTTGCTACTTCCTGCCTGCCAGTGTTGTTGACAATGTAAGCATTAGGTCATCACATGCTGGGAGGTTTGACCTCAAGCAGGACTTAAGCTTCTTGAAGACCTTTGACCTTTAAACTTCAAAGCTTCTTCAGACTCAAGTGAGATGAAGTCGACCAATCGAGCGTCGGCGATCTAATGAGTAGTAACTGAAACAACAAGAGGGGGACGGGCCGCTGCAGAAGAACCTTGATGTAGAGATGTCAATCATGGAGGAGGCCAGATGATGATGATGGTGTTGATTCAAGAATACAACTTTATTTAAACCTGAGCTCTACATTGTTGTCCCTGTCAATCATAGAGGGACAAATTTCATGATATAAAGTTATCGTATTCAAATTTTCTCAATATAAAAGTATGTTAATCTAACAATGAAAACCTCTTCATGGAAAAACAGTGACATAAGAATATTAGATAGTTTAAACTTTCAAATGTTGAAGCTTAATTTATTTACTGAAATGTTCTTGTTTTGAAGGATTAGATTGTTTAATTATTGAATTCAATAGTTTCTATATAGAAAAGTAGAATTAGTTTTATTGATATATAGGGAGTTTTTTAAATTGAATAATTAAAAAAAGCTTTTTTCGTTACATACATTATTTGTTCCCATTATTGACCAATATTTCAGTTCAATGCTTTTTTTTAATTTGGGGACTTTTAAATTCAATCTAAAAATGTTATAATAGTGCCACCAGACGATACCAAAAGCCATTCATGCAACGTGCTGAGGTTCAGTAACTTGATTGGCTAAAATATTATCATTTTTCATTATATTTATTTAGTTTATTATTATTATTTATTGATTTAGTTTCAATATTGAATTTATTTAATTAAAGTATTATGAACAAATCTATGAAATGCTTTAAAAAACATTTGTAACTTTAAATTAAACTATTGAATATCCTGATGGTTACTATACTTCCATAAATAGCACTTTTATTTAGCTCATGATCTTAGTCATAAAAGCTCTGACATTTAAAAGGTTTTATTTTCTAAGAGTAAAAAATAACGTGTGTTTTAACGCCCTTGGAATAATGCAGTCTATGTGGGAGGAGGTGCGCCGCATGAATTCTCCTGCAGGGTCTGGGTTGAACGAAAGAAGAAAAAAAGACTTTAAAATTCAACTCTTTTATTTCAAGTTGAAAGTAGACATTTCCAGTGTTTATAGTTTGTGGTGTGACGTCGAGGTTCATTTACACATCTGGCCTTAGAAAACCTCTGTTGACCTCTGACCTCAGTGTGTGAGCGAGCGTCATCCAGCCGTGCTGCTGAAGCTTCCTTTTCTTGTGCCTGCAAAATATTCTCAGAGAAAAAAAACAAACCCATGCCGGGACTAGACTAGCTGATCTAACTGGGAGAACCACGGAGACGGGAAGCGATGCCAGAGGAACACTCATCTGGAGGCTGGTTTGAGCCACTAATACATCCAGAACGTACTACAGCAGTTGTGTAAATGACAGACGTACACCCAGAGTCACATGTACAGTTCACTGACCGTCCTAGTCTATGAGTTATATTGCACATGAAAGAAAATAAATACTTCTGAATGAAATGGATCACGCGTACAACAGATGCCTCTGAAAATAAACAAGTCAATAAATACAGACTTTGTTGTGTGTGTGTTTGTGAGGTAGAACTCAGAAAGATGCACCACGGAAGCATCATAGTAAGATGAGTAAGAGCACTTCAATGAAACTGTCAGAGGGTCACGTGGGGTCACCTCCGAGGTCGGATCCATTCAGATGAAAGTCTTCTGTCGACATCTTTTGGTGCCATTTTTCATGATTCAACAGACACACACACGTGAGTCAAAAACAAGATAGAAAAACAAGAGGGGCTCGTAAAAATACTTACAATCATTACAGTAAAAAAGCAAAGAAAACTTTCTACAAGAAAGATTTTTTAAAGAATCTTTGTTTTCACATGAAAATGTATGGAGGTATATCAACGCCATAAGAATATTGTATGATTGAATTTAAAATTTAAATATTGAAACTTGAAATTTTTTTATCAAAATGTTTTTGTTTTATAAGCATTGAATTGTTATTTTTTTTGAAAAATTGAACTCAATAGTTTCTATATCAAAGGTTGAATTTTATATTTTTTACACAAAGAGTTTGATATTCTTAATCCAATAATTAAAAACTTCATTTCTAAATTCAATATTTTTAAATTAAAAATGTAGCCTTTAACTTCAATTAAAAAGAAATTGGTAAAATAACCAATTCAACCTTTCAATATAGAAACTACTGAATTCAACTTTAAGAATTCAAGGCTTAGAAATAATGTCAACAAAAGAAAAGTTTTTTAACATTTTAAATGTTAAATTCAATTATTCAATATTTGATAACACTCATATATATCCATAAAAAATGTGCTAAAATCTACTGAAGTCATTCAAATGTCTCAACAACTGCTGATATCGAAGAAAGTGTATTTTTGGCTTATTTTAAGTATAAATTGTCTTATTTTATTTAACCATGAGACACATTCACCTAACAAGTCCAGAGAAGACTCATTTCAAGATATTAAGATGCAAAAACGACGCTTAAATTACTTGTTTATAGTTAAAAATTCTGCCAATGGAAACATTTTCTTGTAAATTCCTAAAGACAAGAACATCTTTTTCACTTGATTGGAGGAATTATTTACTATGTACAAGCAATTTAAGTCTTATTTTTGTCTTTAAATGTTTTAAATAAAGAGATTTTTATTGACTTGTCAGGGGAATGAGTCTCAAATTAAACCTTTTAAAACAGTATTTACTTGAAACAAGACAATTCAAAATAAAAATATTGTAACACAGAATGTTTGTCCGCAGACGTCAGCTCCTGAGCTCGCTTGCACCACATACACGTCAAACATACTCGCACAGGTGGTCATGAGTGGAGCGACAACCATCGACGGCAGCTTCAGTTCTGCACACGTGGAGTGATGTATTCCATGTGTGTGTGTGTGTAAGTGTGTGTGTGTGTGTTATCTGCAGCAGGCCAGAGCACCCAGAGAGGTGGTGCTGTCCAAACTGCTGTCCGTCTCTGAGGTCAAGGTGGGGTCACTGCTGGGGTCGGTGGGCTCGGTGGACATGGAGGAGACGTCATTGGCTGAGGAAGAGGAGGAGGTGGGCTGAGGGGGGCTGTCAATCACTGCTGCACCTGTGCTGCGAGAAACACACGTCAACGGACAGGTTTACGTGGGTCAGCAGGTCCACGGTTGGTACTGATCAAATCTTTTCATTGGGAAGAGCCTTAAGCTCCGCCCACGACTTGTAGCATCGTTGTTGACAAATGAATATCAGCATTATGTGTGGCAGGTGAATGAAAGTGATGCAACACGCATAAAAAACAATGTTTGTGACGAGTAAAAATAGTATATCAGCGACATCAGGATATTGAATGGTTTTAAAAGAAAAAACTATTCAATGCTTCTATAATGAAAAGTAATTTAAAATTAGATAGAGTTAGTGATTTAAGTTTTAATTCCAATAATTCAAAATATTTTTTTCTAAATTAAATATTTTTTATTCGTAGCTTTTTAAATTCAATATAATAATAATAATAATAATACATTTTATTTGAAAGCACCTTTCACAGGGGTTTCTTAAAATATTAAAATATATTTATATAAAAGTAATGACACATTTATACCAACATTTCTAACTACAATAGCTATATAATGAAAAAATATTGAAATAAAAAAATATATACAGTATATATGGGATCAATGTAACTCTGTGTGTAGAAATAAAGTCACTCGTTTTGAAAAACATTGATTTAAAAAAATGTAATCATAAAAAAAATGTAGCATTTAAAAATAGAAAGTATTGAATTAAATAATTCAATAATGCAATTTAATACTTAGAAACAAAGAAGATACCAATACAAAAATGTTAAGTTTTAACGATAAACATGTTTAATTCAATCATAGACACACAAATGAGGAGCCGTGATGCACATTTAAGATGCTAGTAAAAAAGTAAAAAAAGTGTAAATAACATTCAAAAATATATCATCACGTTCAAGGCTCCACCAACTTCAGCTTAAATAACTAAATGAATTACACAAGGAAAGGTGATCTTACGATACAGTTTGAGAACTATTTATTTAAAGTTTTTTTTAAAAGTCACTACCCCCCCTCTTACACTTACACTCATGACTCATTAACAGTAAAGAAGATATAGTGGGCCCTCATTTACTATGGGGTTATGTTCTGAGAAGACCCCAGCATTGAACAAAATCTGTCAAGTATTGACCATTTAATTCTCACTTGTTTAAATTAACAACATCAATTTAACAACATTGATTTGAACTTAACAAACCAAACATTGTATATGAGGCGTCATCCCTCTATGGAAACCCAAGCTCCCATGATGCTTTGCCGCCCAGCCAACCAATCCCACCTGTTGATGACTTTTAATTGAACTGTCCGTAGGTGTGAGTGTGTACGGATGGTCAAGCGAACCTCAGGGTGTCATGACGACGACTCACCTAAAGGAGACGGCTGCCCTCGTATCACGCCGTTTTTGTTCCACTCCTCCCACTCGCTCACTTCCTTATAGATCAAGTCTGCAGGAGGACACGAGTGAAAATGTTATTCAACACACTCAGAGAGAGACATCCTGGAGAGCATCAGGTTACTGAGTGAGACGGCAAGTTGTCTAAAAATGAGTGAGGGGTCATTATCAGCTGCTCAGGTTATCACTGAGCTCATGCTGAAACTGAGTCACACGTTATCATTGAAATGATAAATATAGATGTTTAAATGTTCACTCCAGGCCTCGTGTGTCCCTCAGAGTTACAACTGTTGACAAACATTTTACTCAAAAACATGGAAATATTCAACCAAAAATGGAAAACGTTGAGGTTTATAAAACAGATTCTTACCTTTCCACTCCTCCACGGTGTGTTCCCTCTCGTCCAGCTGTTTCTCCAGAATCTTGGGTGGAGGCTGAACCAAAGACAAAAAAGTCTTAAATGACTCCTTTCGGCTGATCAATATGTAATTCTGCGCGTCAACATACCGCTTCCACTTCCGCCGGGTCGTACCAAACATTTATGTAGGGGTGCTGCAGGGCTTCATCTACAGAGATCCGCTTGGAGGCGTCGATCACCAACATCTTGGACAGAAGATCTCTAGCCTGACTCGCTGAGAAGATTGAAAATATACGTGTGAACGTCAACAACAAGTCCATATATATATATATATATATATATATATATATATATATATATATATATATTTAATCCAATCATTTCTACATTTCAGCTTGATTTGGTTATTTTCTTATATAATTGAACTTTTTCTGCAAAGAAAGACCCAATAATTTCAGAAAATGAATACAAATTAATAATAAATGTAACTTTTTAAATTATTAAATAAATAAAATGTAATCTTTCACTATGAAAATAATTGGAAACAATTATTAAAAAAAATAAGATTCAGTGCCAGTATTTCAATTACAAAAAAGTTTTATTTGAAATGTTAAATTTAATATTCAATATTTTCATCATACTAATATACTTCCATTGAAAAGATTTGAAAGTGAAAAAAAGTACCTTTTAGTTTGTTGTGGTCAGAATCAGCTGGAAACAGAACATCCGGGAAGAGCTTCTCGAAGCTGTACCCGGCGTATCGCGGCCTGTTCTCCACATAAGTTCTCACTGACTGGTTTAGCTTCATGAGAAATTCCTGAGACGGGGTTCCTAGCTGCTCGATGACCTTGTTCCACTGGTCGATGTCTGAGTGTGGAGTTAAGAAGTTGCCAGAAGGAGCGAGGGTTTGAATGGAGACACGTCGGATGGAAACAAACTCGAACATGAAGTGATGGAGGAGAAGGATACGATCAGTGCCGGGGAACAACACACTTCCCCGGATCATCTCGGCCACTATGCAGCCCACTGACCATACATCGACTGGTGGAACATGATGACACGGACGTGGACATGCAAACAAAACAGTGACAAAGAAAATAAAACATCGAAAGAAAAGTCAGTGAAATGTTGATGAAAACATGCAGTCGAGCTTGATGGAGAATCATTGTGGTGTGATTTCATCCCAGTTTGTTTGTTTGATTGTAAACAATATCATCAGATTTTCATTTGGTGGAATAAATTAATTGATTTACAACGTACATCATTTATGTTTCTTTTTATAAATACTTAATAAACACAAATAAAAAAGCAAAACGGAAAAAATAATAATAATTAAACACTGTAATTCAGAACTTAACTTTCTAACTATTCTAGCAAAATATTTCTACATATACCCATATAAATATATATGTATTACCGAAAATAAATCTGTATATAGATACAGTATATCATTTTAATATAACAATAAAATGACTTACACATCTGTGTAAAAAATTATATATTAGAACTATTAAAAATGATATTAAAGTATAAAGTAAAATAATACAAATTCATAAAATAAGTAGATATCATAATATATTAATATACAGTACATAATACATAACAAACACTTTGACCAATTGTCTGTGTGTTTCAATCAAACCAAGCAAACATGGGGAGTGAAGACACACCTGACAGGTGAAGAACGTTCTTAAAGCTACGACGGTCAGTTCATGCCATTCATCCAAGTGAGCTGAAGACACAAGGATACAGTCCCGTCCCGGGAAAAGGATTTTATGTCGAACCATTTCAGCCAGTATGCAGCCCACAGACCAAATGTCCACTAGTAGAGTTAAACATGGAGTAAGTAAAGCACCAGGAAACACACGACAGGCCACACAACACTTCC
Source organism: Callionymus lyra (assembly GCF_982586985.1). Taxonomy (NCBI): domain Eukaryota; kingdom Metazoa; phylum Chordata; class Actinopteri; order Syngnathiformes; family Callionymidae; genus Callionymus; species Callionymus lyra. The sequence continues at coordinate 25,294,414 of NC_141828.1, read as the reverse complement.
TTACTTGGTGATGTCACATCCTGCAGTTACGAACTGATTTTATTCACCTTTTTTCAATATTAAATAAAACTCAAAATGAAGGATTTGAGGAAACTTTGTACCACAAATTAAACTTCAATGTGAATAAATACACAATATTTGTAAATTAGAGCTTTTTTAAAGCTTCTAAACATTTTGTCACTTCCTGGTCTGGCAACGCTTCATGATTGGCTGTTTTAAAATTTGTCATCAAACATAAATTGGTATCTTATTACAAAAGTGTAACCCTTAACATATATTAACATATTTTTATAACAACAACGTGTCCTCGAAACCTTATATTAAAGTTTGGCAACTGCAGGATGTGACATCATTACATAGGAAGTGTCGGGTTTCATACCTACAGCGTTCAGAAAAGTTAGAGAGAAAACTGTTACTCAAGTAGTGTTCTTTGGTGTTAGAATCACAGGACTGAGGAGACACTAACCGTTGGCCTGGTATCCCATGCCCAAGATGACTTCCGGTGCTCGGTAGTATCGCGTCACCACGTACGGAGTCATCAGGAGGCCGGTGGCTGCTGTCCTCGCCAAGCCGAAGTCCAGGATCTTCAACGTGCAGTCGGACTTCACCACTATGTTGCTGGGCTTCAGGTCCTGAGGCGAGAGAGACGGGTTCATGTTGAGCGAGAGAATCATGGCGTCGTTCAAGAAAGAAGGAACGGAGCAGGTCCTGCGACTACAGAGATAACCAACATCTTCTTCACTGCTCAGTGCAACGTTGTCAAGAAGAGAACAAATGCTGACAAGAAAGTTCCATCGTATTTGGGTCATGACCAAAAGATTATGACTACAAGCAGCTGTGCCACGAGAAGAACGACCTCTGGAGGGTTTCCCGAGGTAACATTGACAATTCAAAGTTGTTGTATTCTTGTCAATAGCTCCACAGGAACATTTATTGTTTTAATAAAAGTCTCAAATTCAAATACTTTATGTTGCCCCCTATAGAGGTAAGACATGTAGTGGGGGCGAAAAATAGTAACCATCAGGAGTACTGACGACTTTACCACCTCAGCCATGTTGACCCTAAGTAGCCTGGAGTCTTTCAAGAACCTAAAAATGAAGCACGATAATAGGGAATTCATTGAATGCCGGATTTCAAAAAGAAGAGGGTTGAGCTGTTTTTTTAAATTGAAAATAAATAGAACATTTTTAAGAATTTTTTTTTTTTTTTTTAATCGTAGAATTTAATAATTTTAGTTATTGAGAGGCTGAATTTGTTCATATTATTTTAAAATATTAACATGATTTCTATATTGAGAGGCTGACTTTTTTTAGGTTTTCAATTTAGAAAATTTCATATGAATTATTTTTTACACAAAGAGTTTGATATTGTGATTTAATGAATTAGGAAAAATATTTTTTAAATTCATTAACTCGAGCTACTTGATCGAACTTTCAGCCAATCACGTGACGCACACACAAGCATTTGATGATGTTGTAATTATACCAACATTTTAACTTTGAATTTAAAAGGCTACAACATGTTTACAACACAAACATGTTTCATTGAAAAAAAAAGAACTATGAGAATTAGAATATCAAAATATACAGTATATGTAAATGTATGTATTATTCAACAAAACAAATTTAACATTTCAATAAATAAATTATTTATTTATTTTAATTTTAAAGTAACCACATTTTTATCCAGCATGCTTTAACCTAATAAAAAAATGGGTTGACTATGTATCAAAGTTCTATGGTTTAATACTTTCAAGACGACTACAAAGGTTGTTGAGATTAAATCAGATGAATCTTTTCCACACTCGGACAAACATTGTTTATGATCTCAGGTGACATGTTGACTGGTCACATACTTGACTCTGCTCCAGAGCCATCTGTGAACCTGCTAGTGGTTGAATTCCCGCTCCAGTGTCAAGTGTCGCCGCAGCAGCTCGGAGGCTTTCTCTTACCCTGTGGATGATTCCGGCGGCATGGAGGTGTTTGATGCCACACAACGTCTGGTAGAGCAGGTAAGACAGCCGCTCGTGGTCCAGCTCCATTTGAATGACCTGGCACAGGTTGGCGTCCATCAGCTCCATCACCAAGTATCTGAGCAGCCAATCACGTCAATTACACGACAAATGAACAGAAAGTCTTCTCGCGTGGTTCACTTACACGTCTTGAAAGTCTTCTAGAGACTTCTGAGGCGTGAAGACGTTCAACAGGCCGATGATCTGTGGATCGATAAAGCAATTTTTATGACGTCGTATTGTTCTGCTCGAACCCAGTTCACTCACATTTTTGTGATTGACACATTTCATCAGGGCCAGTTCTCTGAACGCCCTCTTGGCGTGGGTTTGATTCTGGAACGGCCGACTCAGCTTCTTGATGGCAACATTCCTCTCCAGGTGTTGGTCGTACGCAGAGCTGCGACAGGAAATGGAGAATTGGAATCAGCTTAAATACGTTGTTATCTTTCAATGTCAAAAATGCAGTTTGTTAGAAAATGAACCAATATGCCGCTATCTTTGTCATAAGCTCCGCCCATTGATTCTAGGGCTGAACACTATGGACACAATTTGATATCGGAATATATCTCAGTATGTACCTCAATTTATTAAAGGAAATATCTTGAAGTTAATACTTAATAATTAATACACTAGGACAACATGACAAATACTTTTACCAAAAAATTAACATCGTAATACAAGAAGATGTAGAGAAGGCTGTGTTTTGATTATTATAAACTTCCTGTAATGAACTGTAATAAATTCACAAAAAATAATCATTTCAGAGAAAGAAAAAAAAGGAAGAAAAACAAGGTCATATACAATATACCACAACCAGTGAAAAGTGAATCCACAGTGCAATATTTTATCATCTTCAAAATATATAACATTTATAAAGTGATATAAAGTGATTTGGGAAGATGATTTAAGTAATGAAATGTTATTCATGGAGTCAAAAGAGTCAAATGATTCCTAATGAGTCATCAGAGTAAAGTCAGGTCATGACAAAAAAATGTTTTTGTAATCTCAACTCATGTCATACTTCTCACATTGTACTTGTCAAGAATTCTCAATATATTTATAAATATATAAAAACTAGAAAAACTGATAAGCGACAAAGACAGTCAACATCTGATGGAAAAATGTTGAATTAAAGTATATTTATATAAATGACTTAATTATTATTATTGTATCAATTCTGGTATTGTTTGTCTACTTCATGTGTGAGGAAGACACTTTTGGAGTAGAGATGTGTCGGTTTCAGGAACTTAACTCTGAATGAACACTGGCCCGGCCTTGCGAGATAAAGCCTCTTTATATCTGTTCTCCTGAGTTTTAATAAAGTGCTGGTGCGTTTGGAATGGTGCATAAAATATCAAGCTAACATGTCATTGTTTTAGAGAGAATTCAGACATGAACCATGGAGACATGTAAGAGACATGAAAGAGACATGTAAGATCTGTGTTCTTTCTCACTTGTGTACTTGTGTACAAGTAAATATTTGTGAGTTTGAACTAAATCAGGTGTCTGTTCAGCTCTAAGTTACAGATCTATGTTAGTTCTCTAATCGAACAACATCTGATCAATTTGTAGGAAGTGGAAATTATTAGTTTCTCTCTGAGAAAACCACTTGGAGTGGAAATAAACTAAAGCCGAAAAAATCAAGATTTCTACTGTAATGTCTAATGTATTTTTATTTTTTGTTAGATTTGGTCTTGTAAAATTGTTATCAAAAAGTATAGTTCGGGAACTGGTGTCGTAGTGAAGGTATCAGTATCTGTACCGGAGTCGAACATTTCAGATCAATACTAATACTAAGTACATTATGAAAAAGTGTCGAAACTCCTCACCATACGATTCCCTGGGCTCCGGATCCAATGGGTCTCAGGTTCTGGTACCGCTTCAGCACCAAGAAGGTTGAATCCCCAACATCCGTGCTGTAGAACTCTCTCTCTCTTTTGTTTTTGTTCATGGTGAATTCTTCTAAGAAGGACTTGTGTGCATCCAAAACTGTTCTCTGTGAAGAGACAATTAGTTAGTTTAGACATTTTGTCACCAAAGTCACATGACAATAACTTATTGTTATAATAAGTTATTACTTTATAAAATTCTGTCTGTCTGAAATGTGGACGAACGAGAGGTTACGAGCAAGAGTCCATTATGACTTTAATCAGCTGGAAGACAAAATACCTTTTTGAAGGTCACAAACCAAGCAAGGATCACGACATACCAGGGGTGTGACAAAAATATTGATACACTTAAATGTTGCATTGACTGTATTGATTTCACCTCTGTTTGAATTCAGTTCACTGATGTTAATCATTTAACAACCTTGTGAGTTTATTATGACAATTAAATAAAGTTCTTAAAAATAAAGCTAATATATTGTGGTTCCTACAGTACCGCTGTATATTGTGTCGTTGCTCCTGTATCATGATACGTATCGTATCGTCAGATTCTTGCCAATACATACCTAGTAGTTAATAGTTACTCAAGGCGTGTCTTGAAACATTAGAAGATACTACTATATAAGTGTCAACGTGACACAAACAAAAGACACCTCAGCGACTAATACGTTAATATTAGTATTTTTACTAACTACTATTTAGTATCTGAGTATTGTATCTATTTCAGCATCTTACATAAGCCGCCTCCCTCCCTTTCCGGACACACTTCCATATGAGGCTATCACAGCCAGACTGACGTGAGTCAGTGCTCCGTCTGCTGCTCTCACGTCACAGGCGTCCACAGCATCATCCTCCCTCAGTAGGAGACCAAACAGGCCACTTGTTTTTATGATGCAGCAGGACGTCCATTATAAATATGTGAATGAAACAACGAGGATTTATTTTTTCTTCCGCAATCCTCCGCCTCTCCTTCTGCTCCTACACTTGATGCTAATGCTTCTGCTGTGAAGCTGAAGTACTGCTGCGTCAACAAACTCTCCTGCAATCAATCACAGGTTGAGATGGAGAAAAGTGTGTCAGCTGCAGTATTTACAAGCCTCGACGCAGCATCTGCGGTCCGACATGGAGCTGAATATCTGTGATTAAAAAAGCTAAATCCCTGACTGCAAACGTTTGTTTGTTCAAGGTACTTTCTAGTGAAGGGATGCAGATTAAAGAGCAAGACAAAAAAACCTGGTTATAATTCTTAGATAAGTGTTCCGAAGTCGAGGAGGATCTTCTCCATCAGTGCCTCCACTTTAGAACAGCCTGCAAGGAGATTAGAGTCTGAATCTTCTTTTTAAAACACCCTGACTTTGATGTTTTAACACTTTACAGATAAACTAATGTCTTTTAACTCTTTTTAACGGTTGATTTTCTTGTTTTATTCTTCTGTGTTCATTTGAATACCTCATAGAATCTGTCTTGTTCGCTAGTGGTGTTAGAAAATAGATACACAAATATTGCGTTGTTTTTTGTTGTTTTTCTACAATACTGTATCAATATTCAACAGCACTCTCAATATATATTTATTTTTTCTTCACCTTTCCAAATCCTGTTTTAGTTTAATCTAAGTGTTTTGTTGGTTGAAAATATAATAAAAATGTGTACAAAATAGAATAATTCGGTTGTATTTACAATTATCTAGGTTTGTTAACAATAAAATCCTGCAAGATCCCGTTGATGACTGAGGATGAGAGGATACAGTGTTTGGACATGGTTTACGACTTTGTCAAGAGTTATGTGGTCTGTAAATTCTGCAACACCAGAGTCAAGTACTCGAAAATACTACAAATATATCCTTGTTCCTACAGTATCACTATATATCGAAATATCTTACCGTTGACATTGTATCGTATCGTGTCGCCAGATTCTTGCCAATACACACCACTACTACACACATTTTTCTCTGTGTGATGTTCTTAATGTCACGTAGAACTAAATCATCTTTGTTTTAAAATGGTGCTGCTTGTAACTAATGTCTAAAACAATGATTATTATTATTAAGATCTGAGTGTTAATGCAGACAAATGAAGCACATTATTGAACATTGAACAAGCGATAAGAGTGACTTGGAGCCACAATGAAAGAATTCACAGATAAGACTGTGAAAATCTTAATCACAGGTGTCAAACTAAAAGGAAGCTTAATAAATGCTACTTTCAAGGTCACGTGCCAAACAAAATATATTCAACATCACAGGAATTTTGATTGTTGTCCTTTCCATTTTTGAAGGCTTGCTAAATCCTATCCTAATTCTGAGTGTATTTTAAATATCAATGTAACTATCATAGGAAGTATTATTATTCACATCCATCATCTCTGTCTCTTATCTTATCTAAAACCCTCTTTATAGGTCAAAATATCTACAATGTCATGCAAGCATGTGTCCACAGCTGACTGACATGAAGCAGGAATGGAGCTTCTCTATCTGAGCCCAAACCGGTGAGATCACCTTGGATCTCGCAAGCACAGGTGGATCTTAACGCTGAGATCTAGAGAACGAGAAGATAAAAGTCCACATATTTGACAGAAGGCCCGCGCGAGCCGCTCAGTGCGCAGGTCCCGCCTGTCGGTGCAGAAATAACCCGACATTCGTGCCTCTATCCATCCTGAACCTGCTCCGCGATCAGCCTCGACAACACTCCCCGACACGACCCTCCCCCACGGCCCAAACAAAAGCACCTCTGAGCGGCGGAACCATCTTACCTCCCCGACCCGGACTCGAGATCTTCCCCGGAGGATCCAGCAGAATGTAGCGGCGCCGGAGCTGCGAGGCAATGGATCGGGTCGCCGGTAAATGGCGATTTATTCCGCGTAGCGTCTTAAAAATACATGACCTCACCAAGACTCGCTGCCTACGTTTCCATCTGCTGCGACTGACAGGCCAAGACGCGCAGCGCACAGTGCGCATGCGCTTCGGCCGAGCGCGTCACTGCTGTTCCTAAGAGACACACCCACCTTCTCCTCCATCCTCGCTTCCTCTCCTCCATCCTACACCCTTGTAGAGCTGCTGTTTCATAAGACTTTTGTCGTCATATCATGAGATACATTCACAGAAAAACATGTATTTAATGCCACTTTTATACATGTTTATATATTAGAGGAGGTCGGACATCATGTTATGACAATTGTATACATGTTTATATAATAGAGGAGGTTAAGTACATTGTGTAATGACTATTTTATGCATATTTATATACTAGAGGTCAGGACATCATGTAATGACTATTTTATACATGTTTATATACATCATGTAAGGACTATTTTATACATGTTTATTTATTAGAGGAGGTCAGAACATCATGTAAGGAATATTGTATACATGTTTATACATAAGAGGAGGTCAGGACATCATGTAATGACTATTTTATACATGTTTGTATATAAGAGGAGGTTAAGGACATCGTGTAATGACTATTTTATACATGTTTATATACTGTACATCATGTAATGACTATTTTATACACGTTTATTTATAAGAGGAGGTCAGGACATCATGTAAGGACTATTTTATACATGTTTATTCTTTAGAGGAGGTCAGGACATCATGTAATGACTATTTTATACATGTGTATATACTAGAGGTCAGGACATCATGTAAGGACTATTTCATACATGTTTATACATAAGAGGAGGTCAGGACATCGTGTAATGACTATTTTATACATGTTTATTTATTAGAGGAGGTCAGGACATCATGTAAGGACTATTTTATACATTTTTATATACTAGAGGTCAGGACATCAGGTAATTACTATTTTATACATATTTATATACAGTATTAGAGGAGGCCAGGACATCATGTGGGTTTTTATTAACCTTTATTTAAACAGGTAATCAGTATTTTATACATGTTTATATAATAGAGGAGGTCAGGACATAACGTGGGTTTTTATTATCCTTTATTTAAACAGGTAATCAGTATTTTATACATGTTTATATAATACAGGAAGTCAGGAAATCATGTATTGTTTTTATTAAACTTTATTTATACAGGTAATGACTGTTTTAGACATGTTTATATATTAGAGGAGGTCAGGACATCGTGTATTGTTTTTATTAACCTTTATTTATTTATATTAGAGGAGGACAGGACATCATGTAATGACTATTTAATACATGTTTATATATTAGAGGAGGTCAGGACATCATGTAATGATTATTTTATACATGTTTATATATTAGAGGAGGTCAGGACATCATGTAATGACTATTTTATACATTTGTATATACTAGAGGTCAGGACATCATGTAATGACTATTTTATACATTTTTATATATTAGAGGTCAGGACATCAGTTAATGACTATTTTATACATGTTTATATACAGTATTAGAGGAGGCCAGGACATCATGTGGGTTTTTATTAACCTTTATTTAAACAGGTAATCAGTATTTTATACATGTTTATATAATACAGGAAGTCAGGAAATCATGTATTGTTTTTATTAAACTTTATTTATACAGGTAATGACTGTTTTATACATGTTTATATATTAGAGGAGGTCAGGACATCGTGTATTGTTTTTATTAACCTTTATTTAGTTATATTAGAGGAGGACAGGACATCATGTAATGACTATTTAATACATGTTTATATATTAGAGGAGGTCAGGACATCATGTAATGACTATTTTATACATTTTTATATACTAGAGGTCAGGACATCATGTAATGGCTATTTTATACATGTTTATTTAATAGAGGAGGTCAGGACATCATGTAATGACTATTTTATACATGTTTGTATATAAGAGGAGGTTAAGGACATCGTGTAATGACTATTTTATACATGTTTATATACTGTACATCATGTAATGACTATTTTATACACGTTTATTTATAAGAGGAGGTCAGGACATCATGTAAGGACTATTTTATACATGTTTATTCTTTAGAGGAGGTCAGGACATCATGTAATGACTATTTTATACATGTATATATACTAGAGGTCAGGACATCATGTAAGGACTATTTCATACATGTTTATACATAAGAGGAGGTCAGGACATCGTGTAATGACTATTTTATACATGTTTATTTATTAGAGGAGGTCAGGACATCATGTAAGGACTATTTTATACATTTTTATATACTAGAGGTCAGGACATCAGGTAATTACTATTTTATACATATTTATATACAGTATTAGAGGAGGCCAGGACATCATGTGGGTTTTTATTAACCTTTATTTAAACAGGTAATCAGTATTTTATACATGTTTATATAATAGAGGAGGTCAGGACATAATGTGGGTTTTTATTATCCTTTATTTAAACAGGTAATCAGTATTTTATACATGTTTATATAATACAGGAAGTCAGGAAATCATGTATTGTTTTTATTAAACTTTATTTATACAGGTAATGACTGTTTTAGACATGTTTATATATTAGAGGAGGTCAGGACATCGTGTATTGTTTTTATTAACCTTTATTTATTTATATTAGAGGAGGACAGGACATCATGTAATGACTATTTAATACATGTTTATATATTAGAGGAGGTCAGGACATCATGTAATGATTATTTTATACATGTTTATATATTAGAGGAGGTCAGGACATCATGTAATGACTATTTTATACATTTGTATATACTAGAGGTCAGGACATCATGTAATGACTATTTTATACATTTTTATATATTAGAGGTCAGGACATCAGGTAATGACTATTTTATACATGTTTATATACAGTATTAGAGGAGGCCAGGACATCATGTGGGTTTTTATTAACCTTTATTTAAACAGGTAATCAGTATTTTATACATGTTTATATAATACAGGAAGTCAGGAAATCATGTATTGTTTTTATTAAACTTTATTTATACAGGTAATGACTGTTTTATACATGTTTATATATTAGAGGAGGTCAGGACATCGTGTATTGTTTTTATTAACCTTTATTTAGTTATATTAGAGGAGGACAGGACATCATGTAATGACTATTTAATACATGTTTATATATTAGAGGAGGTCAGGACATCATGTAATGACTATTTTATACATTTTTATATACTAGAGGTCAGGACATCATGTAATGGCTATTTTATACATGTTTATTTAATAGAGGAGGTCAGGACATCATGTAATGACTATTTAATACATGTTTATATATTAGAGGAGGTCAGGACATCATGTAATGACTATTTTATACATTTGTATATACTAGAGGTCAGGACATCATGCAATTACTATTTTATACATGTTTATTCTTTAGAGGAGGTCAGGACACCATGTAATGACTATTTTATACATGTTTATATACTAGAGGTCAGGACATCATGTAATGACTATTTTATACATGTTTATTCTTTAGAGGAGGTCAGGAAACCATGTAATGACTATTTTATACATTTGTATATACTAGAGGTCAGGACATCATGCAATTACTATTTTATACATGTTTATTCTTTAGAGGAGGTCAGGACACCATGTAATGACTATTTTATACATGTTTATATACTAGAGGTCAGGACATCATGTAATGACTATTTTATACATGTTTATTCTTTAGAGGAGGTCAGGAAACCATGTAATGACTATTTTATACATGTTTATATACTAGAGGAGGTCAGGACATCATGTATTGTTTTTATTGACATTTATTTATTTGTATTAGAGGAGGTCAGGATACCATGTAATGACTATTTAATACATGTTTATATATTAGAGGAGGTCAGTACATCATGTTATGACTATTCTATACATGTTTATATACTAGAGGCCAGGACATCATATAATGACTATTTTATGCATGTTTATATAATAGAGGAGGTCAGGACATCATATATTGTTTTTATTAACCTTTATTTATACAGGTAATGACTATTTTATACATGTTTGTATAACAGGGGAAGTCAGGACATCACTTGGGTTTTTATTAACCTTTATTTATACAGGTAATGACTATTTTATACATGTTTATATACTAGAGGTCTGGACATCATGTATTATTTTTATTAACCTTTATTTATACAGGTAATGACTATTGTATACATGTTAATATATTAGAGGAGGTCAGGAGATCATGTAATGACTATTTAATACATTTTTTATAAATTAGAGGAGGTCAGGACATCATGTAATGACTATTTTATACATTTTTATATACTAGAGGTCAGGACATCATGTAATGACTATTTTATACATGTCTATATACTAGAGGTCAGGATATCATGTAATGACTATTTTATACATGTTTATATACTAGAGGTCAGGACATCATGTAATGACTATTTTATACATGTTTATATACTAGAGGTCAGGACATCATGTAATGACTGTTTTATACATGTTTATTCTTTAGTTGAGGTCAGGACATCATGTAAATATTATTTTATACATGTTTATTCTTTAGAGGAGGTCAGGACATCATGTTTTTTTTATTAACCTTTATTTATACAGGTAATGACTATTTTATACATGTTTGTATAACAGAGGAAGTCAGGACATCATTTGGGTTTTTATTAACCTTTATTTATACAGGTAATGACTATTTTATACATGTTTATATAATAGAGGAGGTAAGGACATCATGTGGGTTTTTTTATTAACCTTTATTTATACAGGTAATGACTATTTTATACATGTTTATATAATAGAGGAGGTCAGGACATCATGTATTGTTTTTATTAACCTTTATTTATACAGGTTATGACTATTTTATACATGTTTATATAATAGAGGAGGTCAGGACAGCATGTGGGTTTTTTTATTAACCTTTATTTATACAGGTAATGACTATTTTATACATGTTTATATAATAGAGGAGGTCAGGACATCATGTATTGTTTTTATTAACCTTTATTTATAAAGGTAATGACTATTTTATACATGTTTATATAATAGAGGAGGTCAGGACATCATGTGGGGTTTTTTATTAACCTTTATTTATACAGGTAATGACTATTTTATACATGTTTATATAATAGAGGAGGTCAGGACATCATGTATTGTTTTTATTAACCTTTATTTATACAGGTAATGACTATTTTATACATGTTTATATAATAGAGGAGGTCAGGACATCATGTATTGTTTTTATTAACCTTTATTTATACAGGTAATGACTATTTTATACATTTTTATATAATAGAGGAGGTCAGGACATCATGTGGGTTTTTTTATTAACCTTTATTTATACAGGTAATGACTATTTTATACATGTTTATATAATAGAGGAGGTCAGGACATCATGTATTGTTTTTATTAAGCTTTATTTATACAGGTAATGACTATTTTATACATGTTTATATAATAGAGGAGGTCAGGACATCATGTATTGTTTTTATTAACCTTTATTTATACAGGTAATGACTATTTTATACATGTTTATATAATAGAGGAGGTAAGGACATCATGTGGGTTTTTTTATTAACCTTTATTTATACAGGTAATGACTATTTTATACATGTTTATATAATAGAGGAGGTCAGGACATCATGTATTGTTTTTATTAACCTTTATTTATACAGGTTATGACTATTTTATACATGTTTATATAATAGAGGAGGTCAGGACAGCATGTGGGTTTTTTTATTAACCTTTATTTATACAGGTAATGACTATTTTATACATGTTTATATAATAGAGGAGGTCAGGACATCATGTATTGTTTTTATTAACCTTTATTTATAAAGGTAATGACTATTTTATACATGTTTATATAATAGAGGAGGTCAGGACATCATGTGGGGTTTTTTATTAACCTTTATTTATACAGGTAATGACTATTTTATACATGTTTATATAATAGAGGAGGTCAGGACATCATGTATTGTTTTTATTAACCTTTATTTATACAGGTAATGACTATTTTATACATGTTTATATAATAGAGGAGGTCAGGACATCATGTATTGTTTTTATTAACCTTTATTTATACAGGTAATGACTATTTTATACATTTTTATATAATAGAGGAGGTCAGGACATCATGTGGGTTTTTTTATTAACCTTTATTTATACAGGTAATGACTATTTTATACATGTTTATATAATAGAGGAGGTCAGGACATCATGTATTGTTTTTATTAAGCTTTATTTATACAGGTAATGACTATTTTATACATGTTTATATAATAGAGGAGGTCAGGACATCATGTATTGTTTTTATTAACCTTTATTTATACAGGTAATGACTATTTTATACATGTTTGTATATTAGAGGAGGTCAGAAGCATATGCACATGAAGAAAAGAATAAAGGTGAAGAAGACGATAATGACAAAGACAAAGAATGAGAAGAGGTTGACGAGGAAGATAAGGATGATGAAGAAGAAGAAAAAGAAGAAGATAAAGATGAAGATTATAATGAAGAAGAAAATAAGAAGATGAAGATGGAGATGGAGATGGAGATGGAGATGGAGATGGAGATGGAGATGGAGATGGAGATGGAGATGGAGATAAAGATATAGATAAAGACAAAAAACAAAGACAAAGATAAAGATAAAGATAAAGATAAAGATAAAGATATAGATAAAGACAAAAAACAAAGATAAAGATAACGATAAAGATAAAGATAAAGAAGAAGATGAAGATGAAGATGAAGATGAAGATGAAGATGAAGATGAAGATGAAGATGAAGATAAAGATAAAGATGAAGATGAAGATGAAGATGAAGATGAAGATGAAGATGAAGATGAAGATGAAGATGAAGATGAAGATATACATCAAGAACAAGATCAAGACGCAACGATTGACACTAGGACTGTATCGTGTAGTAATGTTACTCTGTAACTCAATGGTTTTCTACTGCATATATGAGTATTTATAGAATATATAGGAGTTCAGAGATGAGAATCAGCACCTCTAATTCTGAGGCTGAGACACACACACACACATGGCATGTAGGTGGTGGAACTTGAGTGATGGATTTCTTCCAACAGTTTAATTCAATAAAAAGGAGGCAATAGTTTATCTCTTAAATGTTTTATATTATCATAAGTCAATTTGAGATTTCACCACTTGATTGTTGATGAGAGACAAACTCATGGCTCTGGGGCAAAATAGTCATTTAGTCATTTTGTTCGACCCACTGGATGGTTGGCTCAAAAAGTATATTAAAGTTCATGCTTATATGGTGACTTATAAAGATAGCAGTGTTTAAGATAAGATAAGAGACGAGGTGATAATGTGAGATAAACTGAAATTTTTGAGTGAAAAAAAACATGTAATTTAGATAAATTGAGCTCCAAAGAATGATAAGACAATATCATACTTCCTGTTACATTAATATAGTTTGTCCTTCGACATTGACTGCTAAAATATTTTGTATGATCGACTCGACTATCACGCATGTCTTAGAGCTTCATTCAAGAAGTCAAAGATTCCAAAATTATACGCAAGTCATGTATTCAAAATGAACATGATTATGAGGTGTATCATAGTTTACCAACGAAAAATACACAAAAACATATTCTACAAACAAAAATATTAAACAAAGAAAAATTGAACTTGTCTATATTTTAAACTTGTTTTAGCGGAAGATGCTAGGCTAGCAGCCTAAATCTGACACTGACATTAATAGACAAATATAGACTTGTTTATGTTTTTTCTGAACAATTTTTCAATACAAGATGTAAGTAAGTAAGGTAGTAAGTAAGTAATTTTTATTTATATAGCGCTTTTCCAGACCAGGGTCACAAAGCGCTTAAACAATCAAAACAATATTCAATAAAGTATATACTTTAAAGGTCAAGATAAAACTGATAACACAACAGGAGTTTGTTACAGTCGAGCTGTATGGAGGTATTTTAATGTATTTAAGTTTATTTTTGGACAAACACGGGGATGAAGCTCAATTCACTACATTAAAAGGAACATTTTTGTCTATAATTCGAAAAAAGAAACATATAACTCTGAAAATAATCCCAACCCCAACAATCTGTGAATTTGGGGAGAACTATCACTTAAAGTTATCTCATATCATTACAATCTTAAACTGTACATCTGAAGCATGACTTTAAGTGAAGCCAGATGATAATAACAACGTTATAAACGGCATCTTCACAGGGTATCATGGTACAGAAGTGTTCTAAAGCATGTTCTGCGTCTTTAAATGAGTGGCAGAGGTTCTAAGGTTGACGAAGGTAAACTCACAGCAAATTAGGTTAAAACTTGATTTGATTCGTGGAGGAGAAATAAATAAATAAACACACATATAAGTTCTGATGCAATACATAACATGTCCAGTGCGGTATGTCCCACATGAGGCGACACCATGGGGATCATATGACACATTCTGCAGAAAACCTTCTTCAGCTCCTGCACGTTACGGCAGGTTTTACCCTCTCCAGAGAGGACGCACCAGGAGCCGCATCTTCCTGACGTCCCGGATCATGGCAGTTATTCATGCCTGCGCACAGACCCCGGGGCCCGCATGAGGAGGAGGAGGAGGAGGAGGAGACGAAGAGGAGCATCGCGCAGTAACGTGGATCGACCCCCGCAGAGACTTCAGGACCCTCACTACTACTACGGCTTCTTACCCCGTGTTCGAGGAGGGACCGCAGTGTTAGGATCATCGTGAGGCAGCAGCCGAGCTTCGTCCTTCCTCCGGGCGTGTGTGTGTGTGTGTGTGTGTGAGTGTGTGTGTGTGCAGCACCTACTGTCTCCACCGCACCTTGCGGGCGTCAGACGGATTAGGTGAAGCTCTGATCGCACGAACTCCTGGTGGCACTGACCCGTCCGAGTGCTGATCCACTTAGGTGTTCAGAGGCGAGCAGGACTAAGAATAGCGACCATTCCAGCAGAAAGTTTCAGAGCCTCAGCGTGGCTGCAGACGGACGAGGATCTGTGAATGTCATCCGTGTTTTCTACCTGAAGGAGAGACGCCTGCGATGATCGAGGGGATTCTTCTGGATCCGAGGTGAAGGGAGGAGAGTCCAGACATCTCACCAGGTAGGACGTGTTCCTCATCCCTGCTGCTGCATGAGCTCCATCTCTCACACACACACTCACTGTACTGTGGACCAGAACCAGAGGGTCCTTCAGCCGGGCCTTTACTAAACACACACTTCCACGTTCATTCCTGCTGGAAGTTGACTGTGATGGAATGTTCTGTCCTTAATTCCACGAGTGTCCTCTAGAGCCAGGTTTCACACCCACGCTCGTGTCTTCTCGTCCTCAGCACCTCCAGACGTCATGACCCAAAAGATCAACATGTTCCAAAAGTTACAGGAGAAAAACATTTACACACGTGTTAAACATACATGTTTGTGAAATAGATTATAACTTATGAAACACCTATAATTTCAATAAACCATAAGGATTCAATTTAACTTTGTTATAAATATCTTAAGACATCAACTATTATACAAAGGTTTGTTTTAAATGATTATTTTTAGATGAGTGTTTCCATCAATGAACTGCAGCAGCTCACCAGTTTAGACAATGTAACACAACTATATACTTATATCTCACAGTGTTATCTGCACCTCTGGAGTTTGTGTGTGTGCATGTGTATTTGTGTTTCTGTGTATGTGTGTGTGAGAGGCTCATTTAGTGCAGGGGTCCTCAATGTTTGTCTCACCTCTGACCGGGTTTAATGTCAGAATTATAATTACGGACCAACCTTCAGATAAAAACAGTAAAAAACAAATCATATAGAGTTTACAGGTTTGTTTTATTTAATAAACTGCAAGAGTCACAGGCAAAGGTTTCTCTAGACAAAAGACCATCTTTTCAAAGCGAAATATCTTTCAGACAGTAATAAGCAATAGAACAGACAAAACTCTAAACTCTATTTTTTCTCTGTGTGGCCTTGTAATACATTTCTCACGGACTGGTACCAGCCCCCGGACCATGGGTTGGTCACCCCTGCTTTATTTAACAGCCCGGTGTTTGTAAGAGAACCTTCGAGGCAACGATGGCGGTGTTGTAATCTGAGGATAAGATGAGTTTAAGGGAAGGATTTAATCAGGTCTAAAGTAATTGAGTCACTGGGAGAGTGAGTGGTTGTTGTGGTTGTGAGAGAAATATTTACAAGTCGCAGTCATGTAGAGATGACCAGAGCAGCTCCTGTTCTTCAACTTTTCTCTTTTTTAAGGTTAAAATATAAAAATAAGAATAAAAGAAGCTCATAAACATTGAATTTAAGAGCTGATAATACTTGATAATAACCACTTAAGTTCTTACAACAATAGCTCTGACAACAAAAGGGCTTTTATTGCATGTTCTTTACTGCCTTACTCTGATGTTGTTCATGTGACTGTAGATGATAAAAAAAAAAACTTTTACAACTTAAATCTAAAGTCACTTCAGTGAGACATATGTTTAGCATCAGTGTCCACAACACAAACCATGAAGACGAACACTTGTGTGTCGGTTGTGTTGTAAATGAATAGTTTCATGGACAACATGGAGGGAGGGCCCGGGGTCAGCAGAAAGCCTATTAGGTCCTGGACGGGCAGTTGAGGAGGCAGCAGACTAATCTAGTCAGATTCCTGGTAACAGACTATTTCCAGTGAAGACCTAGGACAGGGGGTCCCTGCCCTAGGTCTAGCCCGAGGTCTCCTCCCAGCAGGAGATGCCCAGAACATGAAGTAGTTTAACATGATACTAATTCAATGATGACGTTTATACTGGACATGGAATTGCAGGCTTTATTAAAAACTTTCAACTAAGATCAAGTAGTGATTTATAATCTTATAATGACCTACAAATCATATGTTATTTACATTATTTTATCAGAAAATTCAATAAACTGCAACAGAATGACCTGAACACATAAATGACAGCCTTAATTTATGATTTTCAACTAAAATGAAATAGACATTTATAGATTTATAAATGTATTTTATTCTACTTTAACACCAAACATTTTAATAACGTTTTGAAACCGTTTCTAAAGCTTATTCATGTCTTTTCCTGTGACAAATAACATTCATTTTCTTTACTTAGTTTTATCTTTATTAATGTTTATATTATTTTGTAATACATTTAAGAAGACTATAATATATATTTTTACACATTATTTTTCTCGTTTGTCATCTTTGAATATTTACTCTTTGAATCTCTTTCTTTTATTTGTGAGTTAATATGTTTGTAAGTAAGTAAGTAAGTCATTTTTATTTATATAGCTCTTTTCCAGACCAGGGTCACAAAGCGCTTAAACAATCAAAACAATATTCAATAAAGTATATACTTTAAAGGGCAAGAAAAAACTGTAAGCTTTGGAATGATCTTCCTCTCTCTTTGCGCTTGATGGATCTACTGACTCCTTCAAGAAACATCTTAAGACGTTTCTATTTGTTCAGGCTTTTCCTTAATTTTCTGGAACTCCTGTTGTGTTGTTATTGTTATATATACTCTGAGAAGGAAACAATAAAGTCAGGCTTAATAGGATATTATAAGAAGTAGGGGCAACATGCAACTAAATGTTGTCAATAAGACTATTACTGAGTTTAAATTGTCAAAATTGGTTTAATGACTTTATTTTATTATTGTTTGGAAAGATCAGTGTTTGTGATTCATCTTGATGATTGCAGAATAAAGTCATGTATTTGTGTCCTCAGGTGCATGTCAGGAATGAGTGCAGGATGAGCAGCACCTTCGTTACATTAGCTGAAGTTCTGGAAGCTCGAGGGGGCCCCCTGCTGGAGGAGGAGGTGTGGTCCCTGCTGCTGGTGACTGCGGAGTCTCTGCTGGATGTTTACTACAAAGGTGAGCTTCTGTCCAGGTAAACATGTCTCTGGTCCTCACACTCCTTCTTCTTCTCTCAGGCCACAACAACATGTGCAGCGTCATCAGTCCCTCCTCGCTGCTGCTCTCTGCCACCGGGACCTCGGCGTTCAAGAGCTGCGGTCACGCGGATGACGTGTCCACCTTCACGGCTCCCGAGATGCTCCACGGTCGCGCCAGCGTCACCAAAGCTGCCGTAGAGAGGGTCAGTGAACGCACCACAGGATGAGTGGTTGCAGGTCTATTTGTCATGTCATTTGAAATACACCGCCACCTACTGACCAAAATGGGAACCTACGTGAATCATACGTTACGATACAAATAAAAATAAATACAATTATATAAGTTTTTCTGTTTAAAACAAATTAATCTCGATACTTCATAATTTATTTCCGTGTTTTATTCTTTATTTAATCACGAATTATTGCCCTCCTGATATTCCATACTTGAGAACTATTGAACAATAATATGTTTTATTTACTTTTTAAATTAAACTTTATTATATGTCGGGTTTTAACATCAATATTAACTCGGAAAAAATGGTATGATAAGGTGAAACTCTGGGGCAAAATAACTGTTATATTATAAGGTACATAAAATAAGTAAAACATTTTAAAAAATGACAAAAATAAATCGACAATTGCTAATAAAACAAATATATAACAAGTATATATAATACCAAACTATCAATAGGGTGCTAATATTAACAAGAGTGCATTAATGTTCTTTCATGCCTTTTGTTCAGTGGAATGTTTTATATTGTATTGTATTTATTTTTCCTCTGTATCATAATTATATTATTCTATTATTATTTTAAGTATTCTTCGGTATTAGAGAGTTATTGAGGAGGGGTTTGGCAAATTTAGATTCTTGTAAATTACCTTGACCTTGAAATGAAGTTTGTAATTGAGATTCAAAAGCATAACAAAAACGTTGAGATCAATTTAAGACTTTCCACTAAAACAGTACAAGTGAATTTAAATATAATCCAGGAGCCTTAATGAAAGAAATATTCAGTTAATTTTTTTTTTTTTTCATTTTCTATAAATACAATTACCTACTTTTATATTTTTCAAAATCTTAATTATTTAATGTAACTTGTTTGTGATCATAAAATAATAACTCTTTTAATCCCTTTATCTATCAACATGAAGTTTGTATTTATTATTGGACAGCAAGTTTCAGAAAATTCACTAAACATTGAGCAGAAATGAAGTCATTCTACTGTGACATATGAGTGAATTTGAATATACTTCAAGAGACTTGAAGTAAATTAAATCAAATAAATTCAGTTAAATATTTGTAAATAAATAGTTAATTAAAATGTACTCATAACTCTAAGCTCTGCATTAACACTGTATATTTGTACTACTTCAGATGCTGGTGTACTCACTGGGCATGACTCTCTACTGGTCAGTGGATTTTCATCTACCTCAGAATCAGGTCAGTGACGTTTTCTCCGCGAGGTTTTCAGGTTTTCTTATGACCTCCTGCTGCGTCTCAGCCTGTGCAGCTGAGCGACCGTCTCAACAGTCTGCTGCTCAGCATGTGCGAGGACCTGTCCCACCGCCGGGCCAACCTCACCTCCATCCTGGAGGCCTGCGAGTCTCACCAGAAGAACTCCATCCTGCCGCCGCCTGCCAACGTCATCCGACACCTGGTGGAGGAAGTGTTCCACGAATCGGTGAGTCCCAACGAGACGGAAACCCAGCGTCACGACCATGAGCGGTGACGATGTCACTCCTCCAGATGGACCAGGACCCTCCTCCGGACAGTGGCGTTCATCTGAGTGGGCGGAGCCAGATGATCCGAGAGAGACTTCATGGTGAGAACTTCTACAGTTCGTCTGCATTCACAGCTTCAAAGGGTGAATATTTTGATGTGATTTGTATTGTACTAGTTAAACATGTCCTGGGTCTGCCCCGAGGTCTCCTCCCAGCTAGACATGCCCATATTAGGCTGAAGATGAACTAGTTAGACATGAAATTACTACAAATCTGTGAAGACATTTATAACGATAATATAAACTAGAGCCTTTTTGAACAACTTTTAACTAAAACTCAGGTGGCAATTTATTATCGTATAACGACTCACAAATCAAATGTCATTTTATGTGTGTATTAACAAAACACTAAAACAACAATCTTCAATATATGTTTCACATATTTATATTGTTCTGAAGCCATTTTTAAAGCTTGTCCATATTAATTTTGTGTTTTTTTTAATGTATTGTAGCTTATCTTTTTAGTGTTTATTTTTTCTGTTTGAGATATAAGGAGATTCCATATACATTTTAAAATATTATTACATTTATTGAATAACAATCTGAATTTTTGATTGGGTTTTATTTGTATTTTACCTCAAGTGGTTACTTTTAAATCCATCCATTCCTGATAGATGGAAGAGTTTTCCAGGGGTCTGTAGTATAAATGTATTATTATTTTAAACTAAATAAAAGAAGGCCTTATTCATATGATGGGGAAACTAAATTGTGATGAAGGATAACATGGAGAATAATGTTGTTTTAAAAAAATCTTGTCATAATGATACATTAGGAAATTATCAAAATGGGAGTGTTTTTCTTCACTCAACAACACTCTTCACTCATGTGTGTGACAATTTGGAGAAATAAAAAAATACACTTTGTTTATTTTCTTTTTGAATTAGTTATTAATTAGTAATTAATTAGAGTATAATTAATTCCCTCACTTCAAATCAATTATTTTCTTGGTGTATTGAAATTGTTTCTGGAAACTAAAGAGTTAATCTACCCAATTTCAATGATTCAATAAGACCGATACTATATTTTAGCTTCATAGAATTCAGACATTGCCAATATTTGCTTCTCTTCTCGTTTTTTGGGGGGAAAAAGGTCCTAAATGGCTCATAATCAATTTTTTTTAAAAATCCAACTCTCATGTCAAGTTTCAAAAGTTGAAGTCTTCCTCTCCAAGACGCAGTCAGTCCTGAATCGTGACCATGTTTTGAATTTATTACTTTAGAAAATTCTTCCCGTCTGAAATCTGGGCGAACGAGAGGTTACGAGAGATTATAAGAGCAGAGTCCATTATGAAGTAATAATGGCTTCCCCCCCCCCTACAGCCAGCTGTAATCACATCCGCTTTGTTTATACAACGAGTCCCTTGGAGGTGGATACTTCTGTGATTGATGACGCACGGTGACAAACCTCAAAGCTTGACCAATTACAGCAGAGTGGGTGCGGTTATGGTAAAAGATTTAATCTCTAGAAAATGTTCTAATGTAAATATTTCAATGAAAAGAGAGTTTTGTACAAACAGACATATACTGATGATACAATAGAGTCCAACATCTATTTAAGACACACTTAAATCAACACATTAGTTGACCTTTAACATTATAAAGTTTTTTGACCCCTGTTTTACACCGAAGCAGAATAAAATTGCCCTAATCTACATTTTCAGTCATTGTTCGTCCACTGCCAGGTCAACGGGATTAAATTCTTAATCCAAAGCAAGTCCAGGATTAAGTGTTTGCCACAGCCAATAATCGGATACTGAAGGCAGATACTCCAGACTAAGACTCTGCGCTTGCGTTCCTTCTGTCCAAGCATCGTAACCTCTTTGTTGGACGGGAATCTAACCTTCATGTCATCCGTGTTCTTCTGTCTGCCGCTGACAGGGAAGCGAGGTCTATTTTCCGACTTCAATGACAGTTTTGGGGAAGGACGGAGATACTCGACCGACTCTGACTCCAAGTCAGGTACGCAAGGAGACCGGATCTAATGGAGGATGATCTTATCCGCACCATCATGTCCTATGTTTGCAGGGAGTCTACCTCAGAGGTCATGGAAACACCGACCACGAAGTTCACCTTTGTACCAGTCTTCTCTGGAGAGGTGTGTGATATATTTACACCTCAGATCTGCTTCTGCACGCGTCAACAAAACCTGACCATCCATCGCGAGGACGCGACATTATCCGTTACATAATGGTCTCTCGCCCCCTCAGACTTCCGAGAGGGGCTCGTCACCGGGACAGTACCTGCAGCTGGCTGGGTCGGAGCCCCCAACATGAGATGTCCCCAAAAACTCCGGGCAGGTCGCATAGTCCTTCCATCACCTTCAGCGAGTCCTCGCTCAGTCTGAGTCAGAAGAAAGCCAAGGTGAGCCAAATCATAATCAAACAATTTTTTAACTTAAGTCAAGCAATTTTCAACTTTGATTAAACAATTTTCAACTATAATCAAACAATTTTCAACTATAATCAAACAATTTTCTATTGTAATCAAACACTTTTCTATTGTAATCAAACAATTTCAACTTAAGTCAAACAATTTAAACTTAAGTCAAACAATTTTCAACTTAAGTCAAACAATTCTCCACTATAATCAAACAATTTTCAACTATAATCAAACAATTTTCTATTGTAATCAAACAATTTCAACTTAATTCAAACAATTTAAACTTAAGTCAAACTATTTTCAACTTAAGTCAAACAATTCTCCACTATAATCAAACAATTTTCAACTATAATCAAACTATTTTCAACTGTAATCAAACAATTTTCTATTGTAATCAAACAATTTTCAACTTAAGTCAAACAATTTTCAACTATAATCAAACAATTTTCAACTTAAGTCAAACAATTTTCAACTATAATCAAACAATTTTCTATTGTAATCAAACAATTTTCAACTTAAGTCAAACAATTTTCAACTATAATCAAACAATTTAAACTTAAGTCAAACAATTCTCCACTATAATCAAACAATTTTCTATTGTAATCAAACAATTTTCTATTGTAATCAAACAATTTCAACTTAAGTCAAACAATTTAAACTTAAGTCAAACAATTCTCCACTATAATCAAACAATTTTCAACTATAATCAAACAATTTTCTATTGTAATCAAACAATTTCAACTTAAGTCAAACAATTTAAACTTAAGTCAAACTATTTTCAACTTAAGTCAAACAATTCTCCACTATAATCAAACAATTTTCAACTATAATCAAACAATTTTCAACTGTAATCAAACAATTTTCTATTGTAATCAAACAATTTTCAACTTAAGTCAAACAATCTTCAACTATAATCAAACAATTTTCAACTATAATCAAACAATTTTCAACTGTAATCAAACAATTTTCTATTGTAATCAAACAATTTTCAACTTAAGTCAAACAATTTTCAACTATAATCAAACAATTTTCAACTTAAGTCAAACAATTTTCAACTATAATCAAACAATTTTCTATTGTAATCAAACAATTTTCTATTGTAATCAAACAATTTCAACTTAAGTCAAACAATTTCAACTTAAGTCAAACAATTCTCCACTATAATCAAACAATTTTCTATTGTAATCAAACAATTTCAACTTAAGTCAAACAATTTTCAACTATAATCAAACTATTTTCAACTGTAATCAAAAATGATTCTATTGTAAATAAAAATAAATTCTATTGTAATCAAACAATTTCAACTTAAGTCAAACAATTTAAACTTAAGCCAAACAATTCTCCACTGTAATCAAACAATTTTCAACTGTAATCAAACAATTTTCAACTATAATCAAACAATTTTCTATTGTAATCAAACAATTTTCAACTTAAGTCAAACAATTTTCAACTATAATCAAACAATTTTCAACTGTAATCAAAAATGATTCTATTGTAAATCAAAAAAAAAAATATTGTAATCAAACAATTTCAACTTAAGTCAAACAATTTTAAACTGTAATCAAACAATTATTAACTTAAGTCAAACAATTTTTTAACTTTGATTAAACAATTTTCAACTATAATCAAACCATGTTCTATTGTAATCAAACAATTTAAACTTAAGTCAAACAATTTTCAACTTAAGTCAAACAATTTTTAACTTTAATAACTCATTTTCAAATGTAATCAAATCATTTTCAAGTCAAACAATTGTTGATTCTTTATGTTTTTTCAGTCTTTAGGCCCAGAATTCGTCCGGATATCAGAAGATCAGATCGTTCTGGAGCTTCCAGGATCCATCGTGGTAAATACGTGAACGATGTGTTGTTCTAGCTGCACGTTACTGTCTGCATGTGCACTCTACTGTACCTTCAATCTCTGTGTCGGTCTGTGTGTGTGTGTGTCACTTTGTGTGTGTGTGTTTCCATCTCAGTCCAGAAAGGGCCGCTCATGTTCGTCTCAGAGAGAAGTGACTGTTGTGATGCCCAACGGACAATATGTGGTGGTTCGCTGTGACATAAAGTCCAAAGCCAGAGACGTGTTTGACATGGTGGTGGCTCACGCTAACTTAGTGGAGCACTTCTACTTTGGTCTTGCCTTTCTAGATGGTAAGACACCTGAGAGAACACACTTGACTTTCTTCACACCTGTTGCAGGAAGTTAAACGGACACAACCATAAAAGTATTCAAGTGGCAATAAATTAAAAAATACAAGAAAGTAAACTATGCTCATGGAAGTATATATAAGTGCCTCAGTACATTGAATGATGGAAATCAAAATTTCAAATGTTGAAACTTAAAAAGTCTCTTATTATTATTAACTTTAATTTAAAAAACATAATATTATAAAAAAAATATGTCCTTTCTACACGTGTAGTTTGATATACCAATTATTCAAAAATGAATGTTCTAAATTCAGTATTTTTTAAATTTGTTGTATTTTAAATTAAGTATAGAAATGTCGTTAAAATAAATCACCAGAAGATACTAGAAAAACGAACTAACTAAGTTACTAAGTAACAAACTTTAAGGCAATCATGTGATGTGCAGACGATCATGTGACCACGTAGAAGCACTGGCGCATCATTCATCATGGAGGATTCCAAGGCAACCATTCAAAGTTGTAATGGCACTTATATATTTACACAAAATAATGTTTATTTTTCACATCAAATGTTTTATTCTATACTTTTAAAATGACAAAAGTTGCTTGTTGGGAAGTTTTCCAACAAACTTTTAAACAAAAATTATTCCAGAAAGCACGATACAAAAATAATCTCTCAGCCTAAAGAGCAAACTAAAGTTATTCTTGTCAAACAACATTTTTGTGTGTAGACCTTTGACTTCACTATTTTAATCTGATAGTATAAGTACATTTACAACTTTATTGACACCACACGGTCACAAAAAACCATGTGTGTGGAGCAGCTGATTGGACCAGCCACCCCGATCGGTTCAAACTTCTTTTTGTCATAAACTCCGCCCTTTGAACCGTAATACTAGAATATTTCAGTGGTTTGGCCAGCTGTCAATCAAAACAGCTGATTCATAACTGATTAGGTGATGCACTGGTCTTTCTGTTTTTTATATTTTCAAATACAAGCTCTTGGATTAACGCATATATTAGGCATGAGAAGAATTAACAAAAAAAGGATCTCTTTAAATGTTTTTTAAACATCATGTGCACCATCTTTCATGGTCAAAACAAGAGCGTCCAAACATTTGTCAGCAGTCAAATGTGACCTTGAACATTGGCTTTGTGACTGTGTACGGTCAGTCGTAGTCGTTGTATATTTGTACTGCATTGTGTTGTTCTATTGTGTTTTTGCACGGATCAGTACTACAAGCTGTTTCGCTGCATTGCTTGCCTAAAATATCCGTTAAGAAAATATTTTATATTTTACGACCAGTACTTTAGGAAATCATAGATTATTTTTGTAAATAATTACAACTAAATTGTTGTTTGAAAATGGCATGATCAACACATAACTTCTCTTTCTTTTTAAATTTCCAGATGATGAATATTTCTTTTTGGAACATGAAACAAAAATATCCAAAGTCGCTCCTGACAGTTGGAAAAAAGGGCAGATGATAAATTTTTTGGTTTTTCTTCGTGTCAAGTTCTTTGTCGATGACATCTCGTTTATTCTGTAAGTATTCAATTTCAATTTCAATTCAATTCAATTTTATTTAAAGTGTTTTATCATAACAAAGTTATCTCAAGACACTATACAGTTGAAATAAGACTACAGTTGATTAAGGAAAAATAGATCCCAGCAATTCAACAAAGAGCAAGAAACAAAACACTGTACAGTGAGCAATGGCGAGAAAAAACTTCCTTTTAGAAGGCAGAAACCTCGAGCGGAACCCGACTCATTGTTGACGGCCTGCCGCTTTGACCGGCTGGGAGGAAGGATGAAGTTGTAGACTGAAGTTGTTGGGCCCCACAGTGAGGAACTCTTTCTGTTGCAGACACAAACTCACGCGACACCAGTACTACTTACAGATGCGTCGAGATACTCTGGAAGACAGACTTTACTGCAACGAGGAGACGGGTTTGTTTCTAGCGGCTCTCGCGCTCCAGGCGGAGTTTGGAGATTACCTGTCTGAGGTACTCATGACCATCCCTCCGTTGTCGTGTCAGTATTGTACAGCAGCATTTTGTGTTTTTATTCCAGTTATACGGTAAGAATTACTACCAACCAGAGCACTACGTGTCCAAGAGGATGCTGGAGAAACTGGCCTTGCCCAACGTGAAAGAAGAGTTGCCAAGACTACATGCAAGTCATTCCCAGATGCTTCCAGAGGAGGCGGAAATAGAGTATCTGAAGGTACACGTGGACTCATGGAGCTGTCAAAACATTTTTGTTGATGAATTATTTGTTTCAATCTAATCTTGTCTTTTACATCAATTTAAGTACATCTGTACGTTTTTGAACAGTCGCCTTGAGACAAAATTATGTTTGTTTTGTTTTAATCGTTCACTTAAGTTCAAACAATTTTCAACTATAATCTAACAATTTTCAAATGTAATCAAACAATTTTCAACTATAATCAAACAATTTTCAACTTTAATCAAACAATTGTCAACTATAATCAAACAATTTTCAACTATAATCAAACAATTTTCAACTATAATCAAACAATTGTCAACTATAATCAAACAATTTTCAACTATAATCAAACAATTTTCAACTTTAATCAAACAATTTTCAACTATAATCAAACAATTTTCAACTATAATCAAACAATTTTCAACTTTAATCAAACAATTGTCAACTATAATCAAACAATTTTCAACTATAATCAAACAATTTTCAACTTTAATCAAACAATTTTCTACTTTAATCAAACAATTGTCAACTATAATCAAACCATTTTTAACTATAATCAAACAATTTTCTTCTACAAGAAAACAGTTTGCCACTAAAATCAAATTATTTTAACTGAAATCTAACTATTATAAACTATAAACAAACAATTTCCAATTATAATCAAACCATTTTCTACTATAATCACACAATACTACTTATAAGCGGTAGACAATGGATGGATGGTTGAGACCAGTTTGTTCGTCTCACCAGATAACACAGCAGCTGCCAGAGTACGGAGTGATGTTCCATCGTGTCGGGAGGGAGAAGAGGCCGGTGGTGGGAGAGCTGGTTTTAGGAATCTGTGCCAAAGGAGTCATAGTCTACGAGATGAAGAACCACATCCGGGCGGTCACCAGGCGCTTCCTGTGGCGAGAGACGGACTCCATATCCACCGGGGTAACATCCATATTTGTCTGTGTCAACATTTTGTCCAACTTGTTGACGTTCTGCTTTCGTGCGGCAGCGACGTAAACTCATCATCGAGTGTGGCGGGCCGAGCGGGAAGAAGCACGGCTTCGTGACGGAGAGCTCCAAGATAGCCCAGTACCTGCTGGGCCTCTGCTCCGCCCAGCACAAGTTCCACAGCGAGATGACATCACGACAACTCAACCACAGCATGATGCCAGGTGACGCTTCACTGAGAGATCAACACTGTCATGTGGTTCAAACTTATGAATCATTTATGTGGCCAGATGGTTGTCTAGACTGTTGATAGTAGGTGTGTGTATTGGCAAGAATCTGGCGGTACGTAATCGATACAGAGCCAACAATACGATATATTGTGATACTGAATAAAAACAAGAATATATTTGTAGTATTGCTGAGTACTTGACTCTGGTGTTGCAGAATTTACAGACCACATGACTCTTGACGAAGTCATAACTGCAAAAACAGGTCCAAACATTAGCTTTACAAGCTGCTGGAGTCGACTGTATCCTCTCGTCCTCAGTCATTGAAGTGATTCGCTACATATCCTTGTTCCCTTAGTTGCATAGGACATAATGACTCCTGCCATCTATTTATAAGTATAATTACAAAATAAAAATGAAATATTTGCG
This sequence comes from Callionymus lyra, assembly GCF_982586985.1. Taxonomy (NCBI): domain Eukaryota; kingdom Metazoa; phylum Chordata; class Actinopteri; order Syngnathiformes; family Callionymidae; genus Callionymus; species Callionymus lyra. The sequence goes on along the minus strand of NC_141828.1, from coordinate 25,265,658 downwards.
TGTTACTTGTTAATTTTAAGGCGATAGGGTATCGTGAAAAAATATATTCAAGTGTATTGATGTTTTCTTACACCCCTACTTTCTATTCTTCTGAAGCTAAAATAACCCCCAATGAAAGGAAGGTCTGACAAATTAAACTATAATGTTCTTAGTCGACATCACAATTAACACGTTTTAAACTGTCACCTGTAACTAGAGAGAACTTTCACTTACCTTTCAAAACAATCAAATAACAACAAAGTCACCAAAACAAATCAAATCTTAACACATTCATTGAAACTTTCCAAGATCAACAATGAATTATAGAAAAAGTTTACTTGACATTTAGTTTTAACTTTAAAACAATAAGCACACCTTCTTTTTTTTTTAAAGAGTGTTTTTTTTATTTTGTCTTGAGTGTAATTTTAGTGACATCTCAAGAAAAAAAAAGGTGATCTGAGTTAATGGTGCTTCTCTTATCTTCAGAAGACAACCTGTCCGTGTATCAGCACAACCTGGACCTGAAGAGGATCTCCTGCTCCGAGGGAATGTTGAACCACATCGGCTTGTCGCCCGGTCGGAAGGACTCCATCTCCAAGTCCTGCGAGGACATCACCGCAAAGATGGAGGCACGACTCCGCCAGCAGAGGGAGCTGAGGAGAGAGATGAGCAGAGAGATGAGAGAGAAGGAGGCTCACTCTGAAGCAAGAGACGCTGGAGAAGTCAAAGAAAGGCCATATTGGAGGTAATGATGGAAGTAGATAAATGAAATCAAAATATTGAATGTTGAATTTAACATTTCAAATGTTGAAACTTTACATTGTTTATTGAAATGGTGTATCTTAAAGCAATATTTGATTTTCTAATTCCAGTAAATCATTATTTTTGTAGCTTTCTAAATTCAATAAAAAATGGTTAAATAATTGGAATCCACCATGATGAATTGCAAGTCAATGCTTCTACGTCGACATGTGATGGTCTGCGCGTCACATGATTGGCTGAAAGTTTAATCAAGGCGCTCGTTACTCTTTTGGTATTATCTGGTGATACTATTAAATTTAAAAATCGATGAATTATAAAATATTTAATTGGAAAATTATTGGAATTACAATATCAAACTGTGTAAAGAAAAACTTTTTAGAAACCCTTTAAAGTACAAATTATGGATCTGACTATTCAAACAATTCATTCAATGATAAAACTTTTGTGTTTTTGTCTGTAGTACTCCAGATATGATGCCCAGGATGACGTCTAGTGTCTCCCTTCAGAAGCAGGACTCTGATGCTTCGTCCTCCATAAGAGGTGATTTCACTTCCTCAAAAGATATACATTCTTAAGTTTTAAAACGTATTTGATACATTCTGGGATGTTCACAGTGGACACTCCGACAAGAACTCCACCAGAGCGAGAGATCATCTGTGTCAACATCAAGAAGGATCCAAAACTGGGCTTTGGTGAGCGTCGAGTGTAAATCTAACACTGGTGATCATCTAAACGTCCACTTCCTGTTCCAGGCTTCGTGATCGTTGGAGAGGACAACACAGGAAAACTGGACCTCGGGATCTTCATAGCTTCCATTGTGCCTGACGGGCCGGCGGGCAAAGATGGACGGATCAAACCTGGTATGCAGCCCTTGACACAAGTTTTTAACCCTTTTATTATCTCAGGGTGAAGTTGACCCCAATGCCCAAAAACAAGGTGGACACCTCCACCACTGCATATGTATTTATGAAAGACAGGGAGCTGGTTAACCTTGACCCAGAGACAACACAAGGGATACCACAAACGCATAGGTTTTCAGCCCTTCGGGTCACCTTGAACCTGAGATAACCCAAGCGTTAAAAGAATAGTTGTGATTAAAAGTTGTTGTTTTTTTGCAGGGGGGCGACTCATCTCTCTGAACAAGATCAGCTTAGAGGGCGTGACCTTCAGCGACGCCGCAGCCATCCTGCAGAACAGCCCGGACGAAATAGAACTCATCGTCTCGCAACCAAAGCGTAAGTCTTCACTATCAACGTATATGAGTGACATCGGAATATTATTAAATTCATCATTTAAAATGTTGACACTTAACATTTTAAAATTGTCGTTTCTAAATTTCTTTCTAAATAATTGAATCCAATTAATTGTAGATTAAAGGGTCCAATTTTATTTATAATAATACATAACAAAAATGTGAATATTTTCTAAATCATTTTTTGTAACACATAGAATTTAATCTTCAAATTCCATGAACTCAAAAATAAATTAACTAAGTTCAATATTTTCAATCAGTAGCCTTTTACATTCATAATAAAATGTTATTGTAAAAGTGCCACCATTTCTATTTTGAATTTAAACAGGAATTGTTTTTTAATTATTGGAACAAGAATATCAAACTGTATGTGTAATAAAATGTAATACATTAAGAACATTTTAGAATGTTTGAATTAAATTATTAATTAACCAATTTAATTCAGTTTTTCATTTAATAAATAAATGTACTTTTTTTTTAAAGAAACAATTGAATTCAATTATAAAGAAAAATATTTAAAAATGCTTCAGTACTTCATGATCATATGTTGTCATCAGCAAACTTCTCCATCTCCGCTCTACAGAGTCTTTGAGGGACAGAAGTCATTCCCTGAGCCAGAGCACACTAGGTCTGGCTCTAGAGAAGGGTTTTGGATCTCAGACGACCCTCAGTGGGTCGGAGTACCGTCCGGCGGTGGAGGAACTTGAAGAAGCCATCTCGCTCTCCAGCATGGCTACGCCCAAACAGAGCAGACGGCTTCACATTCCAGTCGTACGAATACACGACGCACAGGTCGGCAGACGAGTGGAGACGGGAGGTTGAGCTGTGATGTTACAGTTACTCTTATGTTGCAGGACGTTTGTTCAAGGTCACCTTCGATTTTGAGTCTGAAAACTGGGGAGAGATTCATGGTGGAGCTGAGGAAGACCCACAGAAGTCTGGGCCTCAGTGTTGCTGTCAGTCACTTTCATTTTGTTGCAATCATCAGGCAGAAGTGAAACTTCTCGCTTTTTCTTTTGAAGGGAGGAGTCAACACTAACGTACGGTACGGAGGAATCTACATCAAGAGTTTGGTTCCAGGGGGCGCTGCTGAGCAGGACGGACGCATTATGACAGGTAAAGTATTTGACCATCAAAATTAAAGGATGAATTTGAGTCTTACCTTTGGTAAACTTTTCAACCTTATACATTAGACATTCTACAAAAAACATTTATTTTATTTATATTAAACAATAACAAATAAAATTCACTGTATTGAAGACAAATTTCAGCAGCAAAGAATATTAGAAATTAATTAATGTATGATTTTATTCATTCATTTAAAAAATTAACTTTTTTAACAAACTAACTTTGCATCATCTGACTTCCAAAAACATGTTTTCTATTAAAAACTGACCATGTTCAAAAAAACTATTCGACTGTCTGACAGATGGATAGATGCATAGAGATATAGGATGGATGGATGGATGGATGGATGGATGGATGGATGGATGGATGGATGGATGGATGGATGGATGGATGGATGGATGGATGGATGGATGGATGGATGGATGGATGGATGGATGGATGGATGGATGGATGGATGGATGGATGGATGGATGGATGGATGGATGGATGGATGGATGGATGGATGGATGGATGGATGGATGGATGGATGGATGGATGGATGGATGGAAGTACAGACGGATGAACATATTGACGGATAGATAGATGGATGGATAGATGGATGGATGGATGGATGGATGGATGGATGGATGGATGGAAAGATAGATGGATGTATATTTGGATAGACAAATATATGGATGGATAGAAGGATAGATGATGGACGAATAGATGAATGAAAGGATAGACACATTTGTTTCTGCCACATCATGTTGAAAAAATATGTAACGCTTAGATGAATGAAACTGATTCATGTTGATGTGTGAGTCAAACACACATTGTTGATGAGGTGTGTGTGTGTGTGTGTGTGTGTGACAGGTGACAGACTGCTGGAGGTTGACGGTTCCAACCTGAGGGGCGTGACTCACCAACAAGCTGTCGAGTGTCTAAAGCGCACGGGGGAGGTAAACTGACCACGAGTGCTCATGCTCTCCTCCTGTCACTCTGAATGATTGACACACGTTCATCTGAAAACGTCTCATCAATGTCCGGCTAATGGTTAGCATGTTGCTGCAGGTGGTGAACCTGCTGCTGGACCGAGAACCCTCCATCGTCCTGGAGCCCCGATCAGACTCCCCCCTGCCCGCCCTGCTCGTCAGTACCACACACACACCCGGCCTGAGGACAGAAGACTCCGCGCAGACGACCTTGAGTGGTCGAGTCAAGGACTACAGCTTTGTGACTGATGGTGAGAGGAGAAGATACACACTGAATCATCGCACACACACATGATGGACTCACACACACACACACACATGGCCCGGAGGAGTGTGAGTCGTCTGACAGCAACGCTGTGGTCGCTGTCAGAATCATCATCCCAGGAACACTGTTTTCTACATGACATGAATTAAAGGGACAGTCCCTCGTTTAAAGATGTGTCCGACCCTCTTCCTGTAGAAAACACCCACCAGGTGGTGCTGAAGAAGAGCTTGTCAGGCCTGGGATTCAGTTTCTACATCTCCAAGCTCAACGGCGCGCAGGAGAGAGGCAGCGTGGTCCGCATCAAGCGCCTGTTCCCGGGTCAGCCGGCCCACGAGAGTGGTCTTCTGCGCGTGGGCGACGTCATCTTGTCCGTCAACAGAGAGCCTCTCAGGGATCTCTCCTACCAGGTGAGAATAGAACGTTTAGCACAACGGAAGTTATTTGTGGATCCAGATGGTAATTCGGACACCATCCGAAATCATGTTCCATCGTTATGCAGACGACACCCAGTTGTACCTTCATCATAACCCACCTCCAGCCTCCCTCCCAGCTCTCGGTGTGACAACCTGCAAGAAACAACTCTTGGTTTCTCCTCTAACTTCCTCAAACACAACTATGGCAAAACTGAATTTCTTCTCGTTGGTTCAAAATCCACCTTTGCAAAAAACGGTCCCGCCTAATTATTGACAACTTCTTCATCACCCATTAATTTATTCCTTGAGGCTCAAATATCCTACCTATCGCTCTGTTGCCTCTAGATGGCAGCAGTTATTACGTCCTCCACAGGTGAAGGAGCAGTAAAATCCTGTGAGATCCTGGCGCTGACTGAGGACGAGAGGATACAGTGGACTCCTGCAGCTTTTAAAGCTGATGTTTCGACATATTTTGGTTTCAAAACAAATGAAAGCAGTTACGACTTAGTCAAGAGTCATGTGGTCTGTAAATTCTGCAACACCAGAGTCAAGTACTTGACAATACTACAAATATATCCTCGTCCAACTTTATCGCAATATATGACAATATATCATATCGTTGACCCTGTATCGCGGTACATATCGTCAGATTCTTGTTAATACTCACCACAACTAGTCAAACCTAAGACAAAATAGTCAATGAGTTGTATTTTCTGGGGTATTGAGGTGAAGAACGTAGTAGCCGCCGATGCTAATGTCAGACGCTGATGGTGCTTGACTGGTGACGCTGCTCTTTTCTAAGAGGCCAGCAACATTAGTGGCCCACTAATCCCTCTAATCCACTGCCTCTGTCAAGGGCACGATAGCTGTGCCGTCTTTCAGCGCTGCTGTTGACTGAAGCTCCGCAAAATAAAATGTTTTTTTTTTTTATCTTTAGAGGGTTTTGTTTCTGCTGCGTGGAGCTCCTGCTGAAGTCCATCTGGTGATCTGCCGCCCAGGGCCAGGAGAGCTCGTGGAGGCTGACGACAACACGCTGGTGAGTAGAATCATCTCCACGTGTCAGATGATAGACTTGGAGTGACAACATCTCTTGAAGAGTCCTGCCCCGATCCGAGGAGGACGATCCAGGTCTCTGGACATCCGACTGGGCGAGGACTACAGTGAACTCCTCAGGTTCAAGTACGACATACCGACCCTGACGCAAGTTGCTGACCAGGAGGAGGAGCTCAGACAAGAGGAAACTCCGGAGCCCCCTTCAGAGTTGGTGCTTCCCGAGAGCCGAGAGAGTCTCAATGGAGGAGAAAGTTTGGACCAAACGAACCCTACAATCAACCAGACTTTTCCATCTCCTCCTCGGTCACCTCCTTCCCCGACCTCCCCGACCTCACCTCCATCACCGCCCTCGCCAGTCTCGCCCAGCTCGCCTGCCTCCCCGTCCTCTGACGGTCCACCAAATCAGCTGGTGTTCAGACCCACGGCCGTGAAGGAGGAGCCTTGTCCAGCACCAGCACCGAAGAAGGAGGAGGACAAGAAGGAGGCGCTCGCTACCAGCTCCTCTGTGATGTTCATGGACGTCTGTCAGAAGACCGGATCCAACGCATCCTACACCAGGTATTCAACTGTTCTTCCAACTGTTGCAGTGCTTTATGGAAGAATAATGGTGGGATTATTATAAGGAATGTTAAGATTCACCATCTAACGTGTAGTATCACTCTGTGAGGTTATGTAGTATTACTACTATTGGCTCCTTACTATTACTTCACAAGGCTGCCAAGTATTACTTTGTGAAGCTCCATAGTATAACCCTCTAGGCTCTGTAGGATTACTTATCAAGGCCCCAAGAATTAATAGATCATTTCCCACTCATATTTTCTCATATTTTACAGTTCTCAAAATATACATTCTGTTTTACCGCAACTTGAAAATATGTTGTCTCCTTGTGAAAAACACATTTATCGAGGTCAAAATGAAATCGAATGATCTTTTAAAGTGAATGTTTTCCACCACAGTGGCATCAGAGAAGAGGCAGATGGCAGCGTGACCTACTGCCTGGTTGGAAACGGGCTGACCATCATGGCGGATGAAGAGTATTTAACCATCAGCTCCACCCTGGAACCTTCTCACAGCCTTCCTCTCGGACCTCCCTCGTCCAACCTCACCCTCCTGAGCAACCCGACGACTCCTCTCCCGTCTCCCAGCCTCTCCGCCGACACCCTGACCACCTGCACGCTCACACACCCGGCTCAGCCTCTCACCACGCAGCCCCCCAAGGTCAAGCACCACCCAGTCCAACAGGGGACGGGTCCGGTCCAGTACAAATCTAAGAACAGCAGGGCCAACTTACCCACTGCCCCATCTGTGACCCCAATCACTGCCCACGTAATCTCCTCCCCTCCTGCTCCGACACTCCCTGCCAAAATATTGCCTGTAGCCTCCCACGTCCAGGCAAGAGAGGAGCAGGAGAAGAACGTGAGGGAGTTCAAGGACGAGGACGAGGATGAGGACGAGGAGGAGAGCAGGAGAAAGGTACATGCGTTGATGATTGGTTCCAACAATCAGGCTGCACCTTAAAACTTTATTAACAAGTGGCTGCAGACAAACTTGGATAAATAGACACAACCAGAAGAAGGTTGGAGGTCAATGTGTTGGGGTCAAGGTCACATCTAAGTGATGCTTCCTGTGTGTCCCTCAGGGCCTGGTGAAGGAGTTTGAGTTGACCGTGTTTCTAACCAAGTCCAGGAGTGGCAGCTTTGGGTTCACCATCACCCGCAGCAAGCTGGACAACTGCTACTACATCCAGGAGATACTGGACAATCCGGCGAAGGCAGACGGACGCCTGAGAGCAGGAGACCGGCTCGTCACGGTACACAAGAGCATGATGTCATGATGACTTACCATCACAAAACTACAATGACCAGGAAGTAAACATTATGTTCTAGGACTGCTGTGATGGTCAGTCGATCCAGAAGACAGATTAAGTCAAATAAAAAATATGTGTTAAGTTGGAAAAAAAAGGTTATTTGATCCTCTTTAATTTCATTTCAACGTTTTACATAATTGTTTTTATTTTATACAGAGGAAATTATTTTTGAAAATTGATTACAGTTGAAAATTGTTTACAGTTGTTTGTTTACAGTTGACATTTGTTTGATTATAGTTGAAAATAGTTTGATTACGGTTGAAATAGTTTTATTATAGTTGAAAAGTGTTTGTTTATAGTTGACAATAGTTTGATTATAGTTGACAATTGTTTGATTAAAGTTGACAATTGTTTGTTTATAGTTGAAAATAGTTTGATTATAGTTGACAATTGTTTGTTTATAGTTGAAAATAGTTTGATTATAGTTGACAATTGTTTGTTTAAAGTTGATAACTGTTTGTTTATAGTAGAAAATAGTTTGATTACGGTTGAAATTGTTTGGTTATAGTTGAAATTGTTTGATTATAGTTGAAATTGTTTGATTATAGTTGAACATTTTCTTGTTTAAAGCTGATAATTGTTTGTTTATAGTTGACAATTGTTTGTTTATAGTTGAAAATAGTTTGATTATTGTTGACAAATTTTTTTTTAAAGTTGATAATTGTTTGGTTATATTTGACAATTGTTTGTTTATAGTTGAAAATAGTTTGATCATAGTTGACAATTGTTTGTTTATAGTTGAAAATAGTTTGATTATAGTTGACAATTTTTTGTTTAAAGTTGATAATTGTTTGGTTATAGTAGAAACTTGTTTGATTATAGTTGAAAATAGTTTGATTACGGTTGAAATAGTTTTATTATAGTTGAAAAGTGTTTGTTTATAGTTGACAATTGTTTGATTATAGTTGACAATAGTTTGATTATAGTTGACAATTGTTTGATTAAAGTTGACAATTGTTTGTTTATAGTTGAAAATAGTTTGATTATAGTTGACAATTGTTTGTTTATAGTTGAAAATAGTTTGATTATAGTTGACAATTTTTTGTTTAAAGTTGATAATTGTTTGGTTATAGTAGAAACTTGTTTGATTATAGTTGAAAATAGTTTGATTACGGTTGAAATAGTTTTATTATAGTTGAAAAGTGTTTGTTTATAGTTGACAATTGTTTGATTATAGTTGACAATAGTTTGATTACACTTGAAATTGTTTGATTAAAGTTGACAATTGTTTGATTATAGTTGACAAGTGTTTGATTATAGTTGAAAATTGTTTGATTATAGTTGAAAATTGTTTATTTACAGTTGACAAGTGTTTGATTATAGTTGAAAATTGCTTGTTTACAGTTGAGAATTGTTTGTTTACAGTAGAAAATTGTTTGTTTACAGTAGAAAATTGTTTGTTTACAGTAGAAAATTGTTTGTTTACAGTTGAAAATTGTTTGTTTACAGTTGAAATATATTTGACTAGATGTGGCCACCTATCAAATGTGTTCTGATCTGAAGGTGAACGGACACGACGTGACGAGCGTAGCAGACGACGTGGCGATGACCATCCTCAGGTCTTCACCGAGAAGGTTGAGCATGACTCTGGGCAGAGCCGTGACCAACCTGGTGGCGCCCCCTCCCTGTGACAGCCTGCCAGACATCGTTCTTCACAAGACCCCCTCAGGACAACTGGGTAGGACAGAAACAGACCTTCTCAGAACCTCAGCGGGACCTTTGATAAACGTGTGGCTGCAGGTATCAAGTTGACGGGGGGTATTGGCAGTAAGTGGCAGGGGATCTATTGTCTGGAGGTGGTGCCTGGCTCGCCGGCCAGCGAGGAGGGCAGCGTCCAACCCAACGACAAGATCCTCTACATCTGCGGCCGCTGCACTCTGGGCATGACTCTGGAGGACGCCGTCAAGGCCTGTGAGATCGCGCCTCGTAAGGTCAAGCTGAAGGTCATCAGGTGGGTGAAGAGAACACCAGGAGGAGAAGAAAAACACTGACATGATGGTTTGTTTCAGAGAGGAGACGCCGGTGACCCCAAAAGCCAAGTGGAACGGTACGATCTCAGCAGTGATGTGTTTGTTAGCAACATGCTCGGTTACCTGGAGAACACGTTCGTTTCCGTGACCCACCAAAGATCTTTATCTTAAGATACTTCTGTCAATAATTGTCAGGATTCCTTTGATCATTATTGACATTCACTTTTATTTTCTACTCTTTTTTTAGGTCTGTTTGACTGGAAGAAAGACAAGAAGATTTCCACTCGGTTTGAGGAGCCAGCATCACCGGAGAGAGATCAGACTGAGACCAGTGAGACATTTGTGTTCAGATCTTATGTTTGTGTGGATGAAGATCCAACTTCAGCGTCATGTTTGCAAGTGTTTCACCTTTGACCCCTGGAGTCATGACTGTGGGGAAAGATGGTTTGTGTGTGTCTCTGCCTGTGTGTGCGTGCATGTGTTTCTATGTGTGTATACATCTGAATGTGTGCATGTGTATGTGTGAGCAAATAAATTGCATGTGTGTGTATGTGTGATTGTGTGTATCTGAATGTGAGCATGTTTATGTGTGAGCAAATATATGCATGTGTGTGTCTATGTGTGATTGTGTGTATTGGTTTGTGTTTATGTGTGCATCTGTGATATATGTGTGTGTTTCTGAATGATTGTATGTGTGTCTGTGTATGTGCGTGTATGTACAGGTACATGTATGTGAGTTTATGTGTGTGGATGTACGTGTGTGTGCGTGTAGTGTATGTGTGTATGTACGTGTTTGTGTGTGTATGCCTGTCTGTGTGTATGTGTGTGTGTGTCTGTATTTGTGTGTGTGTATGCCTGTCTGTGTGTACATGTGTGTGTGTCTGTATTTGTGTGTTAATGTCTGTCTGCATGTACGTGTGTGTGTGTGTGTGTGTGTCTGTGTGTACGTGTAGTGTTTGTGTATATGTACGTGTGTTTGTGTGTGTCTGTATTTGTGTGCGTGAATGAGCGTGCATGTGCATGAGTGTGTGATGACAGACACGTTGTGTCACTGCAGGATTAATAATTAGCAAGCCTCTGACCTCCAACGGTGTATTGGGCTGCAGGTTTGTGGGCATCTCACACACACACACACACACACACACACACACACACACACACACACCCCCACACACACACACACACACACACACACACACACACACACACACACACACACACACACAAAGTATAAATGGTCACGCTCGTGGTGGTCTGGAGGGCAGGAGGCTCAGTTGCTTAGTGACAGCATAAGCGAGTCAAAGACAGGACGAGGTGAGCCGACCTGTCACTCAGAAGAAAAATCTTCAATTCTTCAACATGGATAAAAAAGGTCCAGGTTGGTTCTTTGTGGTGCAGATATTTGCTGAAACTCAAATATGACGTCAAAGCTAGAATATCTTGTCGAGACACTTATTGTGTTTGATCTTGTGTGCTTTTGTTCACCTTCACCTCAATTATCTTCTCCGTTTACAGCCGAAGCCGTCAGCAGGACTGCAGGACACTCCAGACATCTCTCTGTAGCTCAGGAGCAGGAAGTAAGTCAACAGCACGTCAACAATACAGTTAGCTTGGAGCGCTTACAAGTTGTCTTGTGAAATAACTTAAGATTATACAATGAAGGTCACAAGTATAAAACTTATATAAGAGGAAGCTGATATTTAAATATATATAATCACAATTAAAATACAGCTTTTACAATTATAATCGCTTGTTAACGTTCAAAAATGTAGACATTAGCCTAACATTAGCATCAATTAGCTGAAGCTACATTTAATGATTTATATTCAAATGAACAATAAATATAATGTATCACCCCCACGTAACTTATTTGATCATTTTAAGTTCATTTAACGTACATTTAACTTTTAAATTCTCATTTAAAATCAATAATAATATAGTAAATATCTGGAAAAACAACTTCAAAATATAATTTTAGAAAAAGTCATGTGACCATCATGTGAATGATAACATAAAGTTTCCTAATTTAATGTTGTGTTTCAGAGCTGCATTCTGCAGGTGGAGTTCATGAAGCCGGAGGGTGGAGGTCTGGGGTTCGCTCTGGTGGGGGGGACGAACGGCAGCATGTTGAGGGTGAAGGAAATTTGCTCAGGAGGTTTAGCTGAGCAAGATGGCCGCCTGCGGGTGGGAGACATTCTCCTGGAGGTACGATAGACGTCGTGATACTAAGTGGTGTTTAGTTCGCTTCATGAGCCTCGACTCTGCAGGTGAACGGCGTCATCGTGTCCGGCCTGAGCTACAGCAAAGTGGTGGATATTCTACGTAAAGCAGAAGGCGCCGTTCAGCTCACCATCTGCAGAGACATCACGGCCTACTCTGAATCCACATCCCTGCTCAACATGTCCACTCAGACGGAGGCCGTCGCAGCTCCGTGCTCAGCTCCTCTTCCCAGCCCCGACATCTGCAGCTCACCTGAGATCAGACCTAACAAGTCGCTCGAGCGTCATGCAGGTGTGCGACTCGTCAATCATTCCTATGATGAAAATTTTAATTTTTAATTGAATTATTGAATTCAATAATTTGTACATGTAAAGGTTGGATTCGATTTTTTTAATTATTGAATTTAAAAAACAACATAATTAAAAAAAATAATACATTTCTTCACACATACAGTTTGATATTCTAATTCCAAAACTTCCAAAATACATTTTCTAGATTACATTTTTTTTTTTTAACCAAAAGCCTTTCAATATTCAAAATTCAATATAAAATGTTGGTGTAATACTGTTACTTTAAAAAAAACTTTTAATATACAAATTGTTAAATGTATTTATTCCAAAAAAATAATTCAATGCTTGAAAAACATTTCAGTAAAAAAAGTTTCACCATTTGAAATGTTAAAATCAACCATTCAATATTGTAATGGTTCTGATACACCTTCATACTTCTTCTCTCAGAATCAGAGTCTGTGGCCTTCATCACCACCGCTCCTCCACCTCCCCGCCAGCTCACCATGGTGTCGGACGAGTGTGTGTTCATCCAGGCACGACCAACACAATCTTCTGTCACATCCAGACATTCCACTGACTTGTTTGTTTGCTGAACAGGAGAGTCGTGAGAGCACACCTTCTCATCAAGCCTGCTGCCCCTCCATCAGTGTCACGGACATGTTACAAGGAGCTTCTGACAGGTATCTCCTTTTTCTTCTGACCACTTTGTTAGTGCACTGCAGTTCTCATGACACTCACAAGGGGGCAGTAGAGAGCAACAAATGAGCTTTCATGGGTCTGTGCTTTGGTTTTCAAAACTGAATCTCTAAAGGAGGCCACCCAAACAAAAACAAAAATGATCACATTATGGGACCTGTGGCATGAGTAGTGAGAGTAAAAACAGGCATTGTGAGATTGTGTCATCTCGAGTCTTTGTCAAAAACAAAGACTCGAGATGACATATTTCCAGGACTACTTAAAATCAAATCCTTTAATTCTCGGTGGTATTCTCCTGCGAAGCTCCGTGGTACTGCTCTTTGAGGCTCTGTAATATAACTCCTCGAAGCTACGTAGTATTACTCCTTGAGGCTCCGTGGTATTACTCCTCGAAGCTACGTAGTATTACTCCTTGAGGCTCCGTGGTATTACTCCTTGAATCTACGTAGTATTACTCCATGAGGCTCCATGGTATTACTCCTCAATGCCCCATGGTATTACTCCTCGAGACTCTGTAGTATTATTCCTCGAAGCTACATAGTATAAGTCCTCAAGGCTCCACTGTATTAATCCTTGAGGCTCTGTATTATTAATCCACAGGGCTACGTAGTATTACTCCTTGAAGCTCCCTGGTATTACTCCTCGAAGCTTCATGGTATTACTCCTCAAAGCTCAGTGGTATTACTCCTCAAAGCTCCGTGGTATTACTCCTTGAGGCCCCATGGTATTACTCCTTGAGGCTTCGTGGTGTTACTCCTCGAGGCACCATGGTATTAATCCTTGAGGGTCTCTAGTATTGCTCCGCAGGGCTATGTAGTATTACTCCTTGAAGCTACATGTTATTAATCCTGAGGCGCTGTAGTATTATTCCACAGGGCTACGTAGTATTACTCCTCGAAGTTCCATGGTATAACTCCTCGAGGCTCCATGGTATTAATCCTTGAGGATCTGTAGTATTACTCCACAGGGCTTTGTGGTATTACTCCAGGAAGCTCTGAAGTATTAATCCTTGAGGCTCTGTGGTGTGACTCCATGAATGCTGCGTAGTTTTTCTTCTCGAGGCTGAGTAGTATTACTTGTTGAGACTCCAAAGTACTAACCCTTGAGGCTCTGTAGTACTACTCCTTGTCGAAGCCACGCCACGCTTAATAATCCAGTGCACCTCGTAGTCCGAAACAACACGGTAAAGAAAATAAAACTACAGTTTTAAAAGTAAGATGTGGCACAAAACAACAGTTAAAGCTGTAATAAGCAAGATTTGAAATCGCAATGTTTCTAACTCACACAGGCTCTATATGGGACTTTTAACAATATCAAAAGTACGAAGAGGAACGTTTGTATTTTAGTCTCGTGTCTATACTGCATTTTAGGTGGAAAAGTCGCAGGGACAAGAAGCTCAGCCTTGCATGATTTCAACCCTCCTACCGACGCGTATAAATGGTCTGGTCTCACCCCTGCCCCCTGACTCCCCCAGGAAACATGTTGTGACCAAACTCTTGGACCAATCCTGCAAAGACACTCGGAAAACCCAGTCCGATGGCTGGAGCAGCGAGGAGGATGATGATGTTTTTGACGCCACCAAACAGGAAATGACCTCACCCCTCACAGGTGTCCCACCTCCCCCTCCTGCAGGATCCTCCCCCCCTTCCCTGTTGGCTCACCTCATGTACTTCTCCACACAGGTCCTCCCATCGTATCAGAGGAAGAACTTGCAAACTTAGGAGTCATCTCTCCGTCAAAGACCAGTCAGTATTCTGGCTCCCGGGTCAAAGCCCTGATCCAAATCCTCCAGCATCAGCTGGACCAGCAGGAAATGGTCAAAGAGTTCTTGGTGTGTTCTGACCTTAAATATCTATTGGTAGTACATAAAGTACAGTGCCGTCAGAATATTGAATGGTTGAGTTGACATTTTAAATGTTGAAACTTTGATTCATATTTTTATTGAAATTGTTTTTTAAGCAAGCTGAAAATAGAATAGTTAAACAATTTATATATTAAAAGGTTGAATTGTTTTTTATCAATAATCAAGGTTGTTTTTTCTTTTTACTTTGAGTAATTGAATTATTCAAGTTGAATATTTTCCTTTTTTTTCCATTTCTTTTTACACATAGTTTCATAATCCAATAATTAAAAAAATATATATTATCAAATAAATCATCATTCTCAAGGCACTGATTTTCACAAGTTTCAAAAGAAGTCTAATGTAATATATACTTTCAGGCTCTGGAGCATCTGAAACCGTCTGATAACTGTCTGGTGGGAAAAGCTCCTGAAAACCGAGAGAAGAATCGCTACAGAGACATCCTTCCATGTACGTCAAACTTCCACTTCCTCTGATCTCTTCATTTCACCCTCTTGGATATTTTTATCATCCTAGCCGGGCTTGTAAACTCTGGCCGCTCACTGACTTGGCAGCTATTGGTGATTTTTTTTTAGCGCCTTTTAATATAAACTGAGGTTTTGACTGAAGTGGTGGAGACACATGGTACTGATCAGAGCTCCAGCATGGAGTTTGTTCTCTTTCTCGCTCCTCAAAATACTTTTGGAAATATGGAATTATGTGCAGAAGTAATTGAGACTTCTACGATTGACCACTATCAGGATTATTAATGGGTCACAGGGGCTGAGAGGTTTGAGCTTAACCCTGGTTATCTGGCAGGTTTTAGGTCAGAATCCGGCCGTGCTGGAGAATCTCAACTGCTCTTTCTTCTGGCCTGACACAACCGTGACCATTTACAAGTGACATTCCAGCCTCCCTAACACTCTTAAATTTGCAACATTGTCCTTTTAATTAGTGTGTCTGTGCATGTCTGGCTAAATGCAGTCTACAATTGGATTCTGTATGCAGAGTCTTCCTCGCTTTTCCCCTGACGAAGCCTGCAAAAGTTATCATGTTATTTTATTCGCCTGGAGAATAGAACTAATGTAAATCCACCAGAGGACTCGAGAAAAACAAATGCACTATTTTCCGTGACTTCTGTGTTGTTAAAATAAGATTCATTTTCAATCTTATCTGCATCATGTAGCGATGTTGGTGTGATGGCTCAGGCAGGAAATGAGTGACAAAAGTAGAGTCTGACGAATTTCCCAAAAAATTGGAGATGTTAAAGGTCAATTGTGAAAACCCAACTCTCCTGACTCACATGTTTGAAATGTTGAAGTCTTCCTCTTCAAGATTCAGTAAGTCCCTCATCGAGACCATGTTTTGAACTTATTACTTTATAGTATAGATAAGTCCTCCCCCGTCTGAAATCTGGGCGAACTAGAAGTTACGAGAGCAGAGTCCATTACCTCCATTGCCTTCACTCCTTCTAAAGCCAGCTGTAATCACACCCCGCTCTGTTTATAGAACGAGTCCCTTGTAGGTGGAGACTCCCTGGATTGATGTGACAAACCTCCATGTTTTTTTTATAGTGGGCGGAGTTTAAGATCATTTCTAATGTAAATATTTCAATGAAAAGAGAGTTTTGTACAAACAGACACATACTGATGAGTCCAACATCTATTTAAGACCAACTTAAATCAACACATTGGTTGAACTTTAAATCATTTTTAATGTATAACCTGCACTCATACACAAACACCTTCATTTCTTCACCACATTTCATTACTTTCATGAATCGCCAAATCATCCATTTTGATTGACAGCTGGCTGATGCAATTACATTTTTTAGTGCTCCGATTCAATGGGCAAAGCTTACGGCAGCCCATTGGTCCATTTTCTAATTGGGTAAAAATAAATCAGCTGGACCTTTTCAAAATTTTCTTTGACCATGTGGTATCACTTAAGTCGTAAATGTACTTATAATAACAGAATAAAATATTAGGTCACATTTTCTTTGCTCTTTTAGCTCAGAAATTATTTTTATATTTTTGTATTATACTTTAAGGAAAAGTTTGTAAGAAAACTTTATTAACAAGTAACATTTTATATCGAAAGTACCACAACAAGGTATCATTTTATTTTTTTGCAACATTTCTTAATAATAATGCTAAAAATCCAATGTCTAATCTTGGTGAATACTTGAATCTTTTAAATAAAAGTGTATTTTGTGGGTTACATGGCCGCTCAATTGTACTAATGCTAAAAAAGTAATGTATGACGGAAAGAATATTTTGAAGTTATTGGAAATCCCAATACTTTTCTCTCACAATGCACCGCAACAGATGGTCTTTAACAGCATGACCTCAGATGAAGTTGACAAGAACCTCAGTGATGATAACGGTGGTAATGGAGTCGGTCCAGTGGGAAGCCAACACTTCATGTCATGATGAAAAAGTAAGCTCATCACCATCCAATTACAATATGACCACTTAGCTATGCATCATTTAAGAATGGGGGTCCATTCTTAAATGATCCAGTTTCAGGTTCCAAATATGACCACCAGTTGAACCCACATCCATTACACATCGTTGGAGGAGCCTCGACTGACAACCACTTATTAACACATAATTAAGAGTTGCGGACTGACCAAGTAAAATTCCACAAGAAAATAAGTCCTAATCAATGTTCTTCAAGTTGGAGTAGACCTTGCAACCTAGACGTTGTGTATACTTTTGTATGGTGAAAGGGAAAAAAAAATACTGTTTTGGACGAGTGACGCTGAAAACTTATATTTCAAATATTCTTCTTGAGAAAATAAAAGCTGGAGTCACACTACATTGACTCTGCAGCCTCCAGAGGTCAGCAGTTGAAGGTTCTTGTGAATGAGCCTGATGATGAAAAACACAGCACTAGCCGTCCTAACCACATCCCCAGTGGAGGTCTCTAACTGTTGTCTGTGCAAGTGGCCCGGAAAGAAGCCCCGTTATTTACTGATCCAGTTCATTACTCCAAGTCTTTTAGCCTTTCGCTGCCGACAGCCAGGTTTCCCGTCTGCGGCTCCAGCAAGCAGGGAGGTAGTGAAGCAGCTCCCAAAACACCAAAACATCCATAAACCACCTCTGGCCCTCTGAGGAACAACAAACCTCTTCACTGAACTGCATCCCTGACACCACAGAAGTGTTTACTGGACGTACAAATAGAACTTCAGGACAAATTTGTCCACATTCTGCTCCACAAAGTTTAATTCGAGGGGATTTTTTTGTCAATCCATTGATGATTTGTCTCTTCAGATGACGCCACACGTGTTCCAGTCGGCGAGAACCAGGACTACATCAACGCCAGCTACATCCGCATTCGAATGGAGAATCTTGAATACTTCTACGTATCCTGCCAGGGCCCCCTGCCTTCTACTGTGCTGGCATTCTGGCAAATGATTTGGGAAAACAAATCCAATGTCATCGCCATGATGACCCAGGAAGTAGAGAGGGGCCGGGTCAAATGTCACAAGTACTGGCCGGAGAGATCGGACGAACCTCTGGATATTGGACGGTACAAACTCCACCTGGAGAACCAGCAGTTCCTGGAATACTTCCACATCAGAATCATTCGTGTGGTGGAAACAGAGGTAAGAGGCTTCTCGGCTGGAATATGTTTCCAAGTCTCACGACTGAACGAGCGGTCATTCCAGACAGGTGACGCTCAGGTCGTCCACCACTTGAAATTCACACAATGGCCTGACCACGGCGTCCCGCGCGACTCGGAGCAGTTGGTTCGTTTCATCCGCTACCTGAGATCCGTGCATCAGAAGGGACCCATCGCAGTGCACTGCAGCGCCGGCATCGGCCGAACGGGAGTGCTCATCTGTACCGACGTCATCCTTAACCTCATCGAGAACGACCTGCCTGTGAGTACCTGACCATTCATTAGGGAGTTTACTGTCGCACTTGAATTTTCACTTCTTATTGAAGCTTCTATCCATCAACTGGGAATTCAAATGAACTTTCTAACACAGTTAATAACGTCTGGTGAGAGATCAAATTATTTTAAAAGTAGAGAAAGAAAAGAAATGTATATTCTTACAGAGGAGGGAGCCAGAAACACAAATGATAAGAGTTCCATTGTCGTGAATATAAAAGTGTCTCCAGCCTTTCATTCCTCCACAAAACAAAGTTGTGCTGTTTTATTGTTCCTAGATGCTTCAAAGTAATCAGCTATTCTATGAATGAAAGCAGGAAGTATTGTTCAATGACAGATAGGGAGTTGTACTGTGTGAGTCATAACTGGACAAATTAAAACCATTTATCAAACGATTATTTTGGACTATAAGGTGCAATATCAATGAACAGGTCTATTTTCACACATAAGACGCACCCAATTATAAGATTAATTGTGGCGCGGCTTTGTAGTTTTACTCCGTACTACTAAGGGGTAATACCATAGAGCCTCAAGGAGTAATACTATGGAGCCTTGTGAGCAATACTAGGAACCTCTCAGAGTAAAACTACGAAGGCTCACGTGGTTTTTCAATCAGTAAAACCAGAATGAATACATAAGAAATACCGGATAAGGCACACCAATTTTTGGTAACATTTAAGACTTTAAGTGTGAAATTAATAACTTATTAAGAGATTTAAATATTGTGGCATAAAATAAAAGCTTACATCAACTTATCTCAAGAGATCCTGTGAACTATTCAACATAGACACACAACAGTGATTCTGGAATACAACACCGAAGCACTCGAAGTGACCCTGACCTGTGTCTGCAGATCAACGTGAGCGACATCGTTAAAGACATGAGACTCCAGCGACATGGGATGATTCAGACCAAGGTCAGTGCCGACTTAAGGGGGTCAGAGTTCAGAGTTGAGAAGACAGAACTCTTACAGCCGCCCTTTTTTGTCCCTCTTATGTTCCAGGAACAGTACCTCTTCTGCTACAACGTCTGGTTGGAGGTTTTACAGGGAATTTTACAGCTTCACGGAACCCAGTGGCAGTCGGACAGTCCCAGAGATCACAAACTGGTCTGAAGGCTTCTACCGTGTGCTCTCACCTGATACCTGTCGATCCACCTGTGTCGAGGCCTGATGTGCACTTTTCTTGTTGCTCTTGGTGCTGTCATTCATCCAAATCAGCAAAAGGGATTTCATTTCTCGGGCGTCGTGATTTGCCTTCATTACCTTCACCTGCAAACCGACACGGTCACGGAACAGCACACGTGTCGGATCATCTCACGGTTGTTTTGGCGTGTTTGAGAAAGAGTGGCGTCTGATCGCGGTCCGGTCGCATTAAGTGCATTAGTACCCAGGAGGGAAAAGGGCATCAGCATCAGGACGCTATTACTTTTGCTGTCAATCACCCGAGGAGAAGAAAAGAATCAAGTGCCTTGGAATGACTCGCGTCGCACCCCGAGTCGTCTTGTCACAAATGGTCGGAGTGCATCGAGTTGGAATTTGGTGGACTTGAACCAAACGATGAGTGTAGATAGCACCAGGCACAATTCTGTCTCGTCCACCCATTAGTGTCGCTTTTGTTTATCCTTTCTGACTCATTTTGTACAAAAAAGGTGAAATTACGCACATCCTCACATGGATAAAAATGAAAGGCACAGTCGATTTTGCTAAAATTTGGACGACTTTTTGGCAACAAGTTGCTAGGCTTTTGGCTAAAATTTGTTATTTGACATCTTTTATCTGTATGTCGCAGCTATTTTAATACGATTTCAGTCAAAATGCAAAAAAAAAGAGGTTTACAACACAAAAGCAACAAAACTGTCACAGATCAACCTGGTTAGTTTCAGCTGCTGTCACAAACCACCAGCTCATGCATGCCGGCGGACCGATGACCTGATGTTAGACTGTGGAATGTGACAAAAGAATACTGGAGGTATTTCCGTGGCGAGCATGTGAAGCGTCAGACCAGCGTCAATCTTGGAAGCACATTTGTTTGCACTCATTTGTGAAAATGCATCGTGTACAGGACGAGCAAGTGCTTATGCAACGGCATTGTGAAAAGTATTAACCCCTCAAATGCACAGCCGCTTTTCGTGAATGTACGATAACTTGATATCGCTGTACCTGCCGCTATGTAACCAATATTTCCCACACAATGTAATACCTCTGTCATTAAAAGCTGTTCTGAGACGTCTGTGTTCTCTGTGGAAACACCTTCGACATCCCCCCCAGACTCCGAACATAAGTCAACTTGAACAGCGGAACAAGAGCGGGGAAGTGGGTTTTCCCTGACGCCACGCAGGGAACAGAGAACCGGAGGCGACCCTAAATCTAATTCCACTGAGCGCCTCTCCGGTTTTACTGCAGGGTTTACTCCCTCTCGGGTTTTACTGCAGGGTAAACAAGCTGCTCTAACAGAGGTCTTTGTGGAAGGATGGAAATCCCTGCACGCTCCATACACACATCAACCTTCTCCAGGAGAAGGCAGCAGATTTACTCCCTTCGTCTGTCTCTGTGTACTCCCACAACCCTTATCACTTCCACAACAACCCGTCCATCACACACCCACGTCCGCTTCCCCCTCGTCCTCCAGCTCCCATCTTGTTATGGGGAGGATTTGTGGGCCGGTTGACAGCAGACCTCATCTATGTAAAACCCATTTACCTGTTTTTATCATTTCATTTAGCATCCCAAATTAAATGTTCAAGTCAGGGAGGACATTTTCAATCCCATGCTCGCGTCTATCTCCACCCGGGCGGCCGCCAAAGCTTCTTATCACAAACACGCTAATAAAAGCATCTTTGAAAATTCACAATCTTGGGGAATTAAAAAAGGTCACTGTAGTACAACCGATGCTCCTTGGCTTGGTCTGACTCTGAGTGTCTCAAGAAAGAGGGTCTAGGCACATTTCAGCAATTCAAACTTGACAGTGGCTCCTCATTTATTGAGTTAAATCGCATTTTTTAAAGTCCACAAAGGATTTTTACATTTTATATTTTTCTCTTGTTTAAATTAACAACATTTATTTAACTACGTTTATTTTAACTTCAAACTCAACATTGCATATGAGGTGTCATCTCTCTCAACAACCCTCTAAGTAATGGTGACGTGAACTGCACTAATAATACTTTGCCGCCCAGCCAACCAACAGCTTTTCACGACTCTGTCCTGTGGTTCTGGGGAAGTGTAACTTCTGTTCAAATGAATCATTTGTTTCTTAAAAAACATGTTTTTTGCTCATTATTTCTTATTTTTCTTAGATGTTATGTGTTTAAGATAGTACAGTTAGGGAAGACAGATCCATGTGGGAAAACATTATCACTGTCCACTGTTGCACAATCAAATCTGCACATGAGGCATGCTTGTAAGACATATCACCAAGAGTTCTCAAGAAGTTATGATAAACAAACTTCACAGCGACTGTTAAACTTGTCAGCTACAGTAAGAAAAATGTCTTTTTTTTTTAAAGAACAAAACAAGATTACCTTGTTTATTAATTACCTGGTGGTTATTGTGATTCTGTGATTAGGTCATGGGTCAAAATGTATTTTTAATTATTAAGAAATTAATAATTTCTTTATTAATGCCTGATGAAGACCTGACATATATGTATAAATAATAACAATGTACCAATATTCATTGACTATAAGGAGATAATACAATAAATAACATGGGTAATAAATCATGTATCTAGAGAGCAGGACCTCGGTTCATCAGTCCGACAGTTTTGTTGCAAAATAAAAGTTGATTTACACAGAATCTTTTTTCATACTTGCAAACTTTGTCACTCATAGCTTGTTCCCAGGTGAGAGGAGTACGTAAACGAAAAACGTGTATTTTTTATTCTTCCCAATTTTCCTTAAATCTCCAAATCTCCACTTCGACAGCAGCACAATCACTGAAATGAACTTCATCTAAACACACACGAGTCATGGGAGGCGGAAAACAAAAGACAACATTCTCAGAACTGAACAAAGCCGGTGGTAAAGTCATTAGTGGACGGAGGTTCAGCGACTTGGTGTGATTTAAAGGCTGGAGGAGGGTGAAGAAATGAGCTCATGGCTTCTCAGTAAATTCTCAACAACACTGACACTAGTCTGTTTTCTTTTCAGACACACAGTAATACCAAAGCCATCTGACCTTTGAATTTTACTTTCTGACAATAACCCTGGACTCACACTAAAATATGTTCTGTGTCCAGAGAGTGATGACACTCACAGGTCATCAGTTCACTCAGTCGCATTAGTCATATATCAAAGTCAAAGGTCAACAGACCAAACTTTATCTGTTATTAAAGTACATTTACAACCTTATCTAAACTAGAGAGTCACAGAAAAACAATCTATGTTAAGGTCCACAAACAAGTTGGAAAATAAAGCAATGGGCCGCTTTCTTCGTTATAAGCTCCGCCCAATTAGACAGAGGGCTAAAATATTCTAATGGGTCAGGTAGCTGTCAATCAAAAGAGCTGATTTGGTGTTTAAAAGATGGTTGGATTAACCTATGAAATATTGGGAACATGTAAAGTGAAACCGTCGTTATGAAGACATGTTATAATTTAAAAGTAGGTTTACATCTGCAAATGTTGTTTTATTTTTAAATTCAACAGGCGCATTTTACTTTTAGCACTCGTTTCCTGCCTTAAAGCGCCGCTACGTAATGCAAATAAAAAAGAGAAACCAATCCTATTTGTGGAAAACGGTGACCCTGTGATTCTTCTTGTGGATTCATTATTAGTACCGAGATATTTGATCAAACAGTCATGTGATCGTCTACGCAAAAAAAAAAAAGTAGCTCGGTACTATCTGGTAATGTTGGTGACACTATTATAAATTAAACGTTCATTCTGAAAAGGTTTGGAATTTAATATTTAATTATTTAAAAAAAAAAGTCAACCTTTGAATATAGAAGTTATTGAATTAGATAATTAAAAAATAATAATTAAATGCTTAAAAAATAATTTCAATAAAACAAATTCAAAGTTTCAACATGTTAAATATTATATTCAACCCTTAAATATCTGACATCCACACTGAATACTTCTCCCATGAAATAATTGTTTTCAGTTCAAATCACAAAAGCTCAAATATTTTTTCACGTCACTCACTGTTTGTTTTTCTAAAACTCCACGTGTTATATTCAGAGCCCAGGAGATCAGGAGCAGAATTTGTGGGTTTAGATAAGGTTTGGATAAACGCTCTGCCCCTCTAGGTTCAACAAAGCAGAGAATTATTAGCCCGCGGGATGGTTTTGAAAAACACAGCCGTCATACACCATTTGGATTATCAGCAAAACACAGAGGTGAACTGCAGCTCATGTTTTCAGATCAGGCGGTGAGATTAGACAGAGGCCGATGAAAGAGCAGCTGCAGCCAGATAAGGTTGATGCAGAGCTGCTGGTGAAACAGTGATGAGTTGTTCACGTGATTTTACAATTGAAGATAAGGAGGTTCATGAGGGCCGTTCATTGTGTTGAGTGAATATTATTAATAAAAAGGGGACACTTTGTAGTTTTTGTTTACAACATCAGTGATTAAATCCTCCATGCTAATGTGCAGTCATAGAATGTGCTCAATATTAAAAAAAATTTAATTCTTTTGTGGTCACTAGGAATATCTTCCATGGTGCCAAAAACAAATGTTTCTTAAGGGATATAAAATAATCTGCATATTTCAGACAATCAGGTCTTGTTTGTTCAAGAGCTGCAGCCATGTTGTTCACAGAATTCTGCAACAAAATTCAATTATATTCATATCCAAAGGATGAATTTGAATATTAATTGATTTTTTTTATGGAGTTTGATAGTCTAATCCGAATATTTCAAAACTGAATTTTCGAAATTGTGTCATCCTACCAGAATCCAATCGAGCGCTGAGACACTTAATCAAACTTTTAAATTCACATCAAGCTGTAAAACCCACTACATTAGTTGCAAATAGCTAAAATATTCCTGTTGGAAACCGTGAATTTAGGCGCCAGGGCTTCTACGTCATCATGTGATCGTCTGTGTGTCGTGTGATTGGCTGAAAACTTCATCAAGTAGTTGATCCTCTTATGATTGTCCACTGACACTTAAAATTCAAATTCAACCTTTCAAATATATACAAATTAATCAATTCAATTAATAAACCAAAAAAAATTCAACCTTCAATTGTTGAAAAATGCATTTGATTAAAAAAAAAAAACATTTTTATAAAAAATATGAAAAGTTTAAACTTCTGAAATGTTAAATTAAACCATTAAATATGGTGATGTCCCTTAAATACTTCCATAACACCATAACCAGAACTTAATACTCGAATTGTGTATTCAAAAATGTTTCAATCAGGCACAATTCTACAAATGTCTTTGTAGAAATCAGTTAAAACCGAAATAATAAATTCACCTTAAATTTAACTTTGCTAGGCGTGAGTTCAGTCTTCTGAGAATTGGACGTCACTGAGTGGCAAGGACGGTCTTCTCTTTGTCACATATCTTCTCCAGCACAAGGTTGATCAACACCTGCTCTCCATTACTTTTCTCTCATCAAAGTGACAAAAAAAAAGCGTCACGCCTCGCCACGTCGAAGATGTTCCTAAATTAGAAAACTATTAAAGGAGAGGCGCCGACGAACGCGTGGCGAGTGTCGTCGTTTATCTTCATTTACGCCGTGATGGTGTCCACAGAGGCGGCTAATTGAAAAGAGGCTTGAGAATGCGATTGTTAGCAGCCATAATAATTGACTCCGCTCGGCTCGTGTAGTCCGGGGAGTCATTTGTATTCATTAGCGTGGATTCAAATTATGTTTGTGATTAAATCGTGACTGTGGCAGGCAGAGCAGCCGCTGACAGGGACAGACACTGATGTGACCTTTGCTCAGGGTCACCGACTCTTTGCCTCTCACCAGCCTCCTCCGTCTCGTCGTCATCAATCCACGTCAGATTCAGGTTGAGATGTTAGCTGTGATGAGCGCGAGCCGACTCGCTGAGCAAACAAACCATCCGCCTCTGAAGATCAAAGACTTTGGCAGCTGACTTTTCCTCCTCTTTGTTTACATGGATGTCGTTTGTTGTGTCTCACGGATGCCATTGAAGCTGCTTGAACAACGACTCTGAGATGCTGAAGGTCGTTGTCATTATATTGCACTTCAAGCCACTGAGCAGAAGAGCTGACGGCCTCTGTGTTGATGAATCTCAGTGAGAAACTTCATCAGACGCTCGCTGCCAAAGGTCATATTTGAATGGTCTGAAAGGTCAAAGGAAGGAAAAGCCACCACAGACATTTTAATAACATCTGTAGTTCATTGTCCATCACTTAAAAAAGGAACTTAAAATTAGAGAGATTATGAGAGTAGAAAATATCAATACCCTTAATTATCAATTATCGATTTTTTTTCACAATACTGTATCGATATTCCACCGCCCTTGAGGGATATTTTGTATTTTAAAATATTCAGTGCATTTGTTTATTTTTGTGTTGCAATCAAACTTAAGGCTGGCAGATGTCCATGCGTCCTCCACATCTAAAGGAACAATGAAATCCTGTGAGATTCTGGTGATGACTGAGGACGAGAGGATACAGTGGACTCCAGCAGCTTTTAAAGCAGATGTTTGGACATGTTTTGGTTTCAAAACAAATGAAAGTAGTTACGAGTTCTGTTAAATGAATACATACAATTGTGATGAATCTGTTTCTGCTCTGAATTAAAAAATATCTGTAGTATAAAAAACGTAATTTAGGCAAAGAATAACCCTAAAGTCTGGAAGGATTATATGCATATTTTTAGTTTAATACAAAATGTTAAGTTATATTGTGAGGAAAAAGTAGAAATGTTGGGATATTAATACAAGTTTGTATCTCCCTACTATCATCATAGACATGGTATGTTATGTCCAACACAATAATTAGCATCTCGCGAGTGTAACTGCCAAGAAATGGAGAGTGCCAGCCCCCTGCTGAGAGGCTGCTTGGCTGCCTCAAACGCCTCCTCTGCAAGCTTCAGAATTAGTGAGCGACTGTAACAAAACAAAGGTTGAAATGTTTCAGCTTTTATATCAATAAATACTCTCTAACAATTGATTTACACAAACAACAAAGTACATACTGTTGCTTAATGACGTCCAAGCAGAGGGAAACAAACTACATTTTTCTTGGTGCTACACTTATCAGTCTTTTGTTGTGTAAGGGGTACGAACCAGCAACTAATAGTCATTTTATGTATATCCATTCATCAACGATTAAAAAGAGACCCATGGTTATTGCAAAATTGAGGAAAAGACAAATTGTTGGGTGTGTTTGATGAACACAAATATCTTAACCAATGGTCTCCCTGAAAGAAATGAAAAGATATACTGTCCTGTAACAGACAGTATGGTAAATATACTCATTTCCGGCCGGCCCCCGACTAAGAGTATGGCACCCCTGAGTTACAGCGTCATTCATTCAACTCAAATCTACAACGTTCAACCTAGAAGGAGACTTATCTTTAAAAAGATCATATGCAAAACTGACTCAAATATTAAATCTCAGTCATATATAAAACCGTATATAGTTAGTACCAGTAGATGGAGCTCAGATCTCCCTCGTCACATGACCTCCTTAATATCAGTTTGACTTCAGAGGAAATGTCATCATCCGTCCAAAAACACGGTGGGTCAACTCTGGTGACGTTGTGAGTTATTTCTAGTCATGGCTTGTCAGTGACTGACGGAGGGACATCCTGGAGCGGGCGCCACGAGAACAGATTTCCCTTCAATTAGTCATGAATCACTCTCTTAAAATGCAGGAGCTCCGTGAGCAAACACTGGGAACATGCAAACACACGTGTGGAAAATCCCAGTTTCCTTCTGACCCGGCTCTGCACCGGGCTGCGGGAGAAGAGCAGCAGCTCACATCAATGGAGCTTTTCTCTTGAGGTGAAGGGAAACCTCTTTTCCTCTCACACACACACCGAGCCTCAGAGGGCAACCCCCTCACACACTCCCACGCTCAAGGCCTCCGTAAATGTCAGACCGTGGGAGAGAGGGTTTATCTTGGAGCTGTTTGGTATTTTTACACCCAACTTTACAGCCTCCCACACACTCGCACACATGTTCAGCATCTATTCAACAAAATATTTTATTTTTTAAAATGCATACATAGAGTGTGTTTTACATCTCAAATGTTTCCTATCAACAATTATCAGTATTATTGGTAACCTTCACTCAACATATTATTTTTTTGATCATAATAATAATGTCACTACAAATATCTACAAGGATTCTCTCCTATATCTGGAGGTGTTCCGGGGCCAACTGGGAGGAGACCTCGGGACAGACCCATGACACATAGGAGATACTGGGTCTCCCTCTCCGACAACACTCCACTGTTCTCTCAACAGATGGATTCATGGTTGGATGGATGGATGCATTGATTAGGGATGGATTGTTGGATGGATTGATGATAAATGGATGTATTATTGAATCATGGAAGATAGATGTATGATGAATGGATAAATGGATGGAAGAAAAAATCTATAGATGGGTGGATGATGGATGATAAATGGATTGGCAATGAATTGCTGACTGGACGTAGGATTAATAGATGGATGTTGAATGGATTATGGATGGATGGATTGATGGAAAGCTGAATCATAGATGACCGATGATGAATGGATGGATATATAGATTAATGATGAATGGATGGATGGTTAAATCATCGATGATGGATGATGAATCGATGGATACATTATTGATAAATGAATGGATGGATGGGTGATAAATGGTTGATGAATTGATGAATGGATGTAGGATTGATGGATGGAGGATGAATGGATGGAGGATGAATAGATGGATGGAGGATGGATGTATAATGAATGGATGGATGGATAAATTCTCAACTCATCTTTATTTACAAAGCACTTTAAAAACAACAGCCCTTGATACAAAGTGCCGTACAACAACATAAAATTATCACTTAAATAAGAACAGTTAAAAACACGAGGATAATATAATAATATAATATAATACAATACCAAATAAAACAAGTAAAAACTAGTAAACGGAACTCAAGATTAACTAAGTTAATAAATAATTAATGGAATATGATCAATGGATGGATAATAGATGGATGGATGTTTAATGGATTGATAATAGATTGATGGATGTTTAATAGATGGATAATAGATGGATGGATGTTTAATGGATGGATAATAGATGGATGGATGTTTAATGGATGGATAATAGATGGATGGATGTTTACTGGATGGATAATAGATGTATGGATGTTTAATAGATGGATAATAGATGGATGGATGTTTAATGGATGGATAATAGATGGATGGATGTTTAATGGATGGATAATAGATGGATGGATGTTTAATGGATGGATAATAGATGGATGGATGTTTAATGGATTTTAGAATAGATGGATGGATGTTTAATAGATGGATGGATGTTTAATGGATTGATTATAGATGGATGGATGTTTAATAGATGGATAATAGATGGATGGATGTTCAATGGATGGATAATAGATGGATGGATGTTTAATGGATGAATAATCAATGGATGGATAATAGATGGATGGATGTTTAATGGATGGATAATAGATGAATGGATGTTTAATGGATAGATAATAGATGGATGGATGTTTAATGGATGGATAATAGATGGATGGATGTTTAATGGATGGATAATAGACGGATGGATGATGTTTAATGGATGGATAATAGATGGATGGATGTTTAATAGATGGATAATAAATGGATGGATGTTCAATGGATGGATAATAGATGGATGGATGTTTAATGGATGGATAATAGATGGATGGATGTTAATGGATGGATAATAGATGGATGGATGTTTAATAGATGGAGGGATGTTTAATAGATGGATGGATGTTTAATAGATAGATAATAGATGGATGGATGTTTAGATGGATGGATGTTTAATAGATGGATAATAGATGGATGGTGTAATGGATGGATGATTGAACAGATGACGAATAGATGGAGGATGGATGGATGATTTATGGATGGATGGATGGTGAATGAATGGATGTATAACAAATGGATGGATGGTTGAGTATATGATGGAAGAATGTGTGATTGGATGGATAATGAACAATGGATGGATTATTGATGAATAGATAAAACCAAGTGCAACAATAAAAATCAAACATCTCTTAAATCAATGAAGACGAACTAATACATGCTGTAAAAAGTTTATTTATCGAAGAAAAATCATCTTCTATTTCAGGCAAAGTAGATGTTTAAGTGTCTCCTCACTTTTAAGAGCTAAATAGTCTCATCAGGTCCAATATAGCAATTCCTGTGAGTTACATGTGGACACACAGTCGGTGGTGCAGACAGATCCAGGCGTCTGCTAAATAACATGTGAATCGCATTAGCATTCATGCTAACTTCAGGTCAAGAGAAAATATTCTCCAGACAAGCTCAAGAGTCAAGAAAGTGTGACTCCAGATGTGTTGTTGAGGGCAGAAGAGCTCAGTGATGCTGAGGGTGTGAAGGGTGTTGACGCCCACTGTGGCCTCAGACCAGCTAAGATTTGCTTAATGTTTTCATCCAACAGTAAAAAAAAAAATCTCCTCACATTCACCCACAAGAGATCCAGCTGTTGTTTGTTTCTCCAACATCCCAAACGTGGCGTCAGGAACGTTGACAAAGGCTGTCTCCCTCCCTGCTGCTCCATCCAGGAGCCTAAACTACTAATGGCCCCCTAATGTATGAACGCCATTCTGCAGACATTAGTCACACTTACTCCTTTTCCCTGGCACACACACAAACACGCACACACACCCTCGGAGCGCGACAAGACATTCGTCACAGTGGCAGCGCCTCCTATGGTTGTGTTGCAGACGAAGGGCCAAGGCCAGCGGCGGAGGGTCTAAATCCTCCTGCACAAACAAAGCATGTCAGAGGGGCCCGTCAGAGGCTTTCTTTAGAGAAGAAGATGTTTGGAGGACAAAGGGAGGGCGGCGCGACCGTGCCACTGACTGCTGCAGATAGAGATGTGTGTTCACCAGCTAGAAAAGGCACGTCGTCGTGTGTGGAGAACCTTTTGATCGTATAGGAACCTCTTTGAGATTTTGTTTTAAAGTAACTCTAATGAGATCCTGACGTCTTCATCCTCACATCAGGGAGGTGGACGACCAATAAAGTGCATTTAATGCTTCATTAATCTGAATTAAACGGAGAGTCTTTGGAGCATTAATCAAAGTTTATGCATGGAAACCAACAACGTTTTATTGTCCAGACATGTCAACAAACTGCGCAGCTGTCGGAGAAAATTTCTCTTTGATGAATTAATCACATTCATCTTTCCGCCCACGAAAATAGTCCATCAAGTCCCTTTGTATTAAATTCATTTCTCTCTTCATTGATTCTCAATATGACGTCCTTGTGATTGATTTTCATCATTTATTCAATGAAAGATAAGATTTTCTAATTATTCCAATATTCTAACATCATTAATCTCAATCCATTACAACATTTAGAAACAAAAACATCTTTATTTGCCAAGTATACATTATCAATATACACAGAAATGTTCTAATTTGAATTTTGTGCACAAACGAAATATGGAAACAAAATTACAAATACAATTGGAATAATTTGAAAAAATATACAAGATAGTGTAAGAAAAGTCTGTTAAATCTTATTTTTTAAGCTATTGTTTGCATGTTTATCAGTCAATATAATACAAAAGACAATGGAGCCAAACTTCAACGACAGACCAGTTGAAATAAGAGTTGATGGAAGAACAATACTTGCTTAACTGGATTTTTCTGACCCCGGGAAAATGATGTTTAGTGACTGTTGATATTTTATTCTGTTAATATTAGTACATTAACAACTTTATTGAGACTACACACTTAGAGAAAACAATGTTTGTAAAGGTCCAGCTGATTGGATAAGTTAGACAATGAAACAATAGGTTGCTTTCTTTGTCATAGGCTCCGCCTGTTGAGTCCAGGATAGCAAAAAGGTTTCATTGGATCAGCCAGCTGTCAATTAAACTAGCCAAGTTGATGTTTGTAAGATGTTTTCACGATACCATATCGATATGTATAGCATCATAGAGTTTGTTTTAAAATTTGACTTTTTTAAATGTATATTTTACTATTTTCAAATCATATTTTATTTTTTCATTGTTATTTTATGGTTGATTTTTTGATTAAGTGTGTATAAAACAAAAACAAAAACATTTTTATGAAATTTTATTGTTGGTTTTATTAAATCACAGCATTTGTAAATGTTTGTGTTGCAATAAAAGTTCTGGCCACTAGATGCGAGCAGTCATTACGTCTTCTGCGGCAAAAGGAGCAATTGAATCCGACGAGATTCCAGCGATGACTGAGGATGAGAGGATACAGTTCATGTGGTCTGTAAATACTGCAACACGAGTAAAGTACTCAACAATACTACGAATATATCCTTGTTACTACAGTATCACGATATATTGTATATTTTCTTCTGTAATGTGATACAAAATATATTCTACACAATACACACCCATTAAATGTTGTGAAAGGTAAAGCGAGACCATCATCACGGAACCATCCCATAAATTTTGGCGCCGCAACATGATGCAGACAAAATATCTGGAAAGTCACTTCTTTCCTTTCACTAGGTGAAGTCTGGACTGTCGATGCTCGACGTTCTTTGAGGACTTCACAGTGTAGGATTGATTTCGTTATGCTAATTAGACAGAGGTATGGTAGAGTTAAATGTGTCAAACTTGACTGACCTATAAATGATGATATACACCTCATGATTTCTCTCTCTACTAAAATCCCTCTCCTGCTGATAAGGCTGTAATGTTTAATCACCTCCTCCACTCTCTGAGGAACATTTTCCGCTGACTAGACTTTTTCACACGTCTGGAAACCTAATACTTTTTAACAAGATGAATCAAAAATACTAGCAAGGATGTTGACACACGTGGTAACAGTAGCAGCAGAGTAGACCAGACATGTGACCGCCTGTATTTGGATCACGTTGTTGGTTGAATATTTGGACGTTGCGGGAATTATCAATAAATATAAGAATATAAAAGAGTTCCAATTATTTTTTAATTTAAAAATACAGACACCACACTTCATGCAAGCTTATGACCTTAGGCTGTCCCTTAATGAGTTTCTTGCTAAATCATTTTCCAAATGTGATCGAGTCTGGGTGTCCCCCTGCCTCTCGCCCAATGACACTGGGATAGGCTTCCATAAGGGAATAAGCGCAACAGATAATGAATGAATGAATTAATACTGCATCACTTCAATATTTGAACTGAACATGTGAATAAGTCACATTAGGTGCCTATTAAGAGTTTCTGCTGCGGCCGCAACATAGAGTTGCTCCTCAAGTAATTTTTATTGTATTTTGTATGCAAAACAAAGACCAACCAACAAAAAACAGAAGAGGACCGACAGGTACCAGACACAAACAGGTCTCGTCCATAGACCGAGGAACCAGTTTTTTAAGACCGAAATACAGTATTCCTTCTTGATGTGCTTTTTAAAAATGGCAGGTTTGTTTCCTGCATTAAGAGTCTGGCTGCTGACTCATCATTCTGTCTAAACCAATCAGTGGCCGGCAGTCAGTCGACATGGCTTGTTTGGAACCAGACAGGAGATCAAAATAGTGTCTGCTTCAAAGTACTCTTCTGGTGAAAACACAACACAAACCGGGTAGAATCAGGTTGAGTTAAGCAGAATCTCTGGTCGTCACTAGTGAATGCATGAGATGCTTCTATAGATGTGTAAAGAACTCACAGAGTTGGACAGTCAAAGTGACTGAAATGTTACCAGTTGTATTGAAAGAGAGTCAGGGGGTAAACCTAAAGCGTCAGCCGCTAGCCGGGTCAGTGGCCACCGATTTTTCGGAGGCCTCTGTGTTCGCACCGGCCTCTGCGTTCCCAGCTCTCCTCCCCTGAAGCACGGTGGGTGAGTTTAGAGCAGCCCAGCAGGCCGTCGCCCGTCACAAAAGCCTCTTCCACCGCGGCCAAAGACGACCAGCTGGTGAGAGTGAGCTCGGAAAGTGTGTTTAGGAGGCGCAGAAATAGCTGCTTCAAAAATAACAACTTCTTTACGGCGCTGACCTACACCGAGAGAAAGACTTGGATGTTGAGTTGGAATAAATCATGGTGTGGATTCATCAGAGCATTTTATCTCCTCAGCAGGCAGGCCGGGGCTGATAAAGCTGTTCGCTAGCAACGGGAAAAAAATAGGAGCACGAAACACAGAGAATGAATAACGTGCTGGCTGTCGTGGTGCGAGGAATCCAAATTAACTTCAAGTCAGAGCGCTGCCGAACTTGTTGAACAACTCCCGGCCGGAGCCGCGGGGTGACGATGACCCGAGAGTCCGCAAACACGCAAGAATGTGAGATAATATACGGGAGAGAACAAAACAAGGGCAGAACTAAAGAACCCTCAGGAGCTGGCTCAGCTGTGCTCTGTGAAGGAGACCCTGACAAGCGGCTGATGATCATCGCCTCTCATCCAGTCCTGAAAGAACACCAGTGGCCAACGAGTGC
Source organism: Callionymus lyra (assembly GCF_982586985.1). Lineage (NCBI taxonomy): Eukaryota > Metazoa > Chordata > Actinopteri > Syngnathiformes > Callionymidae > Callionymus > Callionymus lyra. The sequence goes on along the minus strand of NC_141828.1, from coordinate 25,231,505 downwards.
TGTGCATCTGTCAGCTGTCGTTTCGCTTCGACTCGAGACGAAAAGTGTCCACTTCCTTCCTTTCAGGCCTCTCAACGTCTCATCACACTCTCTTGCCATGTTCGCTAAAGTGCTCGAGAAGAGACTGGAAGATATTTTGCAGTCCAGAAACAATCAGATATCTTCCTTCAGGCCTGTCAAAACATCTGGATCGCTGCCATCTGGATGTTTAAGGACACAAGTGTTATTCAAGCTCACATACTGTTGAGCTCAAATCTAAACTTAACTTTATTTCACAGACTAAATTGAGTTTTCTAGTGAAGTAACATTAGTCTGTGACTCTCATTTCAGTCAAGTTTACTCTGAAATGAATATGTGAACTACACAATTATTAGCAAGTGAGTATTTTGCCATATGGTCATTTATATCCATATTTTTACTTCAACCTTTAAAAACTTGTACGTCTATTGGATTTAAGCGTGGCAGGTGATGTGTATTTGTGTAATGAGTGAGGATGTGGCCTAAGGAGATCAACACTATAGCTAAAAGAAGACCTGGGCCAAGTTTAGTAGAATGAATTTTGACTTTATCCGACAGTTTTGTTTCGCTTAACAGGTCCTATAATCTGGTGAGCCCTATAGTCCGAGAAGCAGTTAGTCCCACACATGCCTCTAGTGGGTCGCTAGTTGTTAGCCCAAGATTAAACTGTATATAATTGTTAAAGTGCTGTGTTTCTTTATTCATCATTATTTCCCACATGAATGACTTTTAGATGCGAGAAAGTGAAGAAACAGTAAGTGGAAGAAGGTGGAAGAGGCGGACGGGATTAGTTTTAAAAAGAATGGCTCAAAGATAAAAACATTCCAGCTGAGGGAGGCGGAGTTATAACACGCCAGTGATCGTAAAACTATGTTTTTCTTTCTCACATTTGTTGCACATCTGCCTCACAAGGACACTTCAGAGTGCATCGATACTATCTGGCTCCACATGCGGTCACATTCCGCTTCGATTGCTTGTTGTGGTCGAGCAAACTCTTGGGATAACTGACCTGATCCGTGTTCAAAGTGGCTCGTGCTGATCTTTGCTGACACGTCGTTATTATTGTGCTATTTTGGGAGCGATCTTCACGCCACAATAACAGGCTTGTATTGTTGCAGATCGAGCCAGAAATTAAACAAACCACTTTAAGCTCGGCCTGAAACGATTTCATGGAGTCCAGTCGAGTCGGACTTAATGTGGTGGATTTGGGTGGATAATAGCAGGAACGTTATGAATTCCGAACACACTCTGGCTCCACGACAGTGATATCATGGGGCCTTCTTTGACTCGGGAGGCATACGGAAGCACTTCAGAGGATCCCGGCTATGGTTTCACTTTTCATTCCCCCCAAAAACCATGATTATTCTTTTGAGTTTCACTCCGTCGGAACTGCTCTCAGACCTGGAGGCACCACGGCAATCCTCCGGCTCTGTGATTTGCATGTCAGATTTTATGGGAACCCCTCTGAAGAGAGCCGCTCGTTATTAGAAGTCCTTTTAAAAAAAATGATCACATAAACATAAACAAGGCTCTGGTGATGTATGAGCACATGATGAAAGAGGCAGCGACTAAATTGTCGCTCTCTTTTGGGAATAGCGCACCCTGGGAGGTCAGGAGCACCAATTTACACTTCACTAATGATTTCATTTCCTGTTTATAAACCAAATGGATCACGTGACCACTGGTCCCAGTCTGCACCGAATGTAATTGTTTGTAAAGGTCACTAAAAGTGATGCTTTTAAAATATTGATGTGATTTGCTCTTTGACTAAATCATTCATTTATCAGCCAATGATTGCTCTTCACACACACTTGTGTCTGTATTTGCTTGTCCAGAGAAACACAATCAGGCCCAGAGTTCTGCTCTGTGACTTCTTTCATCCATCACTTCAAGGGCTTTTAAACACACAACTCTTACATTCAAATTGATGCTGCTGAGATTTGGGGTTTTTCCTGGCTCCTGCTCAATGTAAGGCTGCCTTCAGGCTCAGGTCACGGAGGTCACGCCGCACCTTTCCTTACGTTCAACTCTCATATGAAAGCATCAAAGCGCCGTGGAGGCGACGTGTGTTTCATTCAAACTGACCGCTAATCCTTTCGAGCTTCATCAACACCACAGCGTCAACAGTGATCTTGATCTTTCCTGCTGCATTCCTGCTGTTAGACCAGAGTCTTTATTACGTCACCGACCGACCAGTTACATGTCGGCATAAGTTCCACAGACTGACCTTCAGATAAAAGCAGCATGTATAAAATAGCATGACTGGTGAAATAAAATACGTTTTATATCTTGCCCCAACGCTGGCTCAACAGTGAAACTGGTCTGGTTTCTATGAGGGTTGTCTGTTGGCAATAATCTAGCCATACAGTAGGAATCACAATACAGGGACAACGATACGATATACTGTGATACTGTAGTAACAAGGATATACTTGTAGTATTGTCGAGTACTTGACTCTGGTGTTGCAGAATTTTCAGACCAGATTTGTTTTGAAACAGGAATATGTCTAAACATCAGCTTTAAAAGCTGACGGAGTTGAGTGTATCCTCTCGTTCTCAGTCCTCGCCGGTATCTTGTGGGAATTCACTCCTTCCTTTTGTTGCAGAAGATGTAATGACTGCTGTCATGTAGTGACGTAACAATTTGTGAATATTTGCATGTTCATTTTTAAAAAATGATACAGTACTGTTGAATATCACTACAGTATAGTTGAAAATGACCTTTAAGTTTACCAATATTTTTTGACAGCACTATTCTCTATGCAGTCTGCAGACTTATTATCTGAGTAAACACGGCAGAGAAAACACTCTTTATCCAAAACATAACACTTTTCTGACAACAACAATCAATGCAAAAGACGTTATATAAATAGTTTTCTTTCTGTGTGCCTTGGTAATACATGACAAATGAGATACATGGTGGTGGACTTGCTAGTGAAGCTACATGCTAACAGAGCAGAGAACACTTTTCCTGGTAAAGATCTGGACCCTCAACAACAAGAAAGCTGCTTTAAGCTGGTCTTCAATAGTCAACATTCTTCGGTGTGGACTGATGCTACTTCAGGCCTTCTTCTATCCTGCTCCATCATTTTTTGCTTTGATGTGCTGTTGACCTGCTGTCATTCGAAGACCCCACAGATGAATTCCACTCATTCATTTTCAACTAAAAGTCAATAAAAATCCTCGAAACTGGAAACAAATGTTTTCATCTTTCATACAAGCAGCTTCTCCTTCATAGCGTGATCGGGAAAACTGTGTAATGTCTAGTTTATCATCTGGTCCTACTAATAAGGGCTGCGTGGGCTGTAATTCTCTTGACTTGAAGGTCTCTCATTATGATTTGAGCTGGTTGAAGATCCCTCCCCCTCTGAGTCCGCAACGATTTGAAGTCAATCCAGCAGCACCTATGAGAACTTTCTCTGGCAGCTGGTGGACAAAACAACTTGTTAAATACTCTAACAAAAATACACAAAAAAACTGTCATTTTTAGTGCTCAATATCTATAAAATCCAAACGGATTTCGGTTTCAAAAATTCAAACCGAAGGTTGACCTGACATCACTTTCTCCATTGGCCGCTGACCTTCAAGTTCCCACACTGACAGCTCCAAAATATACACAAGGAATTTGGCCAATGTTAGACACACTGCCATCGAGTTTCAAAAATCACAAGTTGGCGTACTGAGGTTGTTGGCTTGCACGCCCAGCAACGTCACAATGGACTTTGACAGCTCTGCTCACCTTGTTTGACTTCAGAACACGAATCCCAGCAAGATTTGAACAAAAAGTTAAGCATGTCATGTCTTGTCACGATAATGCACTGATTCTGTGATTCTGGTGCTGCCAAGTTAAACATAATGCTCAACATTCAGCTTCTGTCCAACTCCATCCCTCACAGACCTTCTCTCCTACAAGACTGGTTATGCAAAACTAGTTCCTTCGGGGAAGCAACATGACGAGCACGAAAAATATTTTTAAAAGATGGCAAATGAGTAAAATGGAAAGTACAATACTTACACAATACAGGGGGCAACGATATGTTATATTGCGATACTGTATATATTTTTAGTATTGTCGAGTACTTGACTATGGTGTTGCAGAATATAGTCGTAGCTGCTGAAGTCAAGTGTATCCTCTCGTCCTCAGTAATCGCAAGTATCTAGCAGGATTTCATTTTTCCTTAGCTCAGGGGAATGTAATGAATGCTGCCATCTAGCGGACAGAAGTTTAATTGCAATTGCAACACAGATAAAAGAAGTATGATAAAATCTAATTTGAACGCCATATACAGTATATATATATATATATATGTATGTGACCGAAATCCGAGCTGAACGATTAAAGACCGGTGGAACTGACTTTGCAGCTGATGAAGACACTGGAGCTGCTTTTCCTCAAACTGCCACTGCAGTTTGCCTACCGGCCTGTGGTTGGTAGAAGATGCTGAGGAGGCTTCGATCATTTAACATCTGCAGGAAACTCCTCTGCATGTTCTACCAGTCTGTGGTGGCCAGTGTCCTGTTCTATGCTGTGGTGTGTTGGGGTGGAAACGTGTCCAAGAGGAGTGTCAACAGGTTGGACAGGTTGGTCAGAAGCTCTGTGGTTAGAATGAAGCTGGACTCACTGGTGACAGTTGCTGAGAGGAGATCACTCGACAAACCAGATGCAAAACCAATAGACTCAGGGACTCATTCATTCCTTGTGCTATTTGATTGTATAACTCTGAGTTTGGGGGCAGGAGTGGAGTGAAAAGATGATGTATTCTCTTCTATTCTTGTTCTTGTTTTTATGAAACTTGCTGTACCTTCTATTGCCTGCTGTGAACTGGAAACCCAATTTCTCGAATGAGATCTCCAGAGGGGTTAATAAAGTCAATATATCTATCTATCTAGATATGCCAATAATTTCTCACACCCCCTTTTTGGCAACGGAGCTATCATCTTTGCTGATGACTTGTTCATCTGTTATGCAGAACCTCAGAATGATTCAGATACAAGTATATCTGCTCAAAGAGTGTAAAAACCTATATGTTATTGTTAAATCTCCTTCAGATAGCATCAGGATGTGGTCCAAACACACTCTGACAGCACAACAACAGGGTGACAGAGATATAATGAGAGATAATCTGGCACTGACGGAGGTCCACTGCCGCGAGAGCATTGTCTGTGGCGGAGCTAATAACGTCCAGCCAGGCTGTCTGATCCTTGATCCTTGGCCCGGGTCCAGACCGGGCATGCTGCTGCTGTCCCTCCACCTCTCATCTCCACTCCCCGATCTGTGATGGGGGAGGGCCGGACCTTTGATCACTGTCTGCCTGTCATTTGGCATTAGGAGCTCTGGGAGAGGGGACTTCTCTTCGGGACCCGGGTGGACCAGAACGGTGCCGAGACAGTGGAACAATCGGGCCTGTGTGGTACAACAGGCGTCAGGGCGTGAGCAGACGTCCTCTGGTGTGTGCCACATGTCTCACCCCTGACACTGTCATGACCCAATAATCACCCCTTTTACAGCTTTATCGCCCCCAAATAGGCCATGTGACTTGTTTGAAATTAATCTTAATCTTTAATTTTAACTTAATACCAGCCCTGAGCAGAGGCTGTAAAGAGGTTCCAAGTATTTCAGAATGTTGTGTTAGGTCTGCACCAATGACTTTTCTTAATCTGATATTACTAAAAAGCCTCTTCTTAAAACAAGAAAGACGTCTGAACTTCCTAAACTACCTTTTTTAAGGAATGCAGCTGCTCTAGTTGCCGATACTTTTTTCGATATTTTACAAAATCACTTCTATCGAAAAGAAAATTATATTACACAGTACAAATCCCAAGTTAATTTTTTTTCACTTTTAGTCAGTTTCTACTCAAAGCCTTTTTCTTACATGAAAAATAAACAACAAACAGTTTCCAGTTTAAAAGTACACTTGGTAACAAGTGACCAATCAATCTGATGTTCCCTGCATTTGACAGTTTTTCTTCAGAAGAATCAACACATTATCAAATTTCCATCGATCAGCATTTTGTTTCTAGCATGTTAAAGTTACTTTTACCTTTTCCAATACCTCTTACAACAATGCACACCTTACAAACTGATGGAAGTAGACTGCGACGCAGCACAGCACCTAACCATCAGGAACAATTATGGTAAAGTGTATTTCTCAGGGACACAACAACACAATTTTGTCCAGAGCTACTGCTGAACCGGCACTTCAACCCAACCATCCTACTCTTCTTAACTCATGCATGTTGCTCATTAGTTTTGCTATAGTTAGAATTACTTTAAATGTGAGAATGAACACTTTTATTTTAAGTTTTTTGGTAAGATGGTAGTGAAGGGAAACCATGATAACTTTCTCCAAAAGCCTAATTTTCGACATTTTTGTGTCGTTTAATTTTATTTTTGTTACTGTATATGTGACCTTGTCTGTGTTGTGTTCTTTCAGTATTGTTTTGGGGCGAAGTGTAAGTGTGTGTTTTTGTGTAAATAAATTAACGGCTTTGCGTAGATAGTTAACTTGCATCAAGAGAACGTGTTGATAATCACTGGTGCTGATATGACTTTACATGGTGAATGTCTAGTGTTTTGCTAGATTCAGATTTGTATTCATAAATTATAAACCAAAGTGAAGCTTCAAAATGTACCAAATATGCCTCTAGTGTTCATCTCTGTGGTGTTCAAGTTTGAGGAAACACAGACTTTTCCAACAAACAAATAGAGCCGCAGTCCCTGTATCTTGTTTGACTCCTCAAATGGTTTAAAAGGTGGAACAATAGCCTGGACTGCGCTCGCCAGTGTGACAGCACTCCCATACATAAACATGCGCACACATCCTGACCACGCTTGCATGTTCAGGAACATCTGATACTCCTTCTCTTCTAAAACCCACTGTGTCAGGAGACTTTTCTGAAAATGATTTGACAATCTTGGCGACTTCAAGGTTTCACTTCACATGGAGAATGAAAGTTGCGTTTTGCGCATCTGAAAGCATTCATAAATAATAGTTTCGTCCTCCAGTTAAAGCTGTGATAAGAATAACCAAGCTCATCAATCTTAAACTTATGGAAGAGTGATGACAACGTCAAATTTGTTCACATGAAGCAATCTTCAATCCAGATTTTTTGCCATTTGTCATCCATAATCCCCAGAAAACAAGTACCAGGCACTGAACATTGATGCAACAATGCAGATTTAAAGTAGGAAGGATCCCTTATAACTTGTATTGACCACCCAGTTTACCTCAGAGAGAGGAGTTAGAACTTTCTCTCAGGACTGTAAAACTTAATCACATAGGAGGCCAAAACCTTCTAGCAATCTTCGGCAAGGGCCAAACTAATTTTATATTTACCAAACTGTCTCGCAAAAGTTCATTCCTTCATCCTCACTGGCGGTTTTCTGTAGTCTATGAGAAGTTAAGAAGTGTTTGAAGTAATTGTCTTTCATTTTCATGGCCTCAAACTTCTGCTGCACAAACCGAGAAAAAAGAGGAATTATTAATTCCACACCCTGTTTCACACCCTATTCTACACCCTGGTTGATCTCTGAAGTTGCAACAACTTCACGTCAGTAATGTCGCTGCTATTGCAGTAGTCAACAAACTCATCAACTGCCATGGTGCAGGTTCGAGTCCTGGTCAAGTTAACTATTAACCAAGACCATTATTGAATCATGGGAAAAAATGTTATTGATTTAATAGTATTAATTCAATTAAGTCAAGTCGTTTTTAGTTTGATTAAGAACCGTAAATATTGACATTTTTTATTGATGGTTTTATTCTCAGTTTACGAACAAATGTTGAGATTTTTATTTTATTTTTGTATTGCAATTGGCAGCATTCATTACATCCTCCGCTGTAAGTAACAATGAAATCCCGCAAGATCCCCACAATGACTGAGGACGGGTGGATACTCCATCAGCCTTTAAAGTTAAACAAATGAAAGCAGTTACGACTTCGTCGAGAGTCATGTGGTCTATAAATTCTACAACACCAGAGGCAAGTACTCGACAATACTGCAGATATATCTTTGCTCCTACGGTACCACAATATGTTGTATCGTTGACCCTGTATCGTGATGTGTATCTCAACATAAGATTCTTGTCAATACACACTTGTCATACATTCTTAATTGTTTGTTTATTTAGTGTTGAATGTAAAATATCAAACATATCTTTAACCTAGAGTTTTACAGTAACTAATAGGAAAGAGTGAGTTTAATTGGAGAATTGTGTGAACCGGCCTGGCAGGCAGGCCAAAATACGAGTCACTTATTCAAGACGAGGAAGTGGACCACAAAAGCCTGTCACTGATATGAATTGAATTTGCATTCCACTGAGATTGGCCACCGCCGCTGAGGCCTTGACCTCTCCACAGCACATGATGACCAGTCAGCACCTCTGAAGTTTGTGTATTTGTTCTGTCTGCTACTCAGCCAGCAATAACACCCCAGAGACAAGCAAACGTCACAAGTGATCCCCACTGACCGGAATTTATACTTGTATTTCTCATCGCCCCCAATAATCAGTCACTTTTCACCTCCGTAAACCTGCGATCATCACGTCACCGCAGCAACGGTCACATCCAATTAGACTTGGAGAAACGACAGGAGGCCTGAACTCCCACTAATGGAAGGAGATATTGCTGTTATTACTCTGGGGGGACAGTTATTGGGAAATATCACACGGCGTCTCCATAAATGATGGAGACAGAAGCAAATTAGAGTCAGGGTCCATCTGACAGATGCATCGAGCTCAGACAAGGTTCCAATATTACCACCCAGTTTTTTTTGAGGGCAGTGAAAAAGATAGAACTGAAATCATTTTTTAAACAATGTTTTATTTGTATAATGTTAACAGAGAAGCATCAGCAAATACAAATATATCAATACAAATTATGCATGATACTGAGGGTGAGAGGATACATTTGACTCCTAAACAAATTAAGCAGTTATGACTTCATCAAGAGTCATGTTGTCTGTAAATTCTGCCACACCAGAGTCAAGTACTCAAAAGTACAACAGATATATCCTTCCTTATCCTCCTTCCTACAGTATTATAATATATGGCAATATATCGTGCCTGTGTTCCTACATCATGATACGTATTGTATCCCCAGATTCTTGCCAATACCCTGCACTAATAGATTTTAATATCAATTCACAAAGAAAGATACTTGACAGAGTTTTCACTGAACAGCAAATGTTCTTGAGCCGAATTGGAACTGTACTGTCGCCACACTGATTTGAGAAATAAGTGAACATTGATTACTTTTAGAGCTGAAACACTTACTCCTAATCGTTCTAAATGTGTATGAGTCCATATTAGGAAAACCACCAGCTATCCAATGCAGCCATTTAAAACCTCTGAGAAGAAAAAAGTTGGAGAAAAGACATAATAGAACATGGTGTGGTTTGTCAGACGGGCCAATCCTTCATAACTCTGTTTGACGCAGCTAACCACCGGAGGCACTTTCGCTCCGTCGTGAAATCCGAATAATTAAAGGATTTAGCCGATCAATCTTCCACTGCAATTTCCTCCATTCAGGCTGGATCCCAACAGGGTTTCGGGGCAGCCTCTGGAGGTGAAGGTCACAGGCCTACGAGTCGTGTTCAGGAAGTAACAGCACACAGCTCAGCCTGTAATGAATATTGGGCGTCAGAGTAAACATAACACCAGCAGCTCGAATCACACGTTCCTGCCTCAAACAGTGAACAGAGAGTTTAAATACTCCCAAACCATTAGCTATTTTGAAATATTTCAAATGATTATATTATTCAACAAGTTGTCAAACCCACAACTGTTCGACAATTAGACACCTGACTTTTGTTGTTCCAGGTGCATGTTGAATGTTCTACAGAATGTTCTTCTGGACAGCCAGAGCAGCCACAGCTTTCACAAGACACCTATGAGAGCATCTTTAGGTCACATGCTTGCCTTACGTTTTCGCAAATCTACAAGCATTTATCGAGAAGTTATTAAAGAAGTTATTTTCTAGATTAAAGGGATCAGCGAGAAAAACAATTCTGTCACTTATTTATACTTTTCTTTTTCACTGAACACAATATTTACTTGTGTATGTTATTTTTTTTAGTTATCATTGGTGTTACTTGTGTCATGTGATCATTTATGTGTGTCACAACAACATTTTAACATTTTTATTATGAATTTATGTGAAGAAGATGGAGAAGAAGAGGTTTGTTATTTCTCTCTTGATGACTTGTACAATAATAATCTGCTAGAGAAGAATTAAAGTGGGAAGAATCAGGCAGTGGAGGGACAAAGAACACAGACTTGTACGTCAGAGAATATCCATGAACTCACACACATGCGATTGACATTTATTTTCCTAAATCAGAGATCAGTCCTTCCATCTGGTGGTTTCAGAAAATTGTCACTCAGCGAGATCTGAAGCACAATACTTCTCTGTGTGAGCACAGAGGTTCCCCAGAACGACTTGGAATCAGTTGGATGTCAATAAACGATAAAGTTATATTCCCAAGAAGAAGTGAGGACCGTGGGACGTTCTGCTCGCTAAAGTCGCACGAGGTCGAGTCTTTCCACTTGAGCTGAGCTGGATGATTGAGGATCAGCGGTCACCTGAGTCTTCAGGCTCCTCTATTAAAGGCTCAACAGCAGGGAGGAGAAAGAAAACCCCAAAACACAAAACTATTTATTGAGACAAATTCGGAGCAGGAAGAGAAATATTTGGGTAGTTTGGCGGCAAACGGTCGCCGACATTGGAGCGGCCCACGGTTGAAGTAGTGGGGGGAACAGCCGGGCCTTTGTTTGTGAACAGAATGGTGCACTCCGTGGGGTCACTGCAGGAGGCCCAACATCACAGACACGAGGGCACACACACACATTCTCCTCTGGTCACACGCACACATGCACACGCACACAAAAACTATAACATTCCTCTGCTTCTATGAATGTTTTATTAACCATGTGAATGGGTCACAGAGTTACACCCCCAACCATAACTATCGTCGCCATAGTCACACACACGCTGGTCATTCAAACACAAACAGTTGAAATCACACACATGTTCCTGAGCTAAGTGTGTTGCAGTATCGCCTTCCCTCATCTGAAATATTTTCACTAGCATTTTTGTATCTTATGTTTTCATTATTATTTTTATTGATCATTGGCTTCACTTGAAATAATGTAAAAATAGAACATAATGTGTAACTATTTTAACATTTATTATTTATTTATTGAAGACCAGATTGTGGGCCAAATAAAATCTATAAAGGAATTAACATGAAAATGTGATCTTCTCGTCTCAACTAGACTATAACAAAATCTGTTAGAGCTCAACTACCTTGGGTTGAAAACAACTTTTAAAATCAACTATTTCAATTACTATTTCTCTGCTTAGTCCCTCAGTTGTGCCAGGGGTGGGTAAAGCCGGCTTGCCAGTCCAACAGAACCTACATTTTTAGCTTTGCCAAGTGGATTATGTCTTTGTTGTCGGTTACCAAAATGAATGAGTTAACATATTTTATTGAAATTAAAACAAACTCACATTTAACCAACCACACCGACTCTGCTGTGATTGGTCAAGCATCAAGGTTTTTCACTGGGTGGCGTCAATCCTCTCCACCTCCAAGGGATTCGTTGTATAATCAAAGCGGTGGGATTACACCTGGCCGGAGGAGGAGTGAAGGCATTAAGTCGTAATGGACTCCCCTCTTGTAGCCTCTCATTCGCCAAGATTTCAGACGGGAGAGAACTTAATAAAGTAATAACTTCAAAACATTGTCACTCACTGCATCTTGGAGAGAAGGACTTCAACATTTCAAACTTATGAGTGAGTCAGGAGAGAGAGACACAACTAGTTACTTCCAGTTATGGACAATCCAGTATGTTTCCGTTTGTTTGCCCTCACTTGGAAAAAGGTTTCCTCCCTTGTATGATTGGGTTTGACACCCTGATTAGATAGTCATGTTATAGGGAAACCTGAGTAGATCAGGAAATAATCAGCATCTCTGTTTCCGCTGCTTAACCTTTGACCCCACTTTGGAGAAGTAGAGATAACGGATTAATATTTGTGAAAAAGACAATAAGTGATCTACCTAAGCAACCAAATCATTTTTCTCAAGGTGAAAGGTTCCGCCAGTTTACATCCCAGAGTTTTGGCCAACTGTCTCATAAACAGCTTTTAAACTATTATACTCGGTAGACCTCCAGTTCCTGTGACCTGTGCTTGTGTCTACTCATAAAATACTTCTGCGAACATCAAGAACATCAATCATATTCCTCCCCTTCTATTTCCGAGGGCAACTGTCAACCACTCAGAAAGATGGTCCTACAGTTGATCCAGAACAAATCCTTCATACCAACCTGGACTCATCCATCAGAGTTCACAGTGTCACAGAAAAGGTCTCAAACACACTGAGGTGTGAAAGTCAGAGCATTTCCAGAACCATCATCCCGTACACACACTCTCAGACACACACATGCCGGCCTTTAAACTCCTCACACTCTTTCACACCTCTACAGGGAGCAGAACACAACTTGTATTTGGTTTGGATGTCCCCCTGAGGAGACCTCCAGGTTGAACAAGCTGTAACTCACCGCAGACCCGCAACACCTAGGAGTGGTCGGAAGCTGCAAACCACACATTTCAACGCTGATACACGACAGTGGTCGTTTCCACATTTTTAGAGAATCTAGACGCAAAATACTTTTAGACCAAGTGTGTCAACTCAAAATATTTTTGCAGGCCAGAAAAATGTATATTTACCATTTTTTTGTAACAGGAATGATGACTTTGTCAGCTTTGTGTTTGTTATCTCTTCCCCCAAAAATTATTTCCTTCAACTAGGAGTGTCAACATCTACGTGAGAAAACAGTTACACGGATACAAAACCGTATACTTTTTTTTTTCTTTTTAAAGTCAAAAAATTGTGTTAAATGAAGTTGATGTTTCTGTTATGTTGGTTAAATGTAATATGTAATTGTATTTAATATAATATATAATGTATAATTGTATATATATTATATATAATATATATACTGTATATACAATTAGATATTATATACAATTTATATACATTTTAAATGTAATTTTATATAATTATATATATATTTTATATATATATTGTAACTGAAAAAGAAAGGTGGAATATTGGAGATAATAAATCCGTGTAAAGCGGTTACACAACGGTAACAAGCTTCAGTTAAAAGTGTAGAAACCATTGTAAATGTTGAAATATCTACCTTTGACATAATTTTTATGGAAATTAGAAGTCCCTTTATAAATGTTGACATCAATAATCTCTGTCCCTTATCTTATCCTAAACCATTAGACATAGTTATAGGTCACAAAATTAACATTAATCTACTTTGAGCAAACCATCTGGCGGGCCAAACAAAATGACTTGGTGGGCCAGATTTAGAACCCCGGGCCCTGGAGTTTGACACGTGTTGTGGACAAACCTGTGGGCCTCTCTCTGACTACTGAATCACATTCTAGTTCTGGACCTGACTCAAGTGTTTAGATCCAACAAACCACTTCCATGTGTCCCGGAACAAAACATGATTTTCCAACTTCACAGATGGACAAAAACAGTGAGCCGTCTCTGTGTGGCGTTTTACTTATGTAATTGGATCTGTAATGCTCCTTTGCTCCCAGTCATGGATGGAGATAATGCCCAACATTAATCTCACACTGGCCCACATACTTGGGGTCAGAGGTCAAAGCCATTTCATGTTGTCATTCCCGTGCTTGAACTTGAATCAGCCTGTCGCCTCCCCAGGACTATTTGTCATAATGGACTGGTTTCAGATATCACTCACACAGTGACACACACACACACACAGATCCTAGGTGGTTCAAACAACCTCATAGCAAATGTCGCTGTTTAAATGACTTGAGTAGCACTAAAAAGCTAATTAAAATCAAACACAACATTGTGATCAAGTTACTTGGAATCGAGAAAATGATTCAATTTTAAATTTTAAATCAAATAAAATTCACATTTTGTTGATCCTTCACAGAGTTAATGGTGTAATTTCAGCCTCTAAACAGCCACTATTAAATCATAGCAAGTTAAGAATGCTCAGAAACTGATAATGATGTCAGTGTTTAAGATAAGATTATGAATTTGTTTCATGGAATACACAACGATAGTAAGGATAACTTAAGCCTCCAAGAATGAAAAGACAATATCAAAATCACATTTCCTCTGAGAAGTGTCCTTTTTTTGGCCCCTACTTTTGGAGTTAGACAGCTAAAGGATTTTGGCCCCTTGAGTTATGGAGTTTGACACCCCTGATTTACAGGCCATTTTGGACAAGAAACATCAGCTAAATGAAGTCTAAGTCTGAACTAATTCAATATTGATAAAACAAACTTATTTTGGCTCACACCGTCTGAAAAAAGGGAGACTTGTTGCTAAAGGGAGAGAATGAAACAGAGACTCCTGTGGGGCCCTTGGGAGCCAGAAGGGTTTCTTAGTGCATGTGTTAATGTGCATGTGCGCACACACATATGTGTGGTGACGGAGAGTGACCCGAGAGGCCCAGCTAGTTACAACTTCACTGTTGGAGACCAGCACTTCCACAAAACAAGCATTGTTAACTCAAACCTCCAGACACCACAGACCCGACTTGAACACATATTAAAAATGAGATTTTTCTTTTTTGTTAAATAAGGAGTGTGTATATTTGTTGATGGTGTTCGTGAAAGTTTCTCACACCCACACTGTGAACAATGTGGATGACTGTCAGCGACAATAACCCTTGGGTGGTTGCCGGGTCTATTATTGTAGGTGTTTCAATGCTAATTATGTGTGACTGAGAGAACGTCGAAAACAGTTACTGGAAATCATGTGAAAAGTTGGAAATAGTGAGTTAGAATTGCCTGTGAAGAAGAAAAAACACAGATTGAACGGTGGCTTTGTTCTTAACACAACTCTGCCAACATCATTATTACAACAACGTAAGCAGTCATACGCTCGGTGGCTGGGAATTTATTCAACTTTTACTTTTCCCTCGGGATCTATCAGATTATTATTTAAAACAAAAACAAACAGTGAGTCCACCGTTGTGAATTGAAATAAAAAAATATTTCTTTAAGTTTGGGTTGGTTATACCTTGGGGTGTGTATTGACAAGAATTTAAGTATCATGTTACAGGGGCAATAATACGATACATCATGATAGTGTAGGAAGAAATATATATTTGCAGTATTGTCGAGTACTTGACTCTGGTGTTGCAGAATTTACAGACCACATGACTCATGATGAAGTCATCATTGGTTTTAAAACCAAAATATGTCCAAACACCAGCTTTAAAAGCTGCTGGAGTCCACTGTATCCTCTCGTCCTCAGTCATCTACAGGATCTTGTGGCATGTCATAGTAAATAAAACATTTTAAAACATTTTATTTTATACACAATTTATTGATATATTAACCATAAGATAATCATGATAAAATAAATTTAATACCAAAAAACTAAAATAATAATAACAATAATTTAAAAAGTAAATAGATTTAGGCATACAGTGCAGTTGAATATAGCATTGTTAAAAAAACTTATTGCAATAATTTATTGCATCAATATTTCCTCACATCCCTAGTTTACTATATGAGCTTTCAACAAGATATTTATTTAGTTGAGAAGGTCAACTCCCCTTCTTCAGATTCCCCCGAGGAGCCACGCCTCCAGAGCCCAGCATCACAGGTCTCATCATAATGAGGCTAAAGAATGAGCACTTTTATTGTTTAAGGTTATTTTTGTACACTTATTATGTTGAGATAAGTTTGTTCAAGAAACATGTAAACATCCAACCATTTTGTTATGTCGGTTCAAACGATTGGGCAATGTTTCTAACCATCTTGAAATTTCATAGGTGACTTTATTTTCACTTTGTTGTTATTGTTATGACATGTAAGTAAGTAAGTAATTTTTATTTGTATAGCGCTTTTCCAGACCAGGGTCACAAAGCGCTTAAACAATCAAAACAATATTCAATAAAGTATATACTTTAAAGGTCAAGATAAAACTGATAACACAACAGGAGTTCTAGAAAATCAAGGAAAAGCCTGAACAAATAAAAATGTCTTAAGATGGTTCTTGAAGGAGTCAGTAGATCCATCAAGCGCAGAGAGAGAGGAAGATCTATACTATAGGAAGATATGATACTCTAATGTAAATGCATGTACCAAGCAGATATCCATATAGATGCACAATATATACACTTGCATACTACATCATATCTATTATCCCTGTATACTAAGTTAAGAAGAAAATATAACCATTAACACTATTTTTTTTAGATGTATACCTCAGTATCCTCAGTTGTAAGTAAGTAAGTAAGTAATTTTTATTTGTATAGCGCTTTTCCAGACCAGGGTCACAAAGCGCTTAAACAATCAAAACAATATTCAATAAAGTATATATTTTAAACATCAAGATAAAACTGATAACACAACAGGAGTTCCAGAAAATCAAGGAAAAGCCCGAACAAATAAAAACGTCTTATGTAGAAGGGTTTAAGAAAATTTTAAGTTTTTTTGAGAATAAGGGAAACATCCTATACCATAACTTTAAAACTATTGAAATTGTTAACTAGAATTCAGAAACAAAATAAAGTTGTTAAACACACTCACCACAAAGTTATTCTGCCTTTATGCCATTAGTGCCAGACTTACTAACTGTAGAACTCCAAGGAAAGAGAAAAGAAAAAGGGGAAATTAAAAAAACGCCATTAACAAATCAAACCAGGAAGTGTCAATATGTTCATGACGCAAAAAGCAAGTAGAAAGCTTGAATCTAAAGTGATATTTTTTTTAAACACAATCATAAAATGTTATACAATGTTAAGTTAAAGTGCCATAATGTATTTCAGTTTGTGATTTTAAACAGAAGTTGAAAACAGGTGTCCCAGCTAGTCCTTTGGAAAGAAACAAGCCTTTTTAAAAGAACCACATTGAAGTATTGCCGCCTTAAATAAGACCTTATAATTATGGTGGAATAAAAACCTTCATAGCAGACTCAGTTCATATGACGTTGCTGTGGAATTAGTAAATCCAGATATATCCTGGACATGAAGTTCTGAAATACATTTTATTTTATTTATTTATCCTTGATAGTGTCATGAATTCTTGTAACGTTTAAGGGGTTAAACCACCTATCCCGGGTTAAGTGGTCCGGGGGCGGATCGCAGCATCAGCAGGAAACCCCTCCGGACGGACCCGGGCCTTCAGGACCACATCATCACCGCATCACGGAGAGGAGGGGCGGCTGGAACCCTGACCTCCACTCCTGGCTCAGACCTGCTAAATCCTCGTTGGCCGACAGCAGGATACGTCAGCCCCTCCACAGCTCCACTGGAACCCACTCCAGCCCACGGCAGTCCTTTACACGCGAGTGTACAGAAGTCCAGCATCCACGGGACCTTCATCTGGCAGGATCGGGACCCTTTATTCTGGCTCTACTCCACACCCGACCATGTTTTCCTCGCACTTCCTCCTGGTCCACCTATTTCTCGGGGTCTGGACCACGTCGGGCAGTTTTTCAGGTGACCTGGACCAGGACATGGTCTCGCAACACATGTCCAGAATCTACGCGTCTTGCATCCCGGAGAACCGTCTCAGAGAAGGGAATACCGTCAGAGGGATCAGAGCCACTCCAGGTGAGTCTTCGTTCCGAATCTAAAAAAAAACTTTTTCTGCCGATTTTTAAATGAGCCCGTAGAGTCTCCGGAGAGAACCGAGTGGTGACGGAAACGACCGAATATCCACGTTTGTTGCACATGTCCCAGTAGTTTGGATTCATTCATAACTCACTTTGTGAAATGCAGCTTCTACCATTAAAATGTGATTTTGTTGATACTCTTCAACTGTTTTATCACCACATTCTAGATTCCATTAAATACAGTTCGAAAGTCAAAAGTTTAAACTTTCGAAAAGCAAAAACTAAACAAACATTGAGTTAGTTAAAGGTAGTATTTTAACATGTTTATTACAACGATGATGTCTAACAGGTTGAACTTCATTCAAAGAAACTTGAATTAAAACGTATGTTGGCATTTATTATCTAAATCTAAAACTGTTAAAAGGTTTGTAATTGCTATCATGTCAGGAGCAGTTGAAACAAACAGAGAAGTTGAAAGAAAAATAAGAAATTGTATCATGTTTTTATTAAACAGAGATTGATCCTGCTTCATAGAAACATTGTTTATGTTCTAGTGTTTTTAAAAGTATTCTTTTTTTTATGACCATTCATCTGTCTCTTATACTGTCACAAATTATATTATAACTTAATCATAATTGTATTATAATGTTTTTATATGTTATGCTGTTAGTCTAATATATTGTCACTTTATTATTATTTTAACTATCATTTATCTTTCTCTTATGCTCTTTATGAATTATACTGTCATTTAATGATTATTAATATATTTATTTATTATATTTATTTATTAATTATTTATATGATATTTGTATTTATCCCTTTTTTGTCTCTTATTTCTGTTATCTCACTCATGAAGTTCTGTAAATTGACTGATTGTAACTATAAAAAAGATCTTCATTTGATGTAAACTAGGTATGATTATCGTCAAACACGCCTTCATATTTGAGGATGTTTGTCCAGCAGTCATGAAATAATTATGGTCGGCGTCTGGCCTGATCAATGACCATGACTGTCTTTGTGCTGAAGAATGCCTGCGACTGGGTGTCTGTCATCAGTGACAGTAAAGCTACTGGGTTGCTAGTGTGGCGACAGGACACGTGTGTTGCTGGAGTCAAGAGGCTTAAAGCGGCGGTCACTGCTCTCTGTCTGATGCTGTTTTTACAAACATAACTCACACGTTCATATCCCGGCGACGCTCTGGGATGGCGGAACATAACAGGCGTATATTTTTACTGTAACACAAGGAGAGATGTGAGGAGTTCTCACAACACTGTCAGATCTTTTCAAACACTTGCTTGAGTCTGGATGTGAGGAGATGTCGACCGACTCTGGCTTAAGTAGAAGCTTTAAGAGAGGCTGAAGTAAGCACTTCCATATGCAGGCGGGATCCAGGGTAATGTATATCTCCTGAGTGCTCGCCACTTCCACTCTGGTACAATGGACAATAACTCTGCTGTTGAAGCAAATGTTCGTCATGAATATGCAGCTCAGAGTCAGAGTTCCTCCTCAGGGCTGCTGCTGAAACCCTACCTGCAGCTGTGTGCTGTGCCCTCGAGCACTGGAGGGTGTTAATGTCTTAATGTTTCATTAAACACCCTCCCATATTGTTTCCCCTTTTTTTTACTAACGCAATTAAATCACAGAGTCAATATTTACCTCTACCAAGGAGTGGAAGGATGACCCTTGAAATTGTCAGGCTTGGTTAGATATAGACAAACTAAGAAAGTCATGACATTCTGTAGTTGTTTTTTTTATTCATGTTATATATTAGTTTAAACTTTGTTTTTGTTGTTTTTTTGTCATAAACTCCAACTCTTTTGTACATATCAGTCACAATCACAGTCAAGACAATAATTATCAACTATAACCAAACCAATTAAACTGTAATCAAACAACTTCCAAATATTATCAAACCGTTTTAAATCATAATCAAATAATTTTCAACTGTAATCAAATAATTCCAACTGTAATCATATAATATTCAACTAGAATTAAACAATTTTCAACTATAATCAAACAATTTTAAACTGTAATCAAACAACTTTTCAACTGTAATAAAACAACTTTTCAACTGTAATCAAACAACCTTTCAACTATTATCAAACCATTTAATGTGTTTTCCAACAATTTTCAGCTGATCTGTGATTTTTGCGACAACTTGTGAGATTTAGTTATCGAATGTTGAACCCTGTGTGTTAAACTCAGAAGTGTGAGTTTGAGTCCCTGTCTTTGCCATGCAATCATTGACTCATTGAAGTTGTTATTTTATTAATTTTATTGTTGTGTTTCATGTGGAAAAGTTTCTTATCTGAACCATATGCCGTCAAAGTGCCTTTCTAGTTTTCAATTTAAACTTTTAAAATGAAATAAATAGTCAAAAGATGAAGAAGTAAAAAACATTGTGGACTTTTCATAAGGCTCCTTTCATTTAATAAATCTGTTTTTCTATATTTTGGGCACATTAAAAATGTGTGTAAAACATTGCAGTATTTAATTAAGTGGTGAAATATTTTTTAAATTGTTTGTTTTAATGTTTATATTATGTGTTTTTTATTGTTTTGTTTAACTAGTTGTCTAGTGTTTGTATATCCAATCTAATTTTGCATTTATAAATGTAAACATAAGTAAGTCACAGTAATCACACTGATACCACGGTTCCCATAATGCACTGCAACAGTTGAAGCTGGAGCTAAGGTTACAACAGATACCATGGTGTCTGACATCTTGACTGACTTGTCTTCTCAGACTCAGCTGACCAGAAGATGGCGTTCTGGTTCAACCTGACTGCAGTCCAGGACTCAGAGGTCATCCTCTCTGCTTCATTCCACTTCCTGGTGGAACGACGTCCTCATCAGAAAAACTGGTTCTGTAAACACTTCAAGAGGCCGTCGTGTCGACCATCCGCCACACCGCCTTCTCAGTACATCAGCCTCATCTTTCGATCTGTCCAGTCCAGGTCAAAGGTCAGCGCCTGGTCAGTGGGGTCTTTACTAGGCAATGTGACCTTCCACCCCCACAGGAGAGGGGCGTGGCAGATGAAAGACGTGACCCAGGTCATAAAGCAGGCCCGAGATAAGGGTCATGTGCTGGTGTCAGTGGAGGTCGATGTAGGGCAGTACCAGAGAACGTCGTCTCCCCTCAACTCGCCTTACCTGCTGCTCTACGCTGATGATGTGGCGCTGTCCGAGCCCAATAGCGTGAGCGCGGGTCTTCAGAGGTACGACCCCCTCAGCGAGGGAGGAGAGCTCTTGAAAGGACGCGTGAGAAGGGAAGCAACTTTGCTCCCGGAGCCCATCCAGAACAATGAGCTGCCTGAAGTGGACTTCATGCCTGAAGGTCACAGGAAGGATGACCTCTTGGACAGCACCTGGTACCAGCCGGTCAAGCCCAAACTAGAAAAACCAGAAAAGAAAAGACAGATCCAAGAAGGTGCAAGGATTTCCAAAGAGGCTAAGCCGACCTCGGAGCGCCAGCCGCCCGACAACTCCACGGAAAAGCGACACAAGGAGGGTCGCGCAACACAGCGGCGACACGACGGGAAAAAGATCAAAGGAAGCCCGCAGACACAATCTCCGGTTCTGAACTTTGATGAACAAACTATGCGGAAAGCCAGAAGGCGGCAGTGGGCTGAGACGCAGCAGCAAGGGTGCTCCAGGAGGAACCTCCTAGTGGACTTCGCTGACATTGGCTGGAGCGAGTGGGTCATAGCCCCGAAGGCTTTCCAAGCCTACTACTGCGCCGGCACCTGCGGGTTCCCGATGTCCAAGGTGAGGGTTCAAAGTTGGACGAGTAGGCTGAGTTCAAAACATTGAAATGTAATTTGTTCTCTCAGGTGGCGAGACCGTCAAACCACGCCACCATCCAGAGCATCGTCAGAGCCGTGGGGATCATTCCCGGCGTTCCTGAGCCCTGCTGCGTACCCGAGAAGATGAGTCCTCTGCCGGTCCTCTACCAGGACGAATCCACAAATCCAGTCCTCAAGATCTACCCCAACATGTCCGTGCAGTCCTGCTCCTGCAGATAAGAGCTGGTGACTGCGGCAGAGGACCAAACACCCATGCCTGAGACACAAAACAGAAGCTTTCCAGACCAGACACTTCCGACTTTGTTCTCGCTGAGAGGAACCAGTCTTCTGTTCTTCTCCAGCAAACTTGAGGAGACACATATCCAGGGTTCTGGTGCCGCTGGAGGAAGCGAGTCGTCGCCTCACAGGTCCTGGTGGACCAGAATGTTCAAGTGTCGTGTCGCCACTTGAAGCTTCAAGCGGGAAATGCTGCCAGTGGTGTGAGGAACATTCAACGTCTAACTATATATGAAGTTTAGAAGTTTTGCACCCAGATAGTTGTTAGTGAACTAAATTAGTTTAAAAGGTTTTTAACAATATTAAGTGAAGAAAAATTAATCCTACAAAACCCAAATATTTGAAGATACAAGAACATTATCTGTTGAACATATTACTGAATAGAAAACCTTATATTTGGTTTCATGAAATCTGATTAGACTCTAAAACACCAAGTCATCAGAATATTGAATGGTTTAATTCAACATTTCAAATGAAGATTTTGAAAAAACAAAAATGAAAATTTAGTTTTTTGCTCATTGATTTTTTTTTTTTTAGTCATTGAATTCAATAATAAATATAAATAAATAAATAATAAGATTTAAAAGGCTATGAATTTAAAAAAAAAATTAAATGTCAAACAAAGAAAATACTCAATTAATTGAAACACACATTAAATATTTATCATTTAAAATAGAAACTACAACTATGACAACAAGTTTCAGAGCTTCTTCAGAGCTAGTGCAAAAAATAAATACATAAAATAAACAATCGTATTACTTTTGTTCCAGATGATTTTGTATTGATTATTTTTTGAGTTTCAATACTTTTGACTAATCTACTTTCAATATAAAAAATATTTAATTAAAGTGTTTAAAAAAATGAAATGCTTAACCATTAAATATTCTGATGACACGGATATATACTTATATACGTAAATCCACAGTGTCCCCAAAAAGGTTTTGGCAAAATTTCCCAACTTTATAATTTGTTTAAAGAATCTCTTTGCTCATTTTTTTTCAGGAATAGATGAGAGAAAGTTATTGAAGTACAAACTCGGTCAAATGTGACATTTTTAGAAAATACTTCTACAAACTAAATCTATAAATAATTCACGAGGTTGTCATTGTGATATATCAACTTTTCTAAGTTAAGGCTGCAGTTAAGTTTTTTGATGGTTTTTAGGCAAAAAAAACAAGTTGCTTTTGAATTGTTTTTGCTAGTTACGATGAAGGGCCGATCGTGATGAAGATATTAGCAACTCCAGGAGAAACTTTGAGGTGATGAGATGATGTTCGGCAGCTTCCTCATGAACAGAGATAAATACATATTTTTATACACTGTACAGCTGTATTTACGTTGTGTGTATTTACGTTGTGTGTCCAGGCTGCATATTGTCTGGATGAAATTATGTTACTACAAAAAGTGAAGGTTTTTGTATCTTGAATGTGAAATGTATTTTTCTGGCTCATTAGAGGATTGTGTCTATTGTTTAAGTTATGAAAAAGGATAAAAGAATAAAAGTAATTTAAACAAACGTGGTTCTTGTTTGCATCAGATTGTGTTTGTCCAAACAAAGCTAAAAGGGCAGCGGCTCTTTGAAACCACCACAAATGCAGGAAGGATCCACTCAAAGATACCGACATTCCCCTGGAGCCCTTTGACCTGTTATTAGCCCACACCAAAGGCTCGGGAGTCTTTTGTCCAGCAAATAATGTCACTGATGCAGCCGCTCTGGATTAATGGTTGAAGGAGGAAGCCTGCACACACCAATTAAGACGTCAGCCACTTGAACTTCAAAATCTTCGAGCATCTGCCCTCCTTTAGCAGGATGTTCTCGTTATGAGTCGCTCCGCAGATGGAGGCAGGAACAGAAATCCCAAACATTCAACCCAGATTCTTGTCACTCTTGTGGCAGGAAGGAGGAGGTGCGTTTGTAAACAGCCTTTTGATTATCAAGCCGTGATCCTCTGGTTCCTCTTCAGAAGTTGTGCTCGGAGCTTCCACATCTGTTTGCAACAACAAGGCTGCTTTGAAGGTTTAGCGGAACGCCGGACAGTAATTTTCCGTCAGAGACGTGTCGTAAGGGCTTGTGGGAAGACAATCCTGAAGTCTCCCTCTGCTATTAAGTCGTCTCCTCTTGATATTCAGGATCATTTGACTGGAGTAAAGATTTTCACCGATGAAACAAGTGCACAACATCACACATAGATGTGTTTATTGTCAATCTGTTCATTTGATAAGTTTTACGATAAAGTGGAAACGATACCATATATTGTGATACTGTAGGAACAAGGATATATTTGTAGTGTTCTTGACTCTGGTGTTGCAGAATTTACAGACCACATGACTCATTTGTTTTGTTTTGAAACCAAAACATATGTCCAAACATCAGCTTTAAAAGCTGCTAGTGTCCACTGTATCCTCTCATCCTTAGTCATCGCTGGGATCTTCTGGAATTTCATTGTCTTTACCTGCGGACGGTGTAATGGCTGCTGCCATCTAGAGGCCAATAGAAAAATCAAACTATTTTATCCACACTTATAAAACATCAAATTTTGCTAAATATAAAATATTATTTGAAGGCCAAGAAGAATCAATGCAGTGCATTTTGATGTATTGTGGTAAATAAAATTGATATTTTCTCAACCTCCTAATTACACGAGGGGCCAAACATTTTTAGAACTTTTGGTCGTGGTGTGAACTGATATTATACTTTCCAAACAGTCTTTAACAGGGAGTATCAAATTCCCATCATCCTCAGTTTTACTGATATTGTTAGTCTCTGTATAATTGTTGAAATCAATAATCTAAGTTCCTTATTTAATCTTCATCACTGTTTATAGGTCACAGTATTGATATGAAAAATGATGTACTTTGATTCTGTATCAACTATCCGACGGGCCACATAAAATGACCTTGGTAGGCCAGATTTGGACCCCAGTCCTTGAGTTTGACACATGTGGTTTATGTTTTTTTACCAACTGCAGAGATGCTAAGGTTTAAATCCAAAATAAATAAAAGTTGAACAGATAATGCATTTTGCTTAGAATGTCGTTTATTGTTCTGTAATTCATCGACTGTTTGGATGAGTTTGGTTTAGATTCTACTGTTGAAGTGTCCATTAGCAAGACACACAGTGTTGGAATATCAGGAGAACCATAATTCAGAAATAAGTGTGAAAGAAAAGAAGAAATATGAAATATCTAAAGTTAAACAATATAATATATTGAATGTGGAGTAATTAATACCACTTTAATCACCATTAACTTTTTATACTTTGAACAGTGTAGAACTACAAAAGTAATCATATGGAAATTTAAGTGACACCCATTCATTTTCTTCCGGTCATGGGGTTTCTGGGGGGGTCTGAAAAGGACCCCAGTCTATTTATTTTAAAATTGGTATTTTTCAATTCTTTAGGAATTAACCTAAAAAACTATGTTTGTTCTAAAGAAAAAACAAGTTAAATAATTTTTTTTATCATGAGTCAAACCCACATCTGGACATTATTCATTATATTTCCCATTCATTTGAAAATGTGTTTAATGTTTAATGAAGTGTTACTTAATAAAGATGAATATTTTCAGAGATAAAATCCTGGAAAAGAACAGTCTACCAGTCTCAGGGATGAATGGACAGTCCAGCTCCGGCTCCAGTCAAGAAGTGATTGCAGTTATTATACAACATGTTTAGTTTAGCTTCAGCTGAGATGTTGATGACCTCACTCTGATGACTCGTCCAACTTCTCCTCCTGACTGATTCCTTTCACGCTGTGGACCGTCGGTCTGCTCGATGTCAATCCTCCAAAATCAGGCTCCAATCTGCCAATTAGCCGAAAATAAAAGCAAGGAGCGAGAAACCAAAGACAATATTTGTGTTTCCATGTGAATAAAAGGAAAGAAATACGTCTGTTATTAGACAACGGAGACTGTGTCTGGGCTGAAACAACTTTTTCCTGAAATGATGGAATAATACGCGTGTTCATGAGGAGGAAACACTTTTGATCACGTATTAAATCATGTTGACAGCCCAGAGAGAAAATCATTATTACAAAAATACTCAATAAAAACATCTACTTTTAAGCACTTCCAGTCAAAATGTTCCTCGAAAAGCGTCTTTTATGTGATATTTGACAACTCAGCTGTCGACTTCATCCTCGGTCATGATGGAAAATGTTGCTTCTCGCCACTATGTTGAGTTAAAAAAAGAAGCTGCGGCCAGTTTTAAACGTCTTAAAAGACTGCAGAACAATGAATGAGTTTCCTCATAAGAGAAGTCTCTCTCTCTCTTTCTCTCTCCTCGCTTCATTTACCTGCCACAGAGACGACTATTGATGCCTGAACAAACATGTCGAGCCGCTGACTGGGCTTTCTGCTGTGTGCAGATTAAGGATAACAAACTGGCAACTTCTCTTTCTGTGACCACGAACATGACTGGTGAGACATCCTCACGCCAGAGTGGAGAGGTTTTGAAACCTCCGGCGGCAACACACACATTAATGTATTTCACCGTTTTCTTTCTATTTTGTTTTGCTAAAGATTTTTGTCATTTGTAATTGATCTCATGTGTAAGAAACATTGTCCCTGATCCCATTCCTATGGTGGCCAATGAGTGAAAAAGTTACATAATCTGAAATAAAATTACAAAAGAAATGTTTTTGATTATTATTTTAATTTTGTTTCAGAATTTCGTTTACTGAAACTATAATTTTCTCTCATGGTTTTTTTAATTGTTTAAGGAGAAAGTCATTTGTTTTGCACTCCTAGGACACCGTACATAACCTCGTCCTTTTGAGGTAATGATTGGTGTTTTATATCCTGGTACAGCCAGATTAATCTTTTACAGTAGTAGATTTTTTTTGCAGTAAAATTGACATTTTCTAAACACATAATAGAACTTTACGGGAAATACGATACAATAGAAGAAAGTGGATGTTGAACTAGGCCCCAGAAATTCTCAGTTACATCTCTAAAAAAATTAAAACTTTTCAGACAATAATAATCATCAATGAATATACATTGTATTAATGTTTTCTTTCTGTATGCCCTGGTAGAAAACACACCATGGATCGCCCCTGGGCCCTAACCCAGTGGCTGGACACCACGTGCTATATACAAAAAAAATTTACACAAAGAAGGCAGATTATTTTTGTCTCGTTGATTCCATCTTTTGTAATAATTGAAAAATAGAAGAAAATAAAAGTATTGTTTACGATATGTGATTATTTGCGTCAATACATTTTTATAATTTAGTATGAAAATCATGGTTTTAATCATAGAATGAATGAGAATTGTGGATGAAAATATTGTGTGATGATTCTCATATTATTTTTGGACATTTTAAGAGCTTGTGAAATGGAGAGGACAACGGTGGTTGAAGGTTTCATAGAAAGAGAGAAAAAAAACATTTCTTATCTATCATTAAATGATAATATCTGTCGACCCATCATGGAAAACCAGGATATTATTGAAGAAAAACACAACGCATTTGCTTGTTTTTGGACTTTAAAAATGTGCATACACACCAAATCCATACAACAGATAAACGGAGGATTTCTTCCGACAATCGTGAGCTGTCCTGCACGTCCATAAGGCACAAACCCAAGTCTCTCTCGCCCTCTGGTGGACACTCTGCTCTCTACATTCAACCATGAGCGAAATAATAAATAAGTCTTTGTCCTTTTTTTGTCTCAGTTATGCGAGGTCATGTGTCTGGACAGGTGGTGTCTCTCCCGGAAGTACTCGTGGCAGATGGGACAGGTGAGTTTCTCCTCCCTCCTCCTCCTCACCTGAGACTCCGCCGCGAACTCCTTCTTGTGGTGGGAGCGCATGTGGAACACGAGGTCAGAGGTCATGCGGAAGGAGAGGTTACACTTGGCGCACCAGTTCTGCACCGAGACGCCAAAGGAGGTGAAGGTAGGCGGGAGGACGGTGAGGGCCGAGGTGGTCTGGACCGGCGGGGCGGTCCTGGGCCAGTGCTCCGGCGCGTAGTGGAAGGCCGTGGGCGGAACCACGTGTAAATCCGGGCTCAGGATGTTGGCCATGTACCCAGAAACGCTGCTTCTGGGGGGGAACTCGTCTTTGCGGCTAGAGGGCGCTGTCGTCGCGCTGCTGACACTGAGAGTCTTTCTATTTGGTTTACAAAAGGCGCTTTTCTGCCCGCCCTGACTGGACAGAACCAGGGAGAAGGCACTGGTTCCGCTGGCCTGCACACCTGAGCTCTCACCTGGCTCTGGGTGTGACCCACCGTCGGGCATAAAGTCCGATTTACTCCCACGAACCTCACTTTTACATCCCGATTGATCCATCTTGTCTCCTCTCTGTTTCAGGTCCGCTCCGCTGTCCTGACCTCTGACCTGCTGCGTGATGTTGTCCCCGTAGGAAGTGTTGGTCTTCTCCAGCAGAACGTTCTTGCAGGTCTTCAAAAGTGGACCGGTCTCCTCGTACTTCCTCTTCTGTGGCGGCGACTCCACGTCGGCGGTTTTACGTTCCAAATCTCGGGCGATGTTGTGAAAATCTGTCACTCGATGATCTCTTTTGGTCTCGGCCTGTTTGCGCTCGTACAGGTCACGACCCCAGGTGTGGCTGCAGAGGAACCGGCAGTGGGTCAGGAAAGGGAACTTGTTCTTGAACGTCTGGTTGCATCGACCGCATTTAAAATCTGCAGGAAGTAAACAAACAATCAGTAAATTCAGTTCTCAATCAACCGGTTTGAGGAAACCTGAGTACCCAGAGGAAACCCACCTTCTCCGCAGCTTCTGCTGGTGACGTCAGTAAAGCCCAGCAGGTGCGAGAGTTCCTGGTCGTACCACACCAGCAGCTCTTCTTCCTCCTGGATGTCTCGGGTGGTCCGGACGTACAGCTGACCCGCTTTCAGAAAGGCCTCTGTGTTCTGCTCCTCAACATTACGCGCCGCCTGGACTAACCGCAGCCACGACAGAACCAGCGCTGAATTACGCATCGCCTCAGGGTCCACCTGTGTCAGGAAATCATGAATTAATAAAAATGTAGTTTAAGCTCATCTTTCTGGTACATTTATGTTAACTAATCACTTTTAAATTCTCAAACATTGAATCTAAATTTTCATTTTTGTAAACGTTTTTTGTTTAATGTATTTCAACATGGTTTTTGGGACAACAACGACCTGATATGTTTTTTAACTAAACTTAAAAGAAAATATAGAAATAAGACAATTGAATAATCATCACGATTATTATAATATTTATTACACAATTTATTTAAATTTTCACAATCTTTTGCTTATTATTTTTACACAGATGAGCTTTGGATAGAATATTTCTATTGTTATTATTTTCACTATACTATTTTTTTTTTTTATCAGAAACGTTTTAATATAGAAAAATAAACATTTAGAACATTTTTATTGAATTTGATATGCTTAGAGTTTTTCATAATGTGTTTTTTTTTTGTGCTTTTTATTATGTTTGCTTTTTAAATATTATTTATGTGAAATGTTGTGTTTAGGGACATTTATACATATATACTGTATATATGAGATGTAAACATGCTGTCTTGTGTTTGTAATTTCTAAATGTAAAAAA
Organism: Callionymus lyra; assembly: GCF_982586985.1. Lineage (NCBI taxonomy): Eukaryota > Metazoa > Chordata > Actinopteri > Syngnathiformes > Callionymidae > Callionymus > Callionymus lyra. The sequence continues at coordinate 25,202,233 of NC_141828.1, read as the reverse complement.
AAAACACTGCGGTACTATGAGGACGGGGTGTTTAATATAAATATAATCGTATTTAATTATAATAATTAGAAAAACGATCATTTCCAATTAGATATTTAATCAATAAATATATACACGGTTCATGTCATTATTATTAATAAACATCTTGAAATAAAATAATACTTTGTCGTTGGGATTCAGCATTGATCACCTTATTGTAATGTATTTATATTAGGAATATAGCGTCACTCGTCGACTGGTAATAACACGATCATCTACCAGGACACCAGGAACTCACCCTGAACACGTAAGACTTCATCCTTCTGTCGGTCGACTTCTGCGCGATGAAGGCGATGGTGTCGTAGAAGGTGTGCTGGAGAAGACACGGACCGAAGCACGCGCCCGCGGGGATGCTGCGCGTCACCACCACGCTCGTGAACACGTCCACGGGAGGCTGCGGGGATTTGCTGTCAGCGGTCCAAATGGACCGAGGCAGGAAGGCGTGATCCATCGCTAGACTGGGAGATGAAAGAATCCAGAATCATCTCAGCTCTTCAAATGGATCGAACAGGAAAAGTACCGAACAGAACATCTACTCCGAACGTTGTGAACAAACGACACGATGCGACCAGAGACTTTTAACGTCCTTTTTTTTTGTTTTCTCTCTCAGTTTCTCCTTTTGTCTCCATATCTGCTCAACCAACTGTCTCCCCCCACGAGCATACTAAAATATTGACGCCATTTCTCCGAGAAAAAGACTTCAAATCAAGAGTGACGTCTTTAATCCACACCTGAACTCTTGTAAAAGCATCTTTGCGTGGATCCGCTTCTCTCACCTGCTGGACATCAGTTCTGCTTCTTCTTCTCCAGCGATAATTCTGTCGCTCCTCAGTTGTCCTTGTGTGTGAGTGAGTGTGAGTGTGTGTGAGTGTGTGTTTCTCACTTTATCTCCTCTCAGCCACTGAAGCGACGCACATTCATCTCGACACATGCGCAGTCAAGCGACCAATAGAGTCGCTTTCTGACCAATAATGAGGCTGATTATCATCATCACCCTCTTCAAGATCACTCTCCTCCCTCACCTCCCGCTTTCACTGTTCTCCTCCTTCATCACTATCCTCCTCCTCCACTCTCTCCTTCATCGCTCTTCTCCTCCTCCACTCTCTCCTTCATCGCTCTTCTCCTCCTCCACTCTCTCTTTCATCGCTCTTCTCCTCCTCCACTCTCGTCATGCACTTCGTCCTCCTTCACTCCATCATTCTTCTCCTTCACCACCCCTCTCTTTCACTCTTCTCCTCCTCCACTCTCTCCTTCATCGCTCTTCTCCTCCTCCACTCTCTCCTTCATCGCTCTTCGTCCTCCTTCACTCCATCATTCTTCTCCTTCACCACACTTCTCTTTCACTTTTCTCCACTTTCACTCAATCACACCCTTCTCCTCCTTTATAACTTCCCTTTTTCTTCACTCCTTCGTCACCCTTCTCCTTCACAACTTTCCTCTTTCTTCACTCCTTCATTACTCTTCTCCTCCTTCACAACTTTCCTCTTTCTTCTCTCCTTCATCGCTCTTCTCCTCCTCCACTCTCTCCTTCATCGCTCTTCTCCTCCTCTACTCTCTCCTTCATCGCTCTTCATCCTCCTTCACTCCATCATTCTTCTCCTTCACCACACTTCGCTTTCACTTTTCTCCTCTTTCACTCAATCACACCCTTCTCCTCCTTTATAACTTCCCTTTTTCTTCACTCCTTCGTCACCCTTCTCCTCCTTCACAACTTTCCCCTTCTTCACTCCTTCATTACTCTTCTCCTCCTTCACAACTTTCCTCTTTCTTCACTCCTTCATCACCCTTCTCCTCCATCACAACTTTCCTTTTTCTTCTCTTTCATAACTTTTGTCCTTCTTTGCTCTATTATCACTCTTCTTTTCTGCGACTCTTCATCATACTTCTCCTGCACTCCTTCCCTAACTCTTCTCCTTCATCACTCTATTTTTCCAGGACTCTTCATCATACTTCTCCTTCACCCCTTCCCTAACTCTTCTCCTTCATCGCTCTTCTTTTCCGGGACTCTTCATCATACTTCTCCTGCACTCCTTCCCTAACTCTTCTCCTTCATCGCTCTTCTTTTCCGGGACTCTTCATCATACTTCTCCTGCACTCCTTCCCTAACTCTTCTCCTTCATCGCTCTTCTTTTCCGGGACTCTTCATCATACTTCTCCTGCACTCCTTCCCTAACTCCCCTCCTTCATAGCTCTTCTTTTCCAGGAATCTTCATCATACTTCTGCTGCACTCCTTCCATAACTCCTCCCCTTCTTCACTCCTTCATAACTTCACCTTCTTCATTCTTCTCCTTTCCCCTTTTATCACTGCACTCCTTCGTCACTCTTCTCCTCCTTCACACCTTTATCACCTCCTGCACTACACTCTTCTTCTCCTTCACTTGTTAGTTACTCTGAACATGACGTATAAACAAGTTTAAAACCCAGATATTTGTAATTGTTTATTTGAAGTGAAACTGCATGGTGGTCTGCTGGCAGTCAGATGTATATGTTGAATATAAATGTCTAATGAGCGTTTCATTCATGATTCTACATCAAAGCTTTCACTCAAATAAACATTCAGTGATGCTTTCAAGTTCCTCTTGTCCAAATAAACTGAGGAAATTATGTTTCTAATGTAATACAGGTAATTGTTAGTTGATGACTGTCTCATGTTGGAAATAAAAGTATTCATGAATGCTTGAGGTCACATGTGTCTTAGATCATGAGAAACTCTTTGTTATTTATTTTGTAAAATACAAGTATTTGCTTTGCTTGTTTGTTTTGATGTTGTGACATTTATGTTCTGGGATATTAAAAATTATTTTGGGAAGTATTTTTCTACTAATACATTAATGTTTCTGTTTGTCTTTTTCTGACTCTTGGTGACAAATTCTGAAGCCCTGTAGTATAAACACTGGAAAATAGACTTTATGAAAGGACACTTTACGATGAAATAACTATAATAGATAAATCAACTTTAATTTGCCTAACTTAGCGACTGTTCATCAACATTATTATAAGCTAATACAATCAAGTAAGTTATTTTATTATTTCCCCTGTGATCTTTGTTTTTATGAATACTCTAGAGCAGTGGTGGGAAAATAAACTTCCTCAGGGGCCACATTTTATACAGTGACTGTTTTGCTTACTCGCATGTTGAAGTCTTCCTTTTCAAGATGCAGTAAGTATCTCATCATGACCATGTTTTCAACGTATTACTTTATAAAGTTCTTCGCCGTCTTAAATATAGCGAACGAGAGGTCACTAGAGTCCATTATGACGTAATAATGGCTTCACTCCTCCTCCAGCCAGCTGAAATCACATCCGCTTTGTTTATACAACAAGTCCCTTTGAGCTGTAAACGTATGGGATTGATAATGCGCAGTGACAAACCTCGAAACTTGACCAATCGCAGCAGAGTGAGTGTGGTTATGGTAAACAAGATTTAATCTCCAGAAAAACAGTGTTTTCAGTGGGCGGGGCTTAAAATCATTTTCTAATGTATATATTTCAATGAAAAGAGAGTTTAGTACAAACAGACATAAACTGATGAGTAAAATAGAGTCTTATACTACAATAGAGACTTAAATCAACGCATCAGTTGACCTCTAACAAACGCAAATTAAAAAGCAAATCTAATAAAATCAAGCTAAATAGGCTTAAATTATTTTTTATTTCATTATCTTATGTAGAAGCACTTTAAAGCTGATTTTATGTTAATTTATATCTGTTGTTTTATAAACACAAAATGACCAAAACTAAATCCATATAGTCATATTTGAAGTTGAACTAGTAATGAATCAAAAAAGGGGGAAAGTGGAGTTTTGTGTCTCTCCTCGGGTGTCGCTCCTTCTCTCCATCCTGTCTCTTGTTTTTTTCCTTCTCTCGGAGAGGCCGGCTCTAGCGGATCCTGGATCTGTGCAGGGCTGGACTGTCGAGGACAACACACGCTCTCTGACGGGGAATCCTGGCGTGAAGATGTGAAGATTCTCGACTCTCCGACGACAACAGCGGTGAAGATGTCGAGGACTCCGACTCTCCTCGCCGTGGTTCTGCTCTGGACGTTCGTTCTCGGCGTGTGTGTGGAAGGACAGCAGCCCGGGCAGGAGGAGGAGGAGGAGGAGAGGTCCTGCCAGGGAGCCTTCGACCTCTACTTTGTCCTGGACAAGTGAGTTTATTTACGACTCGAACTTACTTTCTCGTCGTTGCCAAGCGACAACTAAACCTTGTTTTAACTTTGTGCATTCTTGACAAAACAACCGGGAACAGCGCCTGAAAACTTTGTAGTTGCTTTTGTTATTGTTTTTTTCTTTAATATATCTCCTTTAACTATAGTTATAGATGCTCCACAATAGCGGGACACCCCGAGAGTTTAAACCCGGGAAAGGGGGAGGTCAGTCGGATAGAGTTTCAGCTGGTGACGCCTGCGGATACAGCTGCTGCCCTGGAGATACTTTGTGGTCGAACTAGTCATTCTCTCCAACTTCCATTGAAACTGATAAATAAGATCTTTGTCTCGTCCAGATTTTAAAAATGATCAACAAAATCTCTGACAAAAGAGTCTCAAGTCAGGCTAGTTTTTAACTCAAGCTAACACACTGTCAAACACGAGCAACAGCACACGTTAAATACATTAAAGTACGTAATGTATTAAAGTAATAACTATATATTAACTGTAAATAAATAAGGATTTAGAAACACGTGCCCACTTTTTCAACTTGAGCAAATTCAAGCTAGCATGCTGTAGCTAGCTGCAAACATGTTAGCTAACCGTTGCGTGACTTTAATTATATTAAGCTAGCTAAGTAAGCTAACTTAATAGCTTGCTACAACAATATTACAATATTCAGTGTTTTATTGTGTGTGTGTCTCCAGCAGGTTTTTGTATAAAATGTTGAGGATTAATTTATTCATAACAATTACATTATTGTCTGTCCTTTAAAACAAACCGAACTGAAATCAGACAGGTCTTGTAAAGACGGTTCCGGTGATAAAAGTACAATTTTCCTGTGATAAATATTAAGAAAGTTATTGATTAATAAAACTGGTGAAAATGCATTAATGTCTGGTCAACCTTCATAATACTTAGTCAATATGTTTCAATATTGTAGGTGTGACTTTTATACTAAATCCGACTTTCTTAACTTGCTTAATATTACCCCATTTTACATAGGTCATTGGGAAATTGCTAAACAAAGAAACAGTAAAAAAGGTTTCAGTTTGTAATAATGTTATCATTGTTACTCATTTATGTTACATAAATGAGAACATTTGTCTCTCAAAATATGCCAGGAAAAAACTAATGAATAGCCCAGATTGAACAAACATACCACATAAATATACATTATGGGAAACATAAAACACAGTTTCAAAAAAAATACTTAAATAAACACAATACAACAAATAAAATAGGTGATTTTTACATTGAATTTGGTATATAAAATGGAAGGAAGTCTGTGTTTTATGCTTCAGTCCTGTAATGTTTACTTTGAACTCAGAGACCAATTAACTAATGGGTGTGTTTCTCAGACTATAGATAATTAACATGACCCAGTTCTATAACAAGTCAAATCTTGTCTTCCCTGAATCCACTATCTCAATGTTTTCTTTAAGAGATTGAATCAAATGTGGATTAAGGTCAACAATATGTTTCGTTAAACTTTATGGAAGGTCCAAACATGTAGAAAAACCCTTAATATAAAATATTTAAAATAATTCTAGTGAAGCTGAATTAATTAAATACTGTATTCTTTGTGAGAACATATTGTTTATTTTATTTCAATATATTTATAGTTTATATTACTGTTTTCACTTGACCATCAAAAAAACAAGAACCATCTGAACCTATTTCTTCTCAAAACTTCTTCTGTGATTACATCTAAAATAACATAGCTGTTTTTCAACATTTATTTTTGTGGTTCCTGTTACAGAAACTCCTCATAAATGTCTGCTGACCTTGCAGTTTGATATTTTTTTTTACTTGAATGCATAACATGTTACAACAAGTTGGTACAAAGAATAGTTAAAGTCCAAAAACCTGACAAGGTACAGTTTCGAGTTTCTGTGCAACAGTTCATGGGGGTTAAGAATCTTTTTTGAAAATAAGAGTTGAGTGTTTCGTTTGCCCTTAGTCGCCGGCTCGTGTTTACTGACTGACATTTAATGATATTTCACAGCAACATCTGTCCGTCACTCCTCAGTCTTTACCCTTTGCTTGAAAAAGTTTAGGAGGTGCCCGGGGAGCGTGGCATGTCATGCATGGCTGATGCATGACATGCCACGTCTGATGGTCTGGACCTGCAAGTCTCTGCAGGCCTTCAGGAACCTGCTGATCTTTGTGCTCAGATGGCAACATCCACTTCTTAAATGCCACCGACTGACCTAAAACACTGTCTCGGATTTTACACCTACTCACTTATTTTGCTTCTCAGAAGTCCAACCCACAGATTGTTAAACCATTAAAATGCTCCTCACATGACTTCACACACTAAATATCAGGCTGCTGACCTATAATAACAAATGAGGTTTGATTGAAGGTCTTTGACAGTGTGTAAATACCAACATACTTATTCATGATTTAGCTGTTATACAGCAAATTGGAGTATGCATGAGGTCTTCACATGTCTTGTTTATTTATGAATTTCAATTTCATCTGGTCCTTTAAATCAAGTATCAGTACATTTTTACTAAACACTCGATGAGTCAAACCTTTGTATACATCACTAATTTACAATCAAACCATTTTTAAATGAAGTCATCAAGTTTAAACTATAATCATACAATTTTCAACTGTAATCAAACAATTTTCAAATTTAATCCAACAATATTTTACCACAACCAAACAATTTTCAACTATAATTAAACAATTTTCAACTGTAATCAAACAATTCTCTACTATAATCTAACATTTTTCTACTATAATGAAACAAATTTCTACTATAATCTAGCATTTTTCTACTACAATCAAGCAATTCTCAACTATTATCAAACAATTTTCTACTATAATCTAACATTTTTCTACTATAATCATGCAATTCTCAACTATTATTAAACAATTTTCAGCTTTGATCAAAAGAGATATTTTAGAGATTGAAAAGGAGAGAAGAGAGAAGATCTCTTTTTTTTCCCCACTTATTGATACTTTTACGTCACATACATCACTAAACAGAATATTTACCTAAACATTTGAGTAAATGTAATTGTATTTATTATTAATATTACAATTACACTATAAATCTTCTTTATCCATGTTATACTATAATGTATTCATTTGGGTGTCATGTGAGCACTACATTTTCCGAATTCATGATCTTAAAAGTCATTCATTTTTTCTGTCCAAAATAAAATGTTGATTTAGGTTTTAAAAATGTCTTAGATAGATGGATACAATAGACAGTAAAAACATGATAGCATCCACGTTTCGCATCAATGATCCGATCATGTCGGTGGTTGTTATCTTCAGGCTGCACAGATAATACAATTACTCTGACAAAAGCTGTGCTCTGGCTTTCTTCAGAGGAAGCTTCACAGAAGAGGAAGCGATTGTTTAAACCTCCAAACAAAAGGACAATCATGAATGTAGCAGCTCAGACTTTCTCTCTTTACGAGCCCTGCTCTTCACATGCGGACCCTCCCCTCCGTCGGTTGTTTGATGTCGTCGGACCGTTCGACCCACACTAACAACTCCCCTTGTCGAGTGTCAGAGCTGCACCCCTCGGCTGCACATGCTGCAGTCTTTTCACACCGCGGACCCCCAACCTGTTGTCGGACTATCTGCGTGCAATGCCACCATCTGTTCCCCCTCACACAGTCCTGCTGCCATAAACAAGGGTACAGTGCACACACACACACATACACTCACACCAGCTGGATCCTACATGGTGTCTGCTAGCGGCAGACTACTGCATCTGTCCCTGTCTAACCTCCACCCTCTGGCCCAGCAGCAATTAGCCCCCATTAGCGGCCCCCTGGGACCGGCCTTCATTAAGGAGAGTGTCACAAACACAACAGTAGCAGGATGAGCAGCAGCTTTCACCTCTAGTTCCAGACTAATGGAAGGTGAAATATCATCACATACACGGAGGAGACGATCGTCCTGAAACCTTGTTTATGTGGATTCAAACTGCTCCCTTTCCGACTCATGGGATCTGCTAACAACTATAATCATCTCACAGCGAGACTTAATGATATGATTGAGTCAATTGAAGAAACCGTCACACTTGCTTCAGCAGAAACACAAGTTATATACACATACGATTTGGTCTGGGGTTGATAAACAATACTTTAAAGATAGAACCAGAGTTTGAGAGTAAAAAATGCCTAAATAGCTCTACATTGTTGCATCGATCAATTTTCTACTGCTTATCAAGAGTCAGGTCATGGGGGCAGCAGCTGGAACAAAGAGGTCCAGACTTTCTCTCCAAAACCATCTTCTGAGAAAACACTAAGGAGTCTTGCTCGGATGACTGAGCTCCTCACATTATCTCTAAGAGAGAGTTCACATGGAGAAAAGTATTTTGCGTCGCTTGTGTTTTGTTCTTTGGGTCGCAAAGTTGGTGACGTGAGATCAGGGGTGTCAAACTAAATCATACAATATCCTTCAGATCACGGTCTCAACAAAATGTATATTTACCAAACTGTCTATAACAAGAAGTACAAGTTTGACATTGTCTTTTAACATTGTCTTAAACTGTAAATTATCAGTTTTACACTAATTGGAAGTTTCTGAATAACCGTTGACATCCATCGTCCATATTCCTTATCTTATCTTAAAAATGAGTCTCTTTATAAGTAACCATATAGACATGAACATTCACCTGCTTTGAACCAACCATCTGGCGGGCCACGTGAAATGACTAGGTGGGCCAGATATGGCCCTCATGTATTTGACACTTGTGACATAGATGAATAATGGAGGGTTTCGTCTTTTGGCTCAGCTCTTTCTTTACCACGACAGACGATGCAAAGACCCTGTGACCTGACACAATAATCCTTCAATCCCTCACTCGTGAGCAAGACTTTAAGATTCTGTGCTAGTTATTACTTTTACAATATCTCCTTCCCCTCTGGACACAAGTATTTTGTAGCTGAAACAGTCTGTAAAAATTGTTTTACATGTGACTTGGAAACAATACATCATTACATGTCATTATTTTGTATTATGTACAGATCTGGGAGTGTGAAGCATCACTGGATTGAGATTTACTCCTTTGTGAAGCAACTGGCTGAAAAATTCATCAGGTATTTTTAATCAAAAACCAATATAATGAATACTTTGTTTTTTTTATGTTTTCCTTGTACTTCAAACTGCTTTTTTGCGCCTTATGAAAGAAACTGGTTGTTTTTTTGCAGCCCGATGCTGAGAATGTCATTCATTGTCTTCTCCTCGAAAGGAACTATCATCATGAAGCTGACAGAGAACAGGTAAGAGACAGGCGGTCCTCTGATGCCCTCGTCTCCAATCTCGTGAGCAGGTCCTCACTTGTAGGTAGCGGAGAAGAATTTTGCTGACAGATTATGATTAAATCTGACGGAGATTCAATCGTATGGCTTAAGCAAAACAAAAGCTTATTCAGAAATTCAATCTTGGGGGAACTTGTTATCACTTTTTGTCTATAATATACACCAGGATCTTTAACTAGTATTTCCTTCTAAACCTTAGCTATACAGATCAAAAAGAAATAGAGAATTAAATAAATAATTTAGCATTCATGTGTTGAAATTATCTTTCTTAAGCCCCGCCCACTGAAAACACTTTGTTTTTCTGGCCAAACCAAGGTTTGTCATTGCGTGTCATCAATCCCAGAAGGCTCTACCTCAAAGGGGATATTACGCCATAATGGACTCTAGTCTTCGGCGTTCGCCCGGATTTCAGACGGGGGAGAACTTTATAAAGTAATAAGTTCAAAAGATTGTCATGATTAGAGACTTACTGCATCTTGGAGAGGAAGACTTCAACATTTCAAACATGTGAGTGAGAGAGGAGAGTTTTAAAATTAGTTGACCTTTAAATCTTCAGTTTTCTGTTTTAACTTTACGTCGCTTTCGTCTGTTCCTTTATCTAAACTGGAGCTCCCCGGCTTACCGTCAAAACATAGCTTTTTTGACAAAATGCGACAAAGTGTCCCAAAGTGCAACGCATTTTGCAAATCATGCATCTATTTTTAATGGGTGAATGGGAAGTAAGGATCAACACATATATGTATTAAATCCTCCACAAATGTACTTGAAGTTATTAATTATGTTGAATCGTATTGATATTGTATTTCTACACTATATCAACTTGACTTCTATAAGTCATAAAATTCCGTTTCGTCATTTGTAAGGAAAATAAAAGACAGGAAATGAGAACTCCACCTCACAATGTTTACAAGGCTGATGGTTCGTCTCTGCTCCTCGTCTGCTTCCGTCTTATTCCACAGGGAGGCCATCACAGACGGGCTGACCGCTCTGAGGAAAGTTGTTCCTGGAGGAGACACGTTGATGAATTTGGGCCTGGAGATGGTAACATTTACTCCACTAGAAGATGTTTAATGAATACAGCTCTGATCATTTTTAACATGTTAGGAGTCACACATTAAGTAGCCACACATATATTAAATTATATATATATATATATATATATATATATATATATATATATATATATATATATATATATATATATGAATAATAGCTACATTAAAAACACAGTATTGTTTGGATACAAATTATCTTTGCAAGTCTCCATTTTGTTGTGTTTTCAGGCGAACACCCAGATCTATCATGAGAACCATGGTAAAGTCTGCTTCTGCTGTAATATATCATGAGTGGTAATGTCGCTGGAATAGTGATCATCTTGTGTCACGCTCCACAGGAACAGCCAGTGTTATCATCGCGCTAACAGATGGAGAGCTGAATAACTGGCAGTTCGACACGGCTCAGAGAGAGGTGAGACATACGAGGCTTTTATTTTCCAAGCTAATAAAGTTTACTGCTTAATCACTCTCATGAGCGACACTGATGATTATTACTCCATCATATTTATTATTCGTTAGATTGTACGTGGAAGAGAAATATTCATCACTTCCTCTAGTTGAGGTTCTGCCGATTGTGATTTATGTTTTTGCCTTACAACAGAGATGCTAACGCTTAAATAAAAAATACATTTAAAATATAAAGACAATGATTTTTGCTCAGAATCTATCCTGAAAAATGTTGGTTATTTTTTTTGATTTGTACTGTAGGGGACATTTGGACCCCTCGTGGATGAGTTTGGTTTAGATTCTTTAGGAAGAAATCTACCATTATAGTGCCCTTAAGCCAGGCACATGGTGGGTTGTCGTGAAATGTCAGAAGCGTCTTAATTCATATAATAAGTGTTGAAAAAAGCTTATAATTAAAAAAGAATATAAATATAATATTTTGAAAAGGAAATTAAGATATCGACTTTATCGATTTATCGATTTATTTGGAAAACACTTAATACCCACCCACCTTACTTAGTGCCAACAAATCTGTTAACTCCCATGATGCCTTTCTACATACTGCTCCATTTAGTGTATGGCACATTGCTGAATTTAAATTTTTTTAAGTTTATTTTTGCTTTGCCAAAAGTGATCGACAGCTTTGATCTGTTGGCTGGGCGGCAAAGCATGTGGCAGCTGTTCAGGTCACTGTTACTGAGAGTTGTTGAAAGGGATGGGGTCTCATATGCAATGTTGAGTTTGCAAGTACATATAATTGTTAAATAAAAGTATTAATTTTAATTATTATTAATTTAAACAAGTTAAAAAAATGTAACCGAAGCCAGAATAAATGAGGGATGATAGTTATCAAGTCTAAACTGGTGGTGCGGAGAAATCGTCTTTGTCTGATCCCATACGGAGGTATTTGTAGAGGAAAATGATCCGTGAATGTTAATGTCTACCTGATCCAGGCTGAGAGGGCCAGGTCGATGGGAGCCATTGTTTACTGTGTAGGTGTCAAAGAATTCAACCAGACCCAGGTAAGGACGCCAGATTGATACTGAAGATGTTGCAAAAAACGCTCATTTTGTTTTTGGCCGCATGTTTCTTTAGCTGGCAACCATCGCAGACACTGTTGAACACGTGTTCCCAGTGTGGGGAGGCTTCCAAGCGCTCCGGGGAATCATTGACTCGGTATGAAGCAAACACCCCACGCATGGATAGACTCTCACACCATGGATCTCATTGTCCTTCCCTTCTGCTCTCAGATCATCAAGAAGTCCTGCATCGAGATCCTGGCAGTAGAGCCGTCCAGTGTGTGTGCAGGAGGTAACAGTCATGTGGTCCTCAAGTTTGGATGTCATCAGGCTAGCCTGTTTTATATGTGTCATGTGACGGCGAGCCGGCCGGACATGGGGTTAAATAATCGCACCGACGCTTTTGTAGTGACACAGAGCGTATTGTCATTCCGGCCCGGGGAAATTAGCATGAAGGATTCAGCCCAGCATGTGGCGGAGGGAAAGGGGGAGGACACGGGCTCGGTCGGAGGAATTAGCCGTGACTCTTTAAGCATGGCTGCTCCTCTGGCCTAGTTATCACATCGCATATCTTTGAGTTATCTTCAGGTTTTAACGCTGTACAACTCCACTGATTAGGTTTTGATTTACCTCCAAAAACATATCAAGGACAAATCAAGGTCGACAATATAGCAATTTATAAATGGTTGATAAATTTAAATGTTTATTCTTTAAGTAAATTTCGATTTTTGAACATACTTTTAATTCATCAGATTTGAATAATAAAAATATGAATTAACGTGAGTTAACTAGGACAGGAGGTAAGTAAGTAAGTTATTAGTATTTGGACACATTACTCATTTTTAAAATAAAATGTAAACACTCACGTTATCCCATATATATATATATATATATATTTTAATATATATATATATATATATATATATATATAATATAATATTAAATTTAATTATTTAATTGTTTTATTTAATTATGTAGTTTACAATCAGTTCAATCGAGACAAAAATTAACATTTTTAAAATTGAATTTATTAAATTAATTTATTAAATTAATTTATTGAATAAATTAATGAATACACGTTATTAGTGTTTTAGTTAATCCATCATTTCCAATGAAACTATTCCACACCACTGGCCCTAGACCAGATGATTAGAAAGAGATGTAGACTGAATTGATTAGCTTTGACATATTAGCTTTAGCACCGTTGTGGTCTGGACGAGGTCATCTTGATCTTTAAATGAGCTTCTTCCTGCACGAGTCACTGAATCATCTGCATGAATGTGAATGTCCCCCAACAGCCTCATATTCCTGTCGATTGATGAGAACCTTAATGGTCAGTGAACTAAGAATCTTCAGTCTAATTAGCAGAGGTCAAAGATCAGAGTTGAGGCCGGCGTGTGTCACACATACTGACTTTTAATGAGTATGATGTCAGAACTCAACACAAATATTTCTTAGAGCCATGTGGAAGTATATCTGTGTCATCAGAATATTGAATGTTTGAATTTAGCATTTCAAATGTTGAAACCTTTTTATTGAATGTTGCTTTTTTTAAGCATTGAATTTTTTTTATACTTGAATTTTAAAATACAAATATTTTACTAATTGATTTCACACATAGAGTTTGCTTTACAATACGTTATTTGTTTTATTTACATCCTTTCAAATTCAATATAAATATGTGTAATATTGCATAATATTGCCTACATTGAAGACTTAATTTAAAAGGTTACGAATATTTTCAGAATGAATGATTTCTTTTTTTTACATGGGTAACAGAATGAATCCATTTTATTGGAATATAATCATATGGTGAATATCTGTGGGATTCTTTATTATTTACTGAGTCTAATCATAGTGACATGTAAGCTTAAGTGACGGTTAAGAGCCTAAATATACTGCCAAAAATAGGAGCTAAACAATTTCAACATGTCAGACTTCAGCCCCGGGGGCAAAATACTGGCCGCCACGTCATTCTCTGTGGCCTGTAAAAGCTTGAGATGTTGACTTGAAATATTTAAATATTCTAAATGTCAAATTGTTGCAACTCAGTTTTGCCCAGAAGAAAATAAGAATAATTTCCAAAAATTCTACAGTAACACTTGTTACTTGTACCAATTGTATGTTGGACAATTTGCTCAAAGATCTGTAGTATTACACTGCAAGGCTCCCTAGTATTACTCCTTGAGTCTCCTGAGTATTACTCAATGAGGTTCTGCAGTATAATATGAGCGTCCATAGTATTACCATGCAAGGCTCTGTAGTATTACTCTATTAGACTCTGTAGTATTACTTCATTAGGCTCTGTAGTATTACTTCTTTAGACTCTGTAGTATTACTTCATTAGACTCTGTAGTATTACTTTGTTAGACTCTGTAGTATTACTTTGTTAGGCTCTGTAGTATTACGTCATTAGACTCTGTAGTATTACTCTATTAGACTCTGTAGTATTACTTCATTAGGCTCTGTAGTATTACTTCTTTATACTCTGTAGTATTACTTCATTAGACTCTGTAGTATTACTTCATTAGGCTCTGTAGTATTACTTCATTAGACTCTGTAGTATTACTTCATTAGAGTGTAGTATTACTTCATTAGGCTCTGTAGTATTACTCCATTAGACTCTGTAGTATTACTTCATTAGGCTCTGTAGTATTACTTCATTAGACTCTGTAGTATTACTTCATTAGACTCTGTAGTATTACTTTCATTATGCTCTTTAGTATTACTCCAAAAGGCTCTGTAGTATTACATCATTAAGATTACTCCTTGCGTCTCCTTAGTATTACTCCAAAAGGCTCTGTAGTATTACATCATGAAGATCACTCCTTGCGTTTCCTTAGTATTACTCCAAAAGGCTCTGTAGTATAAATCGGCAAGGTGCTGGGTTATTAGTCCGTGGGACTCTTTGGTAATACTTCATGAGGCTCTGTAGTTAGGAACATTACTAAGTAATACTACGAAGCAACACAGGGCTTAATGCACCTTTGAATCCGAAAGTAGAAAATCCCTTAAAGAAAACAAACCTCTGCCAGGCTGCTGCTCTGCTATTTTGTTATTGCCCTTCATTTATATAATTCAAATAAACTATATTGTTGATAGGAAACAGCTCAACAGGATAGTGACATTCAACACAGCACTACAAAATTACTAATAAACGCTGAAGATCACGTAATGTCCTTATCAGAGTTAATTCAAGCCAGATTAACAAATATACTCGTGCTCAATAACTTTAAATTAACGTGTGCATGTGATCGTCTCTGCTGACATGACCGATAAAGTTTCACGTGTCATGTCATCATGGAACATGCATGATACCATGATTGTGACGCTGGTACCAGGCGGGAACTGTTCTTGTTCTTTAACTGACATGATTAAATGTTTTTGCCGGAGCCACGCACACACTCATGCACACAGTCACCGTGACACACACATCCCTCATGTTGATAGGAAGTGACCAGACCGAGCTGCCCGCAAACAGGCCATCAGACTGGACAGTGAACATTGGGCCCCGCTATCGGACATGACAGCACTGATTACACACACACACACACACGCACGCACACACACACACTGGCCTGAGATTTAACATGACAGCAGAGATTGCTGCTTTCATTAGCGTCTGACCCTTCCCTCCCCACTGTTCTCGCCCCTCCCTGCCCTCCACTGTCCCATCCTACTAATGTGATTGAGGACCACAGTTGGGACAAGCCCTCTTGCTTTTTTCCACACACACACACACACACACACACACAGACGCTCACATGCACACAGTCCTCGTCAAAGTCTCAGGTGAAGATGTAGACGGACGTGTGGTCAGAGACTGGCAGGGAGCAGCGAGCGGAGGGCGTGTGTTGAAGTCAGCAGGGCACCACCAGTCCTGCCCACCATGTGTCTGACAACCCTGACCTTTCGTCGTCAGCGTGTTGCTGCGTGTCACTGTTAATATCCCTGAATATCTCCTGCATGATAATGGATGATGGAATTAAGTCTGACATTTCTTTAAAAAAACATAACAACAAACGTCAAATTCAGCCGCTTCAGTAGAAATAGTGTTTTTCGTCTGTGAGCATGTGCGCAGAGGACATAGAGTAGAGAGTGGAACTAAGATGCTGTTGCTGATGCAGAAAAATGATTTGACACGTTAAAGCTGTAAAACCTTCTTAGACCAGATTATTATTATTATCCGGTCACATGATCTAAGTGAGGCTGTCGATAATGACAGCGATGAGTATTATTGATGTAATGAATTGAATTGATGAATTGAGCCTCAAAGAATGAAAAGATCAAAATTAGACTTCCTGTTTGGTAAATATCCTTTTTTTTTACCTGCGATAAAGACTACTTAGCGATTTTGGCCCCTTGTGTGATTTGATTAGTTTTACACCCTTTTTTTGTATTTGTGAATTAAATAATAATAAAAGGTACAACAATAATAATAATGATTTAATAAATGAAATAAATAAAATGAGAAGGAACCCGACACACACAGTAAATAGATTAATCAATCTGTGGATTGTCAATATTTTCAACTCATTTTTGTATACAGTATAACTGATTATATTGTTTATACTCAAGCCATTTACTCTAGTTTTTATCCATATAAATCCTTTGTTTTAATTTTAATTTATAGAAGTAGTTGTTTTTAACCAGATCTTAGAATTTCCTATTCTTTTTTTTTTTACAAGATTTTAATCTTTTTTGTAAGAATCTCTTCAAATTTTACCTTTTATTTAAAGTCTGACTCAACTATCACTGTTCAAAGAAACTTTCTCTTAGTTATTCAAAATATTTTGATGAACTGAGTGTAGCATATTTTACATTTATTTGATGAGTTTTAAGAACACTTTCATTAAGGGAGCTTAAGAGGGAGCACAGTAATAGTGTTGAAAAACTCAAGCTAAAATCACATCTGTGATTGAAACTATGACTAATAAACAGGAAATGTTCAATTTACTATCAAAGGAATTAAAGAACTAAATGAATCAGATTATATGAAATATAACAGGCTAATTAATCTGTCGCCACAACAAGACATTCTCAGGAGAAAAATGAAAACCTCCATCAGTCGTCCTCATCAATATTCAGCAACAGCACAGAGCAGCTTTTCATGGCGGCAGCAGAAGAGAGAATATTAAACAGTTCACTCACTATGGCAACTGGAGTGTGACTGTTATTTTTCTAATCACTCCGTTATTGTTCACAACGTTGAGAGAGCATTACTCAAGCTGTGAAGCGTAGGAGACAAAGTCCGGCTCACAGATGGCCGCAGGTTTGATTCCTGGTGTTGATGCATCATGTTGAAGGAGACCATAGTTGTTGCAAGTATTTGTAGAAAATAACTTTAAACTCCCACGGTTGGGAGTTCCAGGTCAGAACATGAGGCGTCCACATGTTGATGCGTAGTCACCCCAAAGAGGCACAGATGAGTCCAGATTTGTTTTAGATAAATAGAGAACTTCCTCAGTCCCATTTCATCTGTGATGGTTTTGATATGGAAAATAAACTGTTAGTCATTTTGTAACAACCTAGTGATGACATCACAGCCCACACTTTCAAACAGATTTTTAAAACTTTTTTCCAGAAAATTAAACTTCAAATTAAGGGTTTAAGGTTACTTTCTACCACATACTAAATATTTATGTTAACAAAAAGACTATCTTTGTCATGTCTACTTTTCAATCTACTTCCTGGTCTGACCTCAGGAGCATTCTGATTGGCTGACACGTGGATTATAGCTTTTACTGTCATCAGAGGTGTTTTTAACTATGAAGTTTGATTAATTTCGTAATTTAAAATAAATAAATGTATAGATAAATAAATGTAAACATTTCACAATAAATAAAGTACTTCTATTTTTTATTTGTTAAAGATCAGTGCTACTATTGTTTATATAACCATTTTATTAATTCATACATTTTAACATAGTTTTTTTTTTCATTTATTATTTTATGTATTTTGTTATTGTAACATCTTTTTATTCATGGTTTTATACATTTTGCTTTTTATTCATTTCCATTTTTCAACTTTTCATTTTTTATTTGATTTGACATTTTGCTGCCAACATGTAAATTGATGAGGGTTGAGCAAACTTCAAATAAATAAAAGTTAAATCAATAAATAATTTATAAAATATACACAGAAATAACACTTTCCTTCAGCATAAATAAAATCAGAAGTCATTTATTTATTTCCACATTTTATTTTTTAGTTACATTTATACATTTAATATTAATTTATAGGTATGTAATTTATTGTGTAATATAATATATATAATATATATATTGAGTATATATATACAGTATATACAATATATATATATTAAGTCTGTTGCTAAAGGTTTGACAGAATGTGCTACACATGGATTTAAGTGGAAACTGAAGAGATTCTTGACTATTTCTGGTCCGCCTACACACACTGACACACTGTGTGTGTCTGTGTATGTATATGTATACATATATATATATATATATATATATATATATATATATATATATATATATATATATATATATATATGTATATGTATATGTATATGGTGCTCTTGACGTTCTATAGTAGCTGTACCATACAGCTGACCGTACCATACACACCTACATGCACATGATTCGACTTCCTCTGCAGGCAGAAGCTTCAAATGTTGAGGTGTGAGGAATGTTCACTTCCATTACCCACAATCCTGCTGGAGGAAAAGACACTCTCAAACAAACAGAGCACATACACGTGTACAGCTATGCGGCTACATACATGCTAATGTCAGGTGAGTCCGAGTCGCTCTGACAGTGCTGTGGTGTTGTCAGCCCTGCAGGCATGTTTTCTAGCGAGTGTGTTTTGCTCGCTCTCTAACATATGCTGGGCAGCAGCCACATAGACACTCCAGCATATGCTGGCAAGCCTCTGTCAGAGCGCTTTAACAATGCCCGCGGGGAGCAAAAGGTCAACGACGCACACACACACACACATGCCTCTCGGCTTCCTCGTGCACCGAGACATTTGTGAATAGAACAATTGTGGAGCACATTATGGCCTTTCCACACGTACACGCACAAGCACACAGATATAAATAAGCCGTAATGAGGCGTGCAGGAGTTTCTACCAGCTTAGCGGAAAACATCGGACATAAACTACAACCTTTTTTTCTTTCATCTTGTCTGCAGTTGTAAACAATAATTTAGCAGCTTCTTCTACAGTAGGTTATAGGAAAACTAGATGACCAGAAAAAAATTAATTTAAACTAGGGTGACAAAATTTTGAATCTACAAAAATAGGACTCTACTACGAGGAGTTGTCGCAAAAGTTTTACAGTTAGAGGGTAGAAGTGTTTTTTAAATTGTTCTTACTAAGTTAAATGCATATTTCGGAATACCCAAAAAGATGCTTGGCAACTTTAAGAGAAAAGAAATTATATCTGCAGAAAGTTATATGTACTCAACAGAATTATGGTCGGTAATTTTTCTGTATAAATAATTAGATGTCTTATGTTAATTACATATTAAATATAAGAGAGATATTACATTATAAGATATAGATAATAATATAAGAGGGACGTTACAGATGAGTATTATGGAGCGGTTTGGATCATTTTAAGTGTGTATTTTTAGACAAAGAAAAGTAAGCACGGTTTGTGACCCTCATGTGAACATATATAAGATAGCCATTTTTGATTTATATTGATTTGATATTCTATTTATGACTAATGCAAACATTATAAGTAAAGCAACTGATCACAAAGAAAAAGAGACGTACATATTGTTTCATGTTTATTTTTCATCAGACTTCTCTTTGTAGAGAATAACCTTACTTTTCAGTCAGTAGTACCTCAGGATCAAGTTTGTCAGTAAAACAAATTTTTAAATAAGTGATTTGGTTTAACAAGAAGTGTTTTTGTCAGTAAGGCAGCTATTTTTTTTTTTTTAACTCAAGTGAAGGCCACTCCTTTTTTAGCTTCCTCCACTGTTTTACATCCTTCTCCTATATATATCATGATACTGTAGGAACAAGGATATATTTGTAGTATTGTCGAGTACTTGACTCTGGTGTTGCAGAATCTACAGACCATATGACTCTTGACAAACTGCTTTCATTTGTTTTGTAACCAAAATGTGTCCAAACATCAGCTTTAAACCCTGCTGGAGTCAACTGTATCCTCTTGTCCTTAGTAATTGCAAGGGTTTTTCAATCTTCTTTTAGCTGCTGACCTCATGACGCTGAAAATAATTCCCTGTTAATTGTAAATAAAATCAACACTTTATTTTAAACACACTTAATTGAAACATTTAACATAAAAGAATCATGATGAAATGTAGATGTTTTTAGAAAATATAATTTTTTAAAACCATTTATGAACGTCAAAACAGGATAATGAAATACAATTTCTGGATATTTAAATGTATGGATAATTTCTTACACCCCTATTGAAAAAAACATTTCTTTTCATTTGTTGCAGAGAGTTTCCAGGTCGTCGTGAGAGGAAACGGATTCCTGCACGCCAGAGACACCAGCCAGGTGCTCTGCAGCTTCAAACTCAACGACACACACTCAGTGGGTGAGAAACATGCTCATGATATCCATGAATGCAGAAATGATAAATGACAAGACTCGACAAGTTTGTTTCTGTGTGCTGTGCAGACGAGAGACCGGCCCGAATGGAGAACACCCTCCTTCTGTGCACGGCGCCGGTCGTGGAGGAAGTCGGGAGGTGAGCTCATCAAACTTTCCTAATATTTGAGAAAAGTCGTGCCATCGTTGACGTGTGTGGAGACAACACAACATAATGTCCTTGAAGAAATTAGGGTCAAAGTCGTCAAGAGTCTGTGATCAATCAGTGTTTGTCACGGCTAACGAAGCCAGACACCAATCACAGGAGCCCAAGAACACGACATAATGAGAGTCTCGCCGCCGCTCGTGTCCGCCTCACACTTTGAGGAGAGAACGAGGAGAGTCAGCAAGGCTGTTTTTAAAGTTCTCCTCCCAGGGTCTCGGCTTGATTTGGAAGTTTGGGACAGAACTGGGGGGCCACGGGCCAGGCTAGGAGTGGGCTGGTGCATAATTAGATATGGTGGCCTGCAGCCTCAGACACCTCGCAGTCATCTTCTGTCTTGTTGCTGTCACTTAAATTCCTCTTGTGTTTTGAGCTCGTCCTGTGACGTCAAACGGGAATTTTTCGTTTGTCTTCTTGAAACATCTTTAAGTTGATGTCAAAGCAAGTCATCGATCAACACTTTTCTACTACAATTAAATGCATCGCTTTGTTTTTATTTCATGGCTGTAGAATAATGATCATATGTTATCATTTATACAGCTTTGGTTATATAGTTGAGATTTCTAAAATAAACCTAAAGGGGACGGTTCATTGGGGCGAGAGGCAGGGGACACCCTGGACAAGACGCTGTCTGTCGCAGGGCACACAAAGACAGACAACCATTCACACACACACTCATACCTCTGGACAATTTCTCCAAGTTCCCAATCAAACTGTATGTTTTTTGGACTGTGGGAGGAAACCGGAGTGCCCAGAGTAAACCCACGCAACACGGGGAGAACATACAAACACTACACATAAAGACCACAAGTTGCCTCCCTCCCGACCTGGAAGCAAACCAGCAACCTTCTTGCTGTGAGACGCTCGAGCTAAGCTAAATAGTCAAAGTAGTGAGCAACTTACCCAAGCTCCCAACACTGCTCCTTCTTGGCCCCCCTCCCTCTCAGGGAATTCAGCTGCCTGTGTTTCGCGGATTTCTTCTGTCGTTGCATGTGTAGGACGTACATTTTCCTGAATAAGGAATTTGTTTAAAATATGTACATGTCTGTGATCGTTCAGTAGTTTTTCTTTGAGAAGCCTGTGAAGTTCAGGCACTTCCTCAATGATACCATAATGACTGTAATATAGGAGCAATACCATCAAAGTATATCAGTGCCATCAGAATATTGAGTGGTTGAATGAAACATTTCATTTTTTTTAATGTTGCCTTGAAGGATTTCTCTCCTCTGGTCAGGAAGCATGTGCAAGGAACCATCAGTAGATTCTGATCCACAGACCTCAGAGCCCGAATGATTTTTTATAGAGGTTTACATTATAATTCCATTAATTCTCAAATATATTTTTCTAAATTGAATATTTTCTATTCAATTCTTGTCGTGGTCTAGTGCTGCACAAGCCCGACATTCCCTCTGTGGATCATGGAGACTCTAACAGTGGTGGTGATTGAGGGGATGAATGCAGCGGGAAGGGAGTGACAGTGCTGAGGGGAACAGGAAGAGCTCTCTTCCTCCCATCCCCCCATTCCCTCTCTGTTTCCTCCTCCCTGCACCCCCCACCTTGCTGTGACCTCCCCTCCGTCGCCCCTCGCTCGACTCTAAACCCGCAATAATGCCCCCCTTGTATCTGTCCCCCAAAACCATCGACTCCTCACAAGAGGTCTTTCTCAATTCTTCCCCCGAACCTTTGAGCATGAGTCCAGCTGTGCGCGTCCACTCGTCCCACCAGTGCCGTCTGTGGTTCCCCCGTGATAGTCCTGGGTCGGATCCAAGAGATTCCTTCTGTGGGTGGAGAAAGTCAAGACGTATTTTTGTCCGAGTCAGCATGTTAGTGAACAAGTTAAGACTCATCACAGCGTCTGTGCTGCAGGGTCATCTTCCTGCAGGTGAGCATGAACCAGGGTCTCTCCTACATCACCAGCTCGGTCCACATCACCACCACAGAATGTGTGAGTCCCCGACACCACCTGACTTCCTGCTTTACTCTTCTTAAACCTCTTCGTCTCCTCTGTTGTGTGTGTCATCAGAGGAGAGCGTGAGTACTCTCTGCTCCTCATCTCCCCACCTCACTCTCGCTCACTCCTCCTCACACCTCCGTTCTCTCTGCAGTTTGACGGAACCATCGTGCTGGTGTCGCTGCTGGTGGTCTTCCTGCTGCTGGGCCTGCTGTTCATGTGGTGGTTCTGGCCGCTGTGCTGCACCCTGGTGAGTCTCTCGCCACAGTTCAAATACATTCAAAACTTATCTTATCTTATGTTACAGGTCATCAAGGAACCTCCTCCACCTCCACCACCTGAACCTGTATGTATCCCACGCTGCTGTTATTGTCAATAAAGTTTTCCGTAGATTACCAATTCAATAATCTCCCCCCAAAACTACGACTAAAGTTTATTGTCATAAAACATCAACTTAATTTTCACTAATAAAACATTTTCATTTATTCACTTATGTTCTACTGCTTATTATATGTATGTAATCCAACAATTTTCAACTGTAATTGAACAGTTTTCAACTAAATATCAAAACATTTTCAAATATAATCAAACAATGTCCAACTATAATCTAACAATTTTCAACAATAATCTAATCATTTTCAACTCTAAATAAACAATTTTTTAACTATAATCAAACATTTTTTAATTATAATCAAACTATCTTCAACTATAATCGCACAATTTTCAACTATATTCAAACAATTGTCAACTAAAATCAAACAATTATCAACTAAAATCAAACAATTTTCAACTATAATCAAACAATTTTCAACTATCATCAAACAATTATCAACTAAAATCAAACAATTTTCAACGAAAATCAGACAATTTTCAACTATAATCAAACAATTTTCAACTATAATCTAATCATTTTCAACTGTAATTAAACAATTTTTTAACTATAATCAAACATTTTTTAATTATAATCAAACAATCTTCAACTATAATCGCACAATTTTCAACTATATTCAAACAATTGTCAACTGTAATCAAACAATTATCAACTAAAATCAAACAATTTTCAACTTTAATCAAACAATTTTCAACTATATTCAAACAATTGTCAACTGTAATCAAACAATTATCAACTAAAATCAAACAATTTTCAACTAAAATCAAACAATTTTCAACTTTAATCAAACAATTTTCAACTATAATCAAACAATTTTCAACTTTAATCAAACAATTTTCAACTAAAATCAAACAATTTTCAACTATAATCAAATAATTTTCAACTATAATCAAACAATTATCAACTAAAATCAAACAATTTTCAACTAAAATCAAACAATTTTCAACTTTAATCAAACAATTTTCAACTATAATCAAACAATTTTCAACTTTAATCAAACAATTATCAACTAAAATCAAACAATTTTCAACTAAAATCAAACAATTTTCAACTAAAATCAAACAATTCTCAACTATAATCAAATAATTTTCAACTATAATCAAACAATTATCAACTAAAATCATAGAATTTTCAACTATAATCAAACAATTATCAACTAAAATCAAACAATTTTCAACTATAAACAAACAATTATCAACTAAAATCAAACAATTTTCAACTATAATCAAACAATTATCAACTAAAATCAAACAATTTTCAACTATAAACAAACAATTATCAACTATAATCAAACAATTTTCAACAATAATCAAACAATTATCAACTAAAATCAAACAATTTTCAACTATAAACAAACAATTATCAACTAAAATCAAAGAATTTTCAACTAAAATCAAACAATTTTCAACTATAAACAAACAATTATCAACTATAATCAAAGAATTTTCAACTATAATCAAACCATTTTCAACTGTAATCAAACAATTTTCAACTATAAAAAAACAATTATAAACTATAATCAAACAATTTTTAACTAAAATCAAACAATTATCATCTGTAAATAAAACAATTTTCAACTATAATCCAACAGTGTTCAACTGTAATCAAACAACTTTCAATGTAATCGAACAATTTTTCTATGTCTATTATCTTGCAACTATTGATGGTGTTCAAATGTTTTTGTTGTGTTCAGGAATCAGACGATGAAGATGGGATGCCCAAAAAGAAGTGGCCGACTGTGGATGCGTCCTACTATGGTGGACGAGGAGTCGGCGGCATCAAGCGCATGGAGGTAGATACACTCTGGGATCACATGATGGGATGTCTAAGCTCTGCTAATCGCTTCTATCTCAGGTGCGGTGGGGAGAAAAGGGCTCAACAGAAGAGGGCGCCAAGCTGGATAAACCTAAGAACGCAGTAGTGAAGATGCCAGAGGAAGAATTTGAGCCGTACGAGCCCAAACCTCGAAGACGCCCACGAGCCGCTCCGCAGCAGAGGAGGTGGTACACACCCATACAGGTAAGGCCTCGTTTTAGGATAGGATTCAGATAGATGTTTGGCTTTTTGTCTGAATTTATTTATGGGTTTGTTTTTTTCAGTATCAGTACATTTGTGAATTTTTTAACAACCATACACTTTGAGTAAAAGACGTTTGTTTTGTATACATCACTCACTGACAATCTTAGAATTTTTCAACTATAATAAAACAATTTTCAACTGTATTCAAACTATTCTCAACTATAATCAAACAATTTTCAACTATAATTAAACAATTTTCAACTGTTATTAAAGTATTTTAACTGTAATCAAACTATTTACAACTATAAACAAACAATTTTCGACTATAATCAAACAAATTTGATCTATAATCAAACAATTCTCAACTATAATCAAACTATTTTCAACTATAATCAAATAATTTTAAACTTTAATCAAACAATTCAACTTCTATTAAAATAATTTAACTGTAATCAAACAATTTTCAACTAAATATCAAACAATTTTCAACTGTAATCAAACAATTTTCAACTAAATATAAAACAATTTTCAACTGTAATCAAACAATTTTCAACTGTATTCAAACTATTCTCAACTGTATTCAAACTATTCTCAACTATAATCCAACCATTTTCAACTATAATTAAACAATTTTCAACTATAATTTAAGTATTTTTAACTGTAATAAAACCATTTACAACTATATACAAACAATTTTCAACTATAATCAAATACATTTGATCTATAGTCAAACTATTCTCAACTGTAATCAAACAATTTTCAACTTTAATCAAACAATTCTCAATAAAATATAAAAACATTTTCAACTCTATTCACACAATTTAGAGATAACACGGCCCTGATGATGTCATGATAAATCAGTATTGAATTAAATGGTAAACGATAAATAAACGAGTAAAGTAAACTCTTGATCAATATTGATATTGTGTTGTCAGATGTTAAAGTGAGGATGATGAAATGTCTCTGCAGGGGAAGCTGGACGCTCTCTGGGCTCTGTTCAGACGAGGCTACGACCAGGTGTCACTGATGAGACCTCAGCCAGGAGACCAGGTGAGACGCTCTTGAGCAAGTATGAGTGAGATTTCAACTCCGCATGTAATCAGCAGAGTCACTGTTGGTGAAAGACGCTCATTGATCCTCAGCAGAAAGACTTAATGTGACTAACAGCTCCTGATGTCTTTCTTTAGAGAGAAAATGTCTTCAGATTTGGTTGATTTGTGGCATCATTTGTTCAAGTCAACGTCATATATAATATTTATCCTAATTCATCTCAACCTCCAGATGTTGAAGAAGTGATGATCACTGCTTCATTTATAATCCATGATTAAATGCTTCACAAGGATGGATTCCTGCACATTTTCACATTTACGTTTTTCATTCATTATAACAGACAGTATGAAATATTCTTATTATTAATGAGTGCTTTTATCATCAGATGATCAACAATCTTGTTTTTTTTTGTTTTGTAAAAGATCGATGACACTCACCAAGACCACCAAAGATGAAATATCCCATCAATAAATGACACTTGAATTTAGCGGAGTCTTAAATCGTGACATCATTGTGCGGCAGACAAGGGCGTGACAGCGGTGGCCCTCGGTGTCGCATCCCATAACCCCGCAGACATGTTTCCATCATCAGGCCGGTTGTCATGGCGAAACATCTGCTGCCTCGTAAATGGCTTCATTGTAGCTGTCATGTCTCTCGTCATATCTGCCTCACAATTTATAGACGGCTCCCTCGCTGTGCGGCGACCACGTGACACGGCGGCGCGAGTCTATAAAAGCAACGGATTGTAAAGTAGTTTTATCTCCACGATGGTCTCGGCTCTGCTGGCCTGGAGAACAATGAGCCCCTCGACTCTCTTCACGCACCATTAACTGAGCAAGATGAACGATTCTCAGACACACAAATATACTTCTGACAAAACACACAAAGTTGTGAGTCGCTTCTATACAACTTATGTGAAAGAGTTACAAAAGTTTCTGAAGAAGCTCATGACTGGATGTATAGAAGTATATCATCAATATTGAATAGTTTTATTAACATTTCAAATGTTCAAACTGCGAATTATTTTATTCAAAACATCGTTTTCAACCATTAAATATTTTATTTTTTTTAATTAAATTCTATAATCTACATTTAAAAGTTGAATAGTTTTTTATCATAACATTTTTCAAAAATAACCTTTCTATATTCAATAAAAAATATTTAGATCATTGTGAGACGTCGCATGATTGGCTGAAAGTTCCATGAAGTAGCTCTGTACTGTCTGGTGACACTATTTTACTAACAGTTTTATATTAATTTAAGACTACAAATTAAAATATATTGGATTTACAAAATGTACTTTTTAATTATTGGTATTAGAATATAAAACTCAATGTGTAAAACAAACAATTCAATTTCAAAATATTGTAATAAAATGTTTTAAACCCAACAAATTCAAACGTTAATATAGAAAACATTGAAATCAAATGATTCCCCAAAACAATTAAACGCATAAAAAACATTTAAATAGGATAAAAAGTTTCAACATTTGAGATGTTAAATGAAACCATTCAATATTCTGCTGACACTGATATGTTTCTATGAAGCTGGTCTCGTGATGAAGATGTAAGGCCAGTGAGCAGGTCAACGTTACCTCTGCCAAGGAGCTTATATGACTGTAATATAACATGGTTCATATTTCATGTTCTCTAGTTCTATCTGGATTCAGGAAGATTTTGAAGGTTTGTCATTCACTTGTATGGCCTCTCACTGCTGCTGTTCACACACAGCTTTGTTAGGAATTGAAAAAATCAAACACAATCGCGGACAAAAATGTTCTATTAATACTAAATATAGACGAGTCTGAGGCTTCATATGAGGAATATGATGTACATTTAGTTTCTGGCTACTTTGAAAACTTTCCTGCTGACAGTTCTTGAATCATGATGTGATGGTTTGAGCTCCTTGGCAGAGGTATGCACCGTTTTAGTGCTTTTCTGGTGAATTTGTTTACAAACTGAATCTCGGTAAATCAGTCTCTGCTAGATTAAAAATTGGAGACGGAAATGCGAGTCTGCAGCGAGACGAGCTGCTCAAAAGCACATCGAGCAGAGAGAAGGTTGTTGGTTAGATTATTAAGCAGCAGCTCGTCCAGCTTTCTCCCCACATTACTCCTCCTTCACTGACTCTGCAAACGGCCATCAGCGAGCAGCCAGTTTCTGCCACACTGTCCGTCACACACCGTGTGTGTGTGTGTGAGAGTGTGTGTGTGTGTCACTCCCAGTTGTGTGTCTCTCTCCTCGCTGAGCGTCACACAAACAGATGGGGAGTTTAAAGGCCACGAGCGATATTGTGACAGAAGAGATTCTCTTCTTTGTCTGCAGAGCTGACACACACACACACACAACCTCCCCTCGCTGTTCTCAAACCAGCGACATCTAGTGTTGAACTCACACAACAACAAGTTAAAGTCATGTGAGTTTCCGCCTCACGTCTTCTATTTAACTGTTCTGATCGCCACACAGCATGTTGAAACAGTGCCATCTGGCGGTGGGAGGCCGAATCTTTCAAAATGAAATAGAACTTTAAACTCATAGAGAAAGTAAATTAGTAAGTAATTATTCAAGAAATACCTTTAAAAGCAACAACAACAACAAAGGTCAGCATTAAGATAATCATTTTAACTTTTAAATAAATTAAAATGAGGTTAAATCTTTATATTGTTAAAATCATTACAGGGTTTTTAGTCTATTTTAGTTACAAATTATAACGTGGAATTAAAAATCAAATACCAAGTAACTCGTACATTAAATGGCCATATAGAAAATCAGATTTGGAATATCCTTACATTGAACATTTTTACCATGATTATGGTAGAGGCTCATAAATTGGATCAGACCAGTTCATATAACCAATGTCTTCCCTTCTGCTGAGTTGAAATGATTCTCGAAATAATTCTAAACAAAGTAACTCAACCATCTCCAACTGATTGAAACTCTGCTACAAATCTACAGTTAACTTGTAAAAATGTGTGTTTTCTCTGTCTTTTCATGTTGAACAACAATTGAAGTAGAGTTCAGAAACACTTCCTGTGGTTTTAAAACCAAAATATGTCCAAACAGCTTTAAAAGCTGCTGGAGTCCACTGTATCCTCTCGTCCTCAGTCATCGCCGGGATCTCACAGGATTTCATGGATCCTTTAGCTGCCGTGTATTAAATGATTGTTGCCATTTAGCAGCCAGATGTTTAATTGCAACACAAAAATGAACAAACATACAATTTACTGAAATATAAACCTTAAACAACCTCCTCACTTCTGAGCTGTTTATCGAGCAGCCAAAGCTTCCATTCAGGCCATATGTTGTGAGACACACACACATACACACACTCACACACACAGTCATATTCATGAGCTTGTGTAGTCATTGTGTCCATATGCTCTCTGGTGTTGTGTTGCTGCTCACAAACTGGTCTTTTCACGGCAGCCCGGACACAAGAGTCCAGCGGTCGCCCCCCACACTGGGCCGTCCTCGACCCATGACACGCCCCCCGACACAATGAACACACAAAGCTCTGCAGCCTCGCCTCCTCTCAATGGCCCTTGTGTGACTTTAGGGCCTCTCTGCTTAATAAAGTGTTATAATCAGACCACCAAGAGACACACACAAATCCATCCTTCACACGCTGACACAGCAGAGTGTGTGTGTGTGTGTGGGGGTGTGTGTGTGTGTGTGTGTGTGTGTGTGTGTGTGTGTGTGTGTGTGTGTGTGTGTGTGTGTGTGTGTGTGTGCGCGACGTGGAACAATAGGAGAGCGCTCTCTTCTCTTCCACTTGTAAATGATGTTAATTGTGTCGAACATCTTTTACATCCAAACAAGAGGCATAAACCCACTTGTGTTCGGCATCAAGAGGTCGACACACATCAGTCGGAGAAGTGCTGCACAAATGTGTGTGTGTGTGTGTCTGTGTGTGTGTCTTGACTATTGTGGTGCAGGTGTGGAGGACACATAGAAGCAGCTCTGTCAGCCTTCAAACACACTAACTTCTGTCACACACACGTAAATACACAAACAAGCACACTCCACAGTGTACTGCAAAAACATACATACACACACATATAAAAACACACACATATATTTATATAGACACGTAAATACACACTCAAGTACCTATATATATACAAACACTAACATAAATACAAACACACGTAAATACACACACACGTGTATTTATATACCCACGTAAATACACACAATTACTTATATATATACAAATACAAACACATAAATACACACACAAGTACAAATATATATACAAACACTAACATAAACACAAACACACATAAATATACACACATATTTATATACACGTAAATACACACACAAGTACATATATATATATACAAACACTAACATAAATACAAACACACATAAATACACACACATATATTTATCTACACGTAAATACACACACAAGTACAAATATATATACAAACATTAACATAAATATACACACATATTTATATACACGTAAATACACACACAAGTACATATATATATATATATATATACAAACACTAACTGTAATCCTCTTGTGGCCTGCAGGGGCGCTGCATCAGCTTCCAGAGAGTGAAAGACGAGGCGTCACCTGCAAACCCCCACAGACCTGCTCGCTCACGCCCCACAGAGGCTCCGCCTACTTCCCCACCAGCACCTGCGGAGCAGCGACCTCTGGTCTCCCATCCCGTCCCGCTGACGAAGCCCCCGCGTAACACTCCTCCGGCCCGTGCCCCCCCTCCCGGGCCTCCCCCGAGTCGACTCCCCCCCGGACCTCCGCCGTCAAGACCCCCGCCGAGGCTGTGACACCGTGTGACGTTTGTTGCTGGACAGCAAATTTATGAAGCTTAGTCATTTTGAAATGTAGACTTGAGCGCTCTCAATATTTCTTACAAGTCTGATCCATAAATGAGTGAAAATACACAAATGTGTCAGATCTTGTAGTCTAGAATCATTAAATATGTATTTTGAGGTCAAAGATTTCACACAACAAGGCTTTGATTTGATATTATTCCACACAGAAGGTTGGAAGGAAGTTGAACTGAGGATGTTTTGGACAAACAGGAAGTTGATCTGGACTATCTTGAGCGAGGGAGCAGGTCTGAAAAAACGGTTCTGAAAGTCGGGTTTTTGTGCCAGGATCGGTGGAAACTTGTCAACATCGTCAGACTCGACAACGTTCAACTGCAGGACAGTTTGTTGAGCTTTTATTTATTGTCTGAGAAAAAAAACAAAGATGGAGCTTTTGAGTTTTATAAAAAAGTACTTTATTTGTATCGTCACGGTTCCTCTGCTTTAACCGACTGAAATGATGTTTGTATCGTTTCTAACTTTAATAAATGTTCATTTTTATGATTCGTTGGTTTTTATTGAAGCAGCTTCTCTTCAATGTAGTTTCGTTTTCTGCACACGAACAAACAAGCATAAGAACTGAGCAAAAGTCTTTCTTTTTTCCGAACAACAAACCGATGTGAAAAGTATGTTTTCAAAACAGAAAAATATTTTTTATGAATCGTGTTTCTTTTGACAAAATGTAAAAATTAATTACTTTTCTTTCACTAATGTTGTGTTTTTATAATTTATGGACGAAAGAAAATTACATTTTGTTTCCATAACATAGTTGATTTATGAGGTTTGGTGGTTGTTGACATTGAGAGAAGAGTTTATTACCAAGTGTAACTACTTCTGGAATTCAAAAATAAAGAATACAAATTGGATTTAAAAAATAAATAAAAATCAAGGACATAAAATTAAAAAGGATTTATAGCATTTATTTAACTTACACCTGAATATCTTGATTCATTATTAAAAACAAGTGTTAAATATCATGTTTTTATTGCCCTAAAATAAATAAACATTGGGATTATTTAGAACATTAAGAAAAATATTAATGAGTCCATATTTCAAATTGAAGGACATTGTTTTATGAAAACCAAGATTAAAATAATGAGAAATATTTTCATAATTCAACAAACATCACATTCACCAAACCAAATTTCTAAAAACAAAAAAAGTTGTTGAAATTGTTGAATGTTGAAAGTATTAAACTGATTTAGAAGAAACAAGTATCCATAAGATTAAACCGTCGATCAGGAACTTTATTTCCAGTTGCTTTGTTTTTACTGAGTTCTACAACTTTAAGAAAATGTAATTTGTGTAATTTTTATTAGTGTTCATTTTAGGTTATATTACATGTGTTCCTTGATTTGTTGACAGCTTTAAAAGAACAGGATGGATGGAAAAATGATGAAAAATGTTTTATTAATTTTAATTTTAGTTTGTGTCTTTATTGCTCCACGTGATCAATCTGTTCACTTAGAAAATTAACTGCTACTTAAGTTTGGTTTGTCAGCATTTAAATCATTTTATTGCTTACTGGGAGAGAGCAAGATGCATCATGGGTGATAAAAACCGTAAAAAGATGAGACTGATCACGTGAGAACATCAGGTTCAAAGTGTGACTCACAGATTCTTGAGTGTCTCGTTTCTTTAATGTTTTCCTCACGGTTGTTAGAAAAGAGAAACAGCGACACCACGTGGCTGAACAACAACATCAAATAAACGTCACCAGCAGCAACTCACACAAACTTTAAGTTCATTACATTTTAAACATTATAAATCTCTTTAGGATTTTCCTCTCTTCTTCTGCATCTTCTTGCCCGACCGCGCCCCCTTCTGGGCGCCTCTCACCATGCCCTTGAACTGACCCTGTAACTTTGCACGTTTCCTGCAAACAAGTAGGTTCAGATGAGCGAGCCGAAACATTATGACCACCTGGACTGAACGCACCTGCGGTTGAGCTGAGACTTCTTCAGAGGGATGTAGGCGTACGGGTCCGGTTTACCCTTTTTCTTCACGTCCCCTTTGCCTTTCTGACTCCACAAATCAAAGAGTCACACGTTTGTTCTTCACGACGAAGACGACGCTGGACTCACCTTCGACCTGTAGTCTGATCCGACTTCCTGCTGACCCGACACAGGTCTGTGGATTCCAGAACCTCCGGCTGATCCACGGAGGAAACAAGAGTTTAACATTGAAGCAGTTTATGGAAATGTAGTTTCTATTAAACTAATCAAACATTCAATTTTTTTTATTTTTTTTTAATATTTTTTAATAACCGTTTTAATATTTAAATGGATATAGTAAGGTTGATTTTTATTTTTTTAATAATAGAATTTAGAAGAATTTTTAAAATAAAAAGTATATACATATATTGTTTTAAATATTATTTTTTAACCATATATTTAAATTCCAATAATAAAAAAATGCATGTTGTAAATTTAATATTTTTGTTTGTAGCCTTTTAAATTCCATATAAGAATGTTTGTATAATAGAGTCACCAGACAAAACCAAAAGCATGCAGCAATTATGTGCTTCTACGTTGTCACATGATCGTCTGTGCGTCACATGATTGGCTGACAGTAGCTCGGTACTCTTTTGGTTTAGTCTGGTGTCTCCATTATACCAACATTTTGTAAAAGGCTACAAATGAAAAACATTGAATTTAGAATATTTATTAAAATATCAAACTCAAACATTTTAAAATAAATTATAGTTGAAAAAATGAATGATTAAAAAACAAAAAAAAAGGAATTAAACATTTAAATGTTGAAATTGTTGAAGTCAATATTACAAAAAAAAGAATATATATAATGCTTAAACTAAATCATTTTAATGTCAAAGGTTTCAATGTTTCAAATGTCAAAGCTAATATTCAAAGCTCAGTCATACCTTTGTACTTCAGCTCCGGCTCAACATCCATGTCGTCGTAGTTGTCGCCCTGGAATTTCCTCTTCTGTGTTTTCTTCAAAAACAAAAGTTTAATTATTTATGATTATTATTGTCCTCACATGGAAAACGTTGGTGTCACTCACAGTCTTCACTCCGGCCTCCTCCAGGATGTCCTTCACGTCTGCGTCTAAACAGTTCAAGGTCAGTACGAGGATCAAAACAACAAACACAACAAAAAGTTTCCACCTTTGTCTTTTCCAGGCGTTTCCTCCTCTTTGATGACCAGTCGCCCGTCCGCGGTCACCGTGAAGCCGTGTTCCACCTTCGCCTTCTTCTTCCGCTCAGGGTTGGTGGCTGGTGGGAGGAAATCAGAGTTAGGTCTTCATTTGTGCGGCGTGTTGTTTTGTCGACTGAACTCACCCAGAACTCTCTGAGAGACTTTAGGATCCAGGAAGTTGAGCGGGTCGTCCTCCTCTCCTTCCTTCAGCCAGGTTCTGCCCTTCTTCTGCTTTCCTGCTTTCTTCTTCTGGCCTCCCGTCTTCCCTTCGTCCTCCGACAAGTCGCTGTCGGACTCCGCCAGAATTTCTTCGATGCTGAACCACAAGAAAATAGGTTTACAAATAGAAGTTTCATTCAGTGGTTCCTCGAGGGGCGAGTGCGCCCCCTATGGCAATGAAGCTGCATTTAGCTACAAGATAAACATGTCGACAACTATAAAGCGAACTCTTACTACATGTATGGATAAATAAATACATGAGTGAATAAAGATTGTCTAAATAAATAAATAACCTCTGGTTTTATTTTCGTCAAAAAAAACAGTTTACATTTCCGTCTTTAAATACATTTATTTACATTTAAATTTTAACTTTTATTTAATTGTGCATTTATGTATTTTGTTATTTAAACATTTATATTTATACATATCTCTTTTTCTTCATATAAATTTTCTACTTTCGTATACATAAAAATAAAAAGCTAAATCTATAAATAAATAAATGCATAAATTATTAAACTTAAGAATAAAGAAAAGTTTAAACGTATTAGTACAAAAATGTATACATTTAGATAAATCTCTAATACGACATGTTAATGAAATACAACGATATCTTATTATTTGCCAGGTGTCTTTGAGAAAAGCATAAACATATTTCTCTGCTGTTGAATACCGTAATGACCGTTATAGATGAACCTTTGAGAAATGACGGTGACTAACAGGTAGTCAGAGGCGTCTGCATCATCACCAAAGACAATTTAATCAGAAACTAGTTCAGTTTTAGTTTATTTTTTATTCGTTTATAGTTTCAATTAGTGTTATAACTTTCTCCTCCTACTTCTGTAGTGTGTGCATGTGCATTGTTGTTTATACATTATAACTATTATTTATGATTTGTTTTGATACATTTACGGTATGTCTTGATCTAATTTGTATGTATTTTTGTGAGCTTTAATAAACTCAAATGTCTTATCTTAATCTTATCTTAAAGCCTTCAGAAAGAGTCGTCGTACCTCTCAGACTTGTTCTTCGCCACGTCCTCTTCGCTCTCAGAGTCGTCCTCTTCCTCTCCTGCTTCTCTGCGTCTCTTCGCTCGAGCTTCAGCTTTGCGGATGTTTGCAAGAACCTTGTGGTGTTCGACCGGCAACATGCTGCTGACCAGCTCGAACCTGTGGAGAGAAGAAGTGAGAAGTGAGTCAGTTGACATTTATCTGGGCTCTACACACGAGTGCTTCATCATCCAATGAAATCAGAGCAGATTATAGAGATTCAAGAAGCAAGAGAACATTTTCTTTATAGCTCTAATAAGCATATTTTTCACCAAATCAAATATTTACTTCAGTTTATGTTTTTATTTGTCGTCCATGACGTGTTTTTTACCATTTTGTTTTTGATCAATGGTCTAAAATTTACACTTTACTCTGAATTAATTTTGTTTATTCACAAAGTGATGGGAGTAGGCTGTGACGCACCATCTTACCATAAGGAGCAATCAGATTGATCCTGCAACATCTCGTCTGTGTTTATGTGGTTTTTATTTAATGTTTCTCTCATAATTAAAACTGTATAAATCAGGCATTTGAAAGGTTCAATTATAATCAGAACCAAATGAGAATTAAAACATTAAGGTAAAAAAAAGTTACTTTTTAGAAGTTTTTAGAAGTTACATTCAGGGTTCCTAAATTTATATACAAGACTTTCAACGACTTTTGAAATTAACATTAAAACCAACTTGACTTAATTATTTATTTTTATATAAAAAAATGTTTGTACAGTACATGCCCCCTTTAATGTACGATTCATAATGTTACATTTGATGTATTTATACAACTTCAAACAAGTGTTTCTAATGTCAATTAGAGGTCATTGATTTTTATAGCTAAATAAAAACCTTATTTGAAGTTTGGACAGGTTTATTTTCATCAGCAGAAACACTGGACTTTAATCTCACTCAAGCTTTTAAATCTTCTGCCGACTTGCTTTGCTACAAATCATTTGAACCTTCACTTCTCTTCTGTCTTTCACTGACCCGAACTTCCTGATCAGCCTGGTGAAGATGTTCTTCAGTTTGGTCCTGAAGTGCCTCCTCATGTCGTCCTTGACGTTCCCGATGCCTTCCATCTGCGAGGAGAAAGACGTGCAGCTGAAGAAACCGGAGTCAGAAAACACTCACAGTCTCTTCTTACCATGACGTTGACGTGTGAGCCCAGAGTTTTGGCATCCATGATGAAGAGGATGACTTTGATGAAGCCCAGCGCAGCTTTGACGATCTCCCGCGTCCGAGAGCTCAGCAGCAGAGACACGTTGAAGAGCAGCTGCTTCATGGCCTCGGACTCAATAGAATCTGAGAAGATTTTTGGGTTTCATTCCAGAAATATGCGACCACATATGGAAGTAAATCAGTGTCATCGGAATATTTAATGATTGAATTTAACATTTCAAATGTTGAAACATTTTTCATTTAATTATTTTTTAAATCATTGAAATTAATTTATACATTAAGATTCAAGTAGCTCGGTTCTCTTTTGGTATCGTCTGGTGTCATACCTACATTTTTATATTGAACTTAAAAGACTATTGTATTGACTATGAAAAAAATATTCAATTAAGAACATTTATGTTTTAAATATAAGAATACCAAACTGCATGTGTAAATTATTTTTTTCTTTATCAAACTATTCAAATCAAAATGTATTTAATTGTAATATAGAAACCATTTATTTTGTATGATTTAACTCAAAGCTTAAAAAAAGATTTTAACAGGAAACAGTTTCAAAATTTACAAATAATTTCTTAGAGTGATGAAGAATTCTTATGTTATTATTATTTTAATGTTTGTCTATATGACTCAAAATCAATAAAAAAGATGTTTAAATTTGTTTAAATCAATCGTTCAATATTCTGAAGACACTGTCAGACACGTCAACACTCTGACCTTTGTACTCAAACACCAGCCGGGTCAGCGCCAACACGGTGCAGGTGATCATGGTGACTGTGCCGGCGAAGCCCGTGAAGACCAGAACCAAATACTGCTGCATGGCATCTGCACACAAACAAGGTTCAGACCAGAGCTCCAGACCAGACCAGGGTCTTCAAGGAAGACCTTTTTTGTTGCCGCAGAATCTGACGAAAGCGTTCCCGATCTCCACCAGGAGACTGTAGGCGTTCTTCCGGGCCCCGACAGACACTTCTTTGGTACAGATGATGACCTGCAGGAACACCAGAACTTGTTGAGCAGCTCGGAGGACTTCAGAGACTTCTTGTCTTGACCTCGGGCAGCAGAGCCGTGATGAAGTCCTTGTGTTCTTCTCCTAGTCTCTTGACGATGTTGGTGAGACACTTGAGTCTGGGCTGAGAGAGCAAAACACGTTGAGATGATCCGGACATTCAATGAGATCCAACCGGACTCACTCTCTTGGCTGGAGCGGACGCGTTCTTCAGGGTCTCCAACAGAACCAGCTTGAAAGTGTCCAGGTTGTTCACCACGAAGGAGCGACAGGCATCTCGCTCTCCTCCGCACATCTCCTCCAGAACCCTGTAGGCCTTCTTCTGCATGCCGGGCTCCTTCACCTGGACACACACACACACACACATGAGCCACGACCCACACAGCCAGAACTTCAGGTGGGACCGGACCTCTAGGTACGGCCGGATCAGCTGGAAGGTTGTGGTGAGTGAAGCCTCGTCCAGGAAGGGCGTCATGGCGACGATGAGGTCCATCATGGCCAGCCTGAGGAGACACACATCAACATTGATGCTCATCAAGCGACAGACGAGTCGTTCATCTCACCTGGTGAAAGAATTACTGTCCGAGCTGCTCAACGTCTCTGTGGCTTTTCCCAGGAAAGTGAAAACCAGCTGAGAACCAGAAGAAACAAAAACGTAACAATTAACAAGCAAATAAATGTTTGTTCACTTTTGTGTTCAAATTCATTTCCGGCCTCAAGATGGCAGCAGTCATTACGTCTTTTTTTCATTCATTTTCTTTTACTGCTTAATCCCTTATGAGGGTTGCAGGGAGGCTGGAGCCTGTCCCAGATTCCCAGGGCAAGAGGCACCAGTTCATCATGTCCTCCGCAGCTAAACACAATGAAACGACTGAGGACGAGAGGATACAGTGGACTCCAGCAGCTTTTAGAGCTGATTTTTGGACATATTTTGGTTTCAAATAAAATAAAAGCAGTTACGACTCTCGCCCAGAGTCATGTGGTCTGTAAATTCTGCAACACCAGAGTCAAGTACTCAACAATACTACATATACATCCTACAGTATTGCAATATATTGTATCGTTGCCCCTGTATCGTGATACGTTTCGTAGAAACAACTCTTGACAACAATACACGTCACTAATCAATAACTCTTCTCATCAGGTTAAGAAACTCTGGTCATACAGGCAGCAGAGGGCGCTCTTGGGCAAT
Organism: Callionymus lyra; assembly: GCF_982586985.1. Lineage (NCBI taxonomy): Eukaryota > Metazoa > Chordata > Actinopteri > Syngnathiformes > Callionymidae > Callionymus > Callionymus lyra. The sequence continues at coordinate 25,163,419 of NC_141828.1, read as the reverse complement.
TTCTGGATCTGCCCTCTGGACACCTTTGCTTTCTCAACATCCTCGCCTGTGTCCAGAGAGTGACATGGTCATGTTAATATATGTACAACTTTATTGAAACTACAAATAAACAAAAAAACATGCATTTGAAGCAATCAAAGCAATAAAAGATTTCATTGGTTCACCTCGCTGTCAATCAAAACAGCTGATTTTGTGTTTGGGAGATGATTAAACTCATGAAATGTGGTGAAGAAGGGAGTGTCTTCGAGTCAGACTTGCTGTGTTGTCTGGTTTAGAGTTGGAAGAGTCAGAGTTGAAGATGTTTAGGTGTGACTCGACTCACCTGCATGTCTGCGACCGTGAGGTAAACCTTGATGGTGTCCAGAACCGCCATCCTCTGGAAGACGGACTCTCCAGCTGCTAGTGGTTGACTGTACACGTTGAAGAGGATGGGCAGGAAGTTCTTGGAGAAGCGACCCACTTCAGCTTTCTCCTCGTCTGCACACACACACACACCAGAGTTAGAACAACTGCAGCTTCACCTCCTCCTCAGATGTTCCTCCTACCTGAGCTGCAGTTCTTCACCACGGTACGCAGAGACTGGCAGACCGTCAGTCTCAGGTCCGGTCTCTCGTTGATGGCCGTGCCCAGGGTTCGGGCCAGGCCTTTGAAGGACTCCAGGAGGTCGACAGGGTTGGTGCAGAAACCCGGCAGCATGGTCCAGATCTGAAGAGAGACACGTTGATCCATCATCTTCACACGGAAACCACTCATGAAGGACGTACCTGCAGCTGCAACGTCTGGTAGACTTTAGCTTCCAGTTTCTGTCCGGCCTGCTCCAGTTCCAGAGCTGGAACACATGATTTTAGAAACTTCTCACTTTTGATATTGTCTGGTGACACCATTACACCAACATTTTTTATTAACTGCAAAAAATATTTTAAAAATTGAATTTAAAACGTTTAATTTTTAATTATAAAATCAGAATATTAAACTATTCATTCAAGGATTCATTTTAAATATATTTATTTAAAAAAGTTTCATTATTATTAAAAAACGAATTCAGGTCACAGTTTTATGGCACGTGGACAAAGGAAAACGTTAAATTAAATGAATGTGCAATTCCGAGGTAAATCTACCGAGTATATCAGTGAAATCATATATTTGAATTTAAAATTAAAAAATTCAACTTTGCATTTTGTTCATTGGATAATAGCTTTTTAATTGAATGATTGACATATTTATTGACAAAAATACAAAGTTTGATTATACATAGACTCAACTGCTGCCAAAGAGATAAAGACACAAGAAAGCCGAGGCTTATTTCCATTGTGGTCCCTTTGTGTGTGAGAGTGTGTGTGTGTGTGTGTGTGTGTGTCTGCGAGTGCATGTGTATAATGTCAAGTGGGGTAATATTTGGGTGTGTGTCTCCACACAGAGAAGTTTGGGTAGGGAGACAATTACAAAGTGCAAAAACAAAAAAAATGATTCTAATAAAGAAAAGATAGCATTGCATTCAACAATGTTTATATTGAAAAGTTGAATTTGTTTTTGAGAGTTTGATTTTTCAATTCTAATATAAAAATAAAAAAATAAATTCAACATTGTTTAATGTGTAGTCTTTTAAATTCAATATATAGTACAAAGTAGAAAAAATGATCTAAATATAAATTAAGAACATTTATTGAGCAAACTTTTGAAAGAAATTGAATATTTTTTATTTACACATATGATGATATTCTAACAATTTTCTTTACTTTTTTAATTCACAGCCTTTTAACTATTTAAATAAGTAGTTAGTATGTTGCTAACCATGGCTGGAAGTTTGATCAAGTAGCTCCGTCTTCTTTTGGTATTGTCTATTACACAAACATTTCAATATTAAATAATATAGAATTTTGAAAATGTACTTAGAATTAGAATATTAATTATTTCAATAATTCAAAAGTTTAAAATTTAATTAACAGTTAAAATGCTAATCAATTAAATGAAGATACTGACCTCTCTGGTGAAGCGTGGAGGCCAGTGGCAGGAAGTAGGAGGTGTAGAAGGACAGGCGAGCGTTCTTCACGTGGTCTCTGATGACGGGCACCAGCCAGCTGCGAGGAAACTCCAGGTCGTCGCTGGAGAAACAACATGGACTCACAATGACGCATGAAAAATCTAACCTCAGAGGTTTAATAACTTACTCGTATCCCGTGATGTGAAGAGGCACAGCGTTCAAAACCAGCTCCGGTCCCATGCTCTCCACAGCGCCCCCTACAGCCAGATCCAGCTCCCCGCTGTAGGCGAAGTGAGGAGAGTTGCGTAGATCGGCGAGCGACTGCAGAGACTGTCGACGACAAGGACCAGGTGAGTGACTCGTTCACGCCGACTCCTCACCGACTCACCTTGGTCATGATGTTATGAGCCTGTTTCCCTGCGACTCTGAAGAAGCAGCGCAGCACCTGCAGCACGAAGGGCCAGGCGGCGTGGAATCGGTAAGACAAGCCTTCCTCCACGATCCTGAAGCACATGCACACACTTGATACTAGAACATTCAAATGTTTGTGACATCATCAGTCGTCGCCCGACTGTGGCCTCGCCACTCTCCCCCTCTTTCTCCATCCTCCCATACCTCTCCCCCTCTTTCTCCATCCTCCCATATCTCTCCCCCCTTTCTCCATCCTCCCATATCTCTCCCCCCTTTTCTCCATCTTCCTTTATCTCTCCCCCTCTTTCTCCATCCTCCGATATCTCTCTCCCCCCTTCTCCATCCTCCCATATCTCTTCCCCCCCTTCTACATCCTCCCATATCACTCCCCCTCTTTCTCCTTTCTACCAAATGTTTCCCCCTCTTTCTCCATCCTCCCATATCACTCCCCCTCTTTCTCCATCCTCCCATATCACTCCCCCTCTTTCTCCATCCTCCGATATCTCTCCCCCCTCTCGCGATCCTCCCTTATCTCTCCCCCTCTTTCTCCATCCTCCCTTATCGCCCCCCCTTCTCCTTTCTACCAAATGTTTCCCCCCTTTCTCCATCCTCCTATATCACTCCCCCTCTTTCTCCATCCTCCCATATCTCTCCCCCTCTTTCTCCATGCTCCCATATCACTCCCCCTCTTTATCCATCCTCCCATATCTCTCCCCCTCTTTCTCCTTTCTACCAAATGTTCCCCCCTCTTTCTCCAACCTACCATATCACTCCCACTCTTTCTCCATCCTCCCATATCACTCCCCCTCTTTCTCCATCCTCCCTTATCTCTCCCCCCCTTTCTCCATCCTACCATATATCTCCCTGTCTTTCTCCATCCTCCCATATGTCTCTCTCCTCACTCTCCACATCTTCCCAGTCACTCTCCCTCTCTCTACACCCCTGTATCTTCTCCCTCTATCCCCCTTTCTATCCTCCCACTCTTCTTCCCAGTCAGTCACAGCAGAAAACCGTTCACACAGATTGTCTGGGACTTTTTTTTCTCTTCTCTCATAAGTAGGCACTTAAAATAAAACTTAAAAACTGAGACTGAATTGAAGACGACTACAGTGAAGACAGTTTCATGATTAGTCGGTCAGTAAAGGGTCAAAGAGCAGCAGGAGCCACTCACTTGAACATCTTGCAGACGTATGAGGAGTTTCCTGACGAGGCGCCGGACGTGACCGTCCCGATCTCCGCCATGTGAGGAGCCACACACTCGGTCAGGAGCGTCTTCAGAGTGTTGGCGGCGGCCGAGTTGACTTGAGCGTGCGACGAGAGCAGGCAGGTGGCGGCGGCGGAGAAGAGACGAGGCAGGTGACCCAGACTGAGAGAACTCTGCAAGCTGTTGTAAACACTTTAGAGAAGATTCTGCAGCAGCACCAGGATTATTATGAAAGTATATCAGTGTCTTCAGGATATGAATAGTTGAATTTATAATTTCAACTGTAAACCTGTGAATTACTTTATTGAAATGATGATGTATACTGAGAGGGTGAACTAGGTTTTTTTAAACAAATATTTTAATTTTTTTCTAATTCCAATAATAAAAAAATGACCATAATACATTCAATACATTTTTCATTTGTCGATTTAAATGTTGGTATAATAGAGCCAGAAAATACCTAAAAAAGAACAGAGCTACTCGATCATGTGCTTCTACGTCACATCATCTTCTGTGCGTCACATGATTAGATGAAAGCTCGATCAAGTACCTCTGTCTTTTATTATTGTCTGGTGACAAGTTCTAAGATAATAAATATGTAGATCGTACAAAAAAAAAGTACATTATTAACAATAATTGTAAACAATACAACATAAAAATGAGAAAAGTATAATGTATAATATAATATGTATAATATATATATATATAATAATGTATAATTCTTATATCGATTAAATTTAACCCTTTTCTTTTAGCTATGGTAATTCAATAAATTACGAAAAATGTCATCCATTTTTATTAAAAAGAAAAAAACATTTCAATATAGAAATAACTTGTAAATAGTAAATAATTCAATATAATAATTTGTTTGAAATTTTTAATTAACTGGCGTCATTATTCTGATGACGCCTTTATATTTCCATAGAGGATAAATAGACGGTCACCTGGACAGGTGCAGGTGAGCCTTCTCCATGACGGCGAGCCAGGCCAGCAGCGGCTGCAGGTCGTTCTCACTGGGCAGGTAGTCGTACAGAGCCTGGGCCGGCAACAAGAAAGTGAGTCCGGTGCCGACGAGGGTTTGATGTTCGGGCTCCTACCGTGATGATCTGAGCGTTCAGTTCCACCGACAGAGTGGCGGCGTTTGGTTTCCCGCTGAACAGCTTGTGGAACGCCTGCATGGCGCTCGCCGTCACCAGCTTCAATGCAGAGAAGACGTTCAGACTCAAACCCTCCAACATTAGAAGGAACTCTGTCACTCACCACGTGGCTGAGCGTCATGACTCGCAGCAGGGTCTCACAGCAGGACTTGACGGCCGGCGCCGGGAACGTGTTCAGGAGCTCCTTGACCAGGCCAAGGACGTGCAGCGTGGTCGTGTCTTCTCTGCTGCCTGCGAGTTATGAGCCGAGGTCAGAGGTCGCCAGAGACCGACAGCAACAAGTCAAAGTCTCACCTCCGGCCGTCTCCATCTCTTTGATGCAGAACTTGGCCGTGGTGGCGGCGGCGGGGTGATGGGCCGGAGCAGAGTCGCTGAAGAGGAAGTCGCTTCCTCGGAGGATGGAACAGACGCCTTGTTGTGCTGCTTTACGCACCTGAGAGAGAAGAGGTTAGTTTCACCTGATAGTGGCGTTATATTACTTCTTTTTCATTCACAGATATATATTTTTCATGATTTATTATTCATAACTATTTTTGATTTAATTTATTTTATCGAGTATTTACAGGTGCATGTTGGGTTTCATGAGGGTCTAGCAGATTGTACCAGCCCCCCAGTACTTTTGTATCTTGTTTCATTTCTGTGCTGCTTTTTCCCTTATGGGGGCTTTGTGTGGTTTTTTTTTATTAAGATGTTATAAGGGGTTTTACGCACAGAAAAAGTGCTAAGCAACCTTTCCACGTCAAATTCCATATGTATCAACACTGAAAAGAGCGATACAACGTTCATAATTCTCGCACGGTCTGTAGGTCGAGGATGCCCGAATCAGCTGGTTCGACCATTTGGCGGCACTCAGTGGCCATGTTGAGATGTTCACATAAAGTTACATTAACGATCAATATTGATCATAAATTAAAACACAGTAGTTAACTTATTAAACGTATTAATATGTTCTCATTCAAAACGCATATAAATACACTGTCACATGATTTGTTCATTTGTACACGAAACGTTTTGATTTTTAAATGTAATAATAACTTGTGTGTGTGTGTTGCAGTTGCGTCACACATTTATATGAAACTCAGACGATCGGACCATCTTCATCAACTTCATCATCAATACTCAGCACTTTAAGTTACTGATTTACAGTTTTATTCTTGTTTTACTCATTTTGAGAAGTAAAGTGCCTAAATTCTTGTCGCAAACAGATTCATCTGAATAATTTTGTGCTTCGTCATCTTCTGGATTTCAGCTTACAGACATATTTAGTAGAAGATCCTCGAACTTCTTAGTGCATGAGGCTCCAGGTGAACTGAAATAAACCACCAGACAAAAACAAGATTCTCCATTCTCAGACTCTTGGGTAAACAACAGAAGCACAAACAGACCTTGGGTTTGGTGTGAATGGTGAAGCTCAGCAGGCCGTGGTAGGCCTGGAGTGTGGTGGGATAAGTCCAGACGGACACGTCCTGTTTTCTCAACAAAGTGGCCAAACACGACAGGATCTGAGGGATGAAGGAGATTCTGAGTCTGAGTTCTGTTATTAGTTAGGAACACAGACAGAAAACTACAAACCCATCTGAGAGCTGAGCTGGTTTCAGAAGTCGACTGTTTGGACATGACTTCCATCAGAGCCTTGGTTGTGTCGGAGAACTTGGACATGAGAACTGGAGTAGGAACCCTGGAGATTTAGAGACCAGGTTCTTTAGAGGTGCGTCTCTTAGATGGAGGAAGTGACAACAAACCTCTTCATGATCAGGTTGAGCAGATACGCCACGGCGGCCTGAGACTCGGCCGTGTCCACGACCTCCAGCGTGGTCATCTGTCCAGAATAAACTGATGACCTCACATATTTGTTCTGACCGACTCACAAAACCTACCAGAGCAGCAAAGTACTCGGTTTCCGTCTCCTTCCCTCCTTGACCTCGGATCACCTCAGTGACGGCTGCCAACACCGCACAGATCTGATCAACAACACAGTCAGCATTTCAGATGTATCATAGTTCTTTTATGGTTTTCATTTCGATAACTAAAAGTAACATACATAAACACATAAATATACATATATATTTTATATACAATTAACATTAGAGCTGGGATTGAACCTGCAACTTCTCATTCCACTTTACCGTCTGAGCTATGACCCGTATCAGGATATAGAGTTAACAATACAATAAAATGTGATAAATAGTAATACTGTAGGAACAAGGATATATTAGTAGTATTGTCGTGTACTTGACTCTGGTGTTGCAGAATTTACAGACCACGTGACTCTTGACGAGGTCGTAACTGCTTTCATTTGTTTTGAAACCCAAATATGACAAAACGCATCCCTAGTTCTGAGTTTTGTAACCGACTTGGCTCTACTCACCTCCTTGTGCGCAGCAGAATTGGACTCCCAGAATCGCTGAACTTTTCTGAATGTCAGGTTAGAACAGTCCGACAGCCCGCTGAGGAAAGTACCAGAGGTCCGGTCCGAGAAGGCCTGGTCCTGCTCGTCCTCCATAAAAGCATCTTTGCCACTGGAAGACTTGAGGTCCTTCTGACTCGTCTGCAGATCATTGTGCAGCTTCAGTGCGTCAACAGTGAGGTCACTTTTACCTTCAGTGGGTTTGAACATGAATTAGTTAAAAAGCAACATTACTGGACAAACTTTGTCTTTATCTTGACAAACACAACAAATAGAAACTTTTACACCTTCTTTCCCAACTTTCTTAATAAGAAAAAAAGTCAAACTTGTATAAAAAAAATAAACATTTAGTCTAAGTGATCAACTGTCACCTTAACTTTCTTATAGAACGTCGTATTTAATTAATATGATAATATTATTATATTGTATGTTACAGCGATTCCGATGCTCATTCCTGCCTTAATGTTTTTAACTCCCTCATCCGACTTCTGTACTGTGTTGCCTACTTCAGTTTTTTGTCATCTTTTTTTCATTATTATTACATGTATTATTATAATTATATGTGTACTGCATGTTTGAACTTTTACCTACAGTGAACTTGCTGCTGTGACAAAAAAGATTTCTCAACTGTGGGACATGTAAGGAATATTTTATCATATTACGCTGAATAAAAAACTAAATAATTTACCATAATACTTCGACACCTATTATTACATTAACCCTTCTTCACCATTCCATCAGACCGATGGAAAGTGTTACACTTTTTAACAGTGGCTTTTCTATTTATATTTGTTTATTTTTTACTATGATGCACCATGAGCAGTGGTGTTGTGGGTTAATGTATGTATGCTGTATACAATACAATATTTTTAATAGAAAGTTTAACATGAATCACAAATCATACTGACTGCATGTAAAGAGGAGTTAATATTGCATCAAGAAAAACAAAGTTAAATGTATTTGACCGAATAGTAAACAAATATTGTCGTAAAAAAATAAATAGTTTATGTGGTTTCACAAATGTAAATAAGAAACACGATAATCATTTAAGAGGGTAAAACACAACTGTAAGACTAAAAATGAATTGAAATTCCATCGTATTTTAGTTTCTGTGGTTGTGTTTATGTCTCTGAGAATGTTTATTTACAGGTATCATTATTGGTATTGTAATTTATAAATAACAAATCATTAAACATTGAGTTGAGTTAAATGTTATTGCAATCTAATATAACATATTTAAAAACGTAATTTGTGTCAATAGTCTGGTCATAACATGTTGTTTGAAAAGTTCAGCTTTCATCAACTATGATTTCAAACTACACGTAAATGTTATTAACTGATGACACGATGGCAGTTTTAACATTATGAACAAATACCAAGTGAAGTGAAGTGAAAGAGATTAATATTATGAAGTGTTCATATCTGCTGGTGTGTGTCGCAGGATCCATGGCTGCCGGACCCACGTGTGAACACGAGCTCACCGGAGGGACGACTGAAGAAGCGGCTCTTGGCAGCCTCGCGGTGTCGACTAGTTTGCGGGTTTGAGTCGCTGCTGTGTCCTTTCTTCCATCTTTTTAGCTTCGATCCAGTTCCAGATCGTAATTTCCCCGATTTGACCATCTTTGGAGCGTAAACACAGACAGCCTTAAAAGGTTGCTCGCTCCAGATGACTCCGTCGCACAGGTGATGACGTATACGGCACGCATTTGATGTTGCAGTTGTTTTGGTCTCCAGCAGAGGGTAGTGTTTTCATCTTTATATTGCAGAAATAAAATACTTTCATTCAACTAATTCATAATTTTAGTTTGAATACAAGTCACCAAATTAGAGTTATAGAAACGAATTCCCTTTTTCATTGAATAATATTTTTTATTATCTTATCAGAATTTGAAAACATTTATTACCAGTAATGTTAAAATAACAAATTGCAATGTGATGTTGCAGTGTTTTGGATACAGATTAAGAGATTTAATAAAATTATGGTAAAATAAATAAAAATAAAAATGATAAAGAAAAAAAGGTATATAAAAAAAATGAAAGGAACTAAAATAATAACTTACATAAAAATTGGCATCTGCGAATTCAATCATTAAATTAAATAATAAAATGCAAATAGTTAAATAATTGAATTGTTCATGATGGGTAGAAAGAGTTTTTGAACTGGATGTTGTTTAACCACATAATGTAAAATTATTGTATGAATTTTCTTTTGTTTAATTGAATTTATGCACACAGACCTTATAGTTGTTGTCTATTAATATATGATATTCTATTTTATATTTTCCATTTCATTTAAATATAAGTGGATTATTTGTTGCATGTTGAGCTAATTATTTCTCTTTCTCTGTAATAATCATTCATAACATGTGTATCTAGAATAAAATGCAAGTTTAAAAATATATTTTTTAAGAACATTTGAGTTTCAATGTAACAATTCTCTTGTTATGAGACGATGAAGTGAATATTTAAACAACAAAGTCATTCAAAATGATTGTTTATTGATAAGCTCCAGTACAATGAACAGTAAGTGCACATCATCGCAGATAAACCTGTTTTCATGTGGAGTGACTGCATTTTTAAAATACAATAAAACCTTTTTTCGTCACCTTCCGTGCTCTACTCCTGGAGCTGCAGTGCTGCACAAAATGACAAAAAAACGATATTTACACAGAGTTTCAGTCACAGCTCTACCGTGAGAAACGAAGCCAAGAGATGTTCCTTCAGATGTTCAGGCAAACAAACAAGGAGTGAAGAGGGAAGGAGAGTTTGAGGTTCACACATGATGTTGGAGGAAGAAAAAAAGGTTGTTGAGATTCTACTCTTCTAAAGTGTTTCAGTGCATATCGTTAATTCATCTGGTTGAAAAGGAAAAAATACAAAAAGGAGAAATATAAAAGCAAAATCTTTTATATAAAATATACACAAAACTGCTGCTAAACCTTTGCACCTCTTCATCTGTCAATCGAGTTCTACAAGCTTCACACGTGGATGGGCACGGGGCCCATGTTGACGATCACTTGAACCACAAAGTCTTTCTGGATTTTGGTGTCTTGCAGACGAGTCTTGTCGGTCAGGAGTTTCCCAGAGAAGAACCACCTCTGGCGAGAGACGTCGATGTCCTCCACTTCAGCCAGCTGCGTCTTCAGCTCGGCGATGGAGTCGGCCATGCTGGCTGTCAGACGCACGTCTTTACCTGCAGACATGCTTTGAGCGTTAATATTTGTACAACAAAAAATATTTTTTTTAAATATCTGAGATCAATACCGGATCAAGTCAACAGGGGGCGTGAAAGTAAGAGTTTTAGTATTCTCTCAAGTACGTATGGAAGTTTATTATCTTATTATATTAGTTGAATTTTACTCATCTTGTTTTTTTTAAATTGAAATGTTGTTGTTTTATAAGCATTAAACAATTGAATTAACTAAATCAAATATTTATAAATTATAGTTTGATATTCTAATTCCAATAATTTACAAATATCCTTTTTAAATGGATTTTTTAAAATAAATTGCTAGTCTTTTAAATTCAATATAAAAATGTTAGTATAATAGTGCCACCAGACAATACCAAGCGTGTACCGAGCTACTTGATCTTTCTTCATCAATTATGTGATGTGCAGAATATCACGTGACTGTTGTATAAAAATGTCAAAAACATTGAATTTAGAAAATGTATGTATGAATTATTGGAATTAATATGTCAAACTGTACGTGTAAAAAAGTGAAAATATTCGATTTTTAAAATTAAATGTCTAAAATAAAATAAATTAATAAATAAAGCTTTCTATATAGAAATATTGAATTAAATTATTAAAAAAAAAAAAAAAATCAATACTTAAAAATATGTTTTAAAATATCCAAAAGAGTTTCAACATTTGTAATGTTTAACTCAACCAATCAATATTCTAACGGCACTGATATACTTCCATATACTGAATTTCTCCTATATCTTCAAACAGTTAAACAGAAAGAAAATATGTATAATATATAAAAATGCGAACATTATTTTTACCTGATGAAAGTCGAACCCGCAGCTGGAACTCCTGCCTGCAGGGCGGAGCTTGGACTTGTTTCTGAGTGGAATCAGACACTTTGTTTTCATTGGACGTCTCAGTGATGAGATTCAAAGGTGGTGCCAGCGTGTAAACTGGCAGTTGGTAGTGATTCCCAAGTTCATCGTAGCTCTCGGTCAGAGAACCTGCAGCGGAGGAAGACACAGCACCATGAGAGGAAGACTGACAACAAGGTAACCCTTGAACAGTGATTTATAAATTAGTATTGAAATGCGTTTTTTTTTTCCTCAGGTGGAGGCTGAAGGTCTGATCCGGGCTCCTGGCTCGACAAGGCGTGTTCACACCAAGCAAGATCAGCTCAGTGAGTTTCATTTCAGTTTGTTTGTCTTGAAGATAAATTTATTTGTGTTTCATCTCTTGGCCAAAACTATATAGATGTTCATTGATGATTCATAACTGTATGTATGCGTCTGTGTTCTCGGGGGTTTCCACGCAACCAGGGGTCATCTGCAGGTCGTGCTATGATATGAGCACGATATGATTCAGAAGCTCTTCATTTGTTGTCTTATGTTTTAATGTTGTTGGGTTTTTAAGAAAATAATTATTAATTCAATAACTTTAAATTATTTATTTTAAAAATATTAGAATTTCAAAATGAATGACTTTATTTATACATAGAGTTTTATATTCTAATATTAGTTATTCAAAAAAGAACCATCTTCTAAACTCAATATTCTCTTATTTCATAACCTTTTAAATTCAGTGTAAAAATGTTGGTTAGGTCATTTTAAATAAAAAATGTAACCTTTCAATGTATAAATAATTTAATTTAATTATTTAAATTTGAAAAGTTACATTTATTTATTTAATATTCTGAAGACACTGATTTACTTCCAAAAATACATTAAATATCAAATTTGTCAAAGAAATAATGCTGAAAGACCACGATTTAAGATTTAAGTTAAGGGTATCTGCCAGGAAAATCTGAAATTGTCCTCAGGAAAACACACCGCAAGGATGTACTCACTAAGATATAATATTTGTAACATGATGTACTACTCAGGAAAACGAAGTAGTGAGACTGTGAAGGAACAAATCTCCTCCCATGACGCGCAGGAGCTCTTATGTAAGAGCAGTAATCTCTAACATTCTCTGTGTGTCTTTGCGACGACACATTGTCACATGTACACATGCTGTTGTAGTTTTGTATTGTACCGTGTGGGAGAGTGATGCAGGCTCCGTCCAGGATGGCCTGGGCCAGCTCCAGGTCGTTGCACTCTGCAGCCAGCGCTGCTGCCCTCAACGCGTCCCAGATCTCTTTACGGCCGTCGAAGGCCGGCGCCGTGTCCCAGAACTCGTCCCTCTTGCTGAGCAGCTGTCCCTCCGTTATTGGGTACTCGCTCTTCCATTTGGGTCGCTCCTTCTTCAGAGGCTCGTTCCGCCCTGACAGAAAGAATGATAAGTATATAAAGTGGTGTAAGAAAATATCAGTACACTTAAATATCGAGAGCAATCAATATTATCATGTTAATATTCATAGCATTTGTTAATATTTGTGTTGCATACAATCTTTCGGCCGCTAGATGGCAGCAGTCATTACGTCCTCCGCAGCTAAAGTAACAATGAAATCCTGTTAGATTCCAGATATGACTGAGGACGAGAGGATACAGTCGACTCCAGCAGCATTTAAAACTGATGCTTGAACAGGTTTTGGTTTCAACTCAAATGAAAGTAGTTTTTTTTTGTTTTGTTTTTTTTTAGAATCCCTTATTAGTCCCGCGAGGGGAAATTCAGCCATTCACACATACTGATGTGAGTAGGCTGCACACTTGCGCCAAGTTCACCATCAGGAGCAATCAGGGTGAAGTTAGAACTTCCTCAAGCGTCATGTGGTCTGTAAATTCTACAACACCAGAGTCAAGTACTCGACAATACTACAAAAATATCCTTGTTACTACAGTATCATTATATATCTAAATATACTGTATTGTTTCCCCTGTATTGTACATATTTTCTTGTTCACACATGAATCGGTTCCATTTTCATTCTTTTATTCTGTATCTGTATACAAAAAAACATTTGATTGTGTTAAAGAAACTGGCAATAAAGGTTTCTGATTCTAAAGCGGTAATTATTATGACGACAATTAAGAAAAAGCTATCTTGAAACCAGTACACCCTGTTTATTATCTTGATCTTTAAAGTATGTACTTTTTTGAGTATTGTTTTGATTGTTTAAGCGCTTTGTGACCCTGGTCTCGAAAAGCGCTATATAAATAAATATAACTTACTTACTTACTTACATTAAATCAGTGATTCCCAACCTGTGGGCCTTGAAGGTATTGCAAGTGGGCCGTGAAATAGTTTCCAAAATGGTATCATTTTTTGTGTGAGGGTGGATTTAATTATATAAAAATAAAAATACACATAATAATGTTTTAAATGTTAAAACTTGTTAAGTTTATAAGTATATTAAACATTTTTAAATATTTTTAAATATTCTTTTCATTATATTGTTTTTCCTTCGAGTATCATACATGTGACAAGGAAATGCGAACACATTAAAATGCCTTCGTATTTATGAGGACAGAGATGGGCCGCAAAGGTATTTTTTTGAGACTTAAAAATTGAGCCCTGAGTTGGAAAAGGTGTGGGACCATTGGATTAAAGGCACCCTCAAGGTTTTTTGGGGTTTTTTTTACATATTGCTCCCCCAGGTGGCAGAATAGTATAACTGCAACGTCATAGATCCTTTGTTTCCTTGTGTGTGGACATTTGTTCACAAGATAAAAACTTGTTGTTTCAGTTTGTGGTTTGAAAAAGTCTCTCAGTACTTCGTTCTTTCTGAGCCGCTGCTGTATAGTAGTTCGGTGGTCATGTGACACTTGGAGAGTCTCCGGGCGGGTTGTCCAGATAAAACTGTTTTGAAGGACATAATTAAAATAAAATCTATAACAAGGGCGTTAAACTTAATCACACAAGTGGCTAAAATCATTTGGAGCTCTTAGTTGCAGGCTTAAGAAAATGTAAATTTAACTCACAGGAAGCATTTTTTTGACATTCATACCTGAGAGGCTTAATTTATCAACTTATTTATCTCTGCACATTTCCACCTTCAACAAAAAATAATAATATTTCCCTTATCTTATCCTAAACACTTCTTTATAGATATATCAACATGAACATTAATCTGCTCTGATTTTTGAGACAACCATCCGGCGAGCCACATTAAATGACTTGGTCTCAAGAGTTCTACTGATCACTCGTAGATATGACAAAGACCAGTTTGATATAAAATCCACAAGAACCGAACCAACTCAAATTTTTCCATCCTGGTGCAGATGACTGTAGTGTCGTGCCAGCTGACAACACACACACACACACACACACACAGCAGTGGATTATAGTCAGTAATCAGGTTGCACATAACAGGATTTATCTCGCCTGATCCTATAAAGTCCAAGGGTGGAAAGATGAGCAGGACGAGAGTAGTAGTTGAAGGACAAATAAACAATCGATGTTATGATCGGTAGTTGAAACTCAGTACAACTACAAACTCTTAAAAAAAAATGTCACAACATGAATGTATGGTTAAGTATGTTAATAAAAAATGTGAAGAAACTAAAATGAAGGAAGATATTTTAGGAGTTTAGACATGTCTGACAAAATAAAATGTCTAAAATGTCAATGAATATAAATATATATAATATAGTGTAAAAGTTTTTAAAGGAGGAATAATGTTGATTGAAAGGAATTCAAATCAAAGTGGTCTCACTCAAAGGACCACAATTTTAAACACAGTCAACAGAACATAAAAACAAACTTTTGAAAATAAATAATAATAAAAACCTTAAAAAATAATCACAAATAATAAATAAATAATATAAAAAAATTAACAATTAAATAAAAAAAATAAAAAAAACTTTAAAAATAAATTAAAACAAACTCAAAAAGATAATAAGGATCTTAACTGAACATGTCTGTGTTCCTTTTAATTGTTCGCGCCATCAATTCCAATATTTCTCTGTGTTTTCTGTCAACATACACAAACTGTCCTTATATCTCGATAGATAGACTTTATTTATCCCTTGATACATCCATCTTTCATCCTTTGTTAGAGCAACTAAGTAAGTTTTGCCCAAAAAACTAAAAAAAAGACTTTGATGCTCATTGCTTTTGAATTTGTCATGAAAATGAATAGTTTGGTGAGGTTTTGAGTTTGACACGTGTAACCATAACTTGGAATACTTGAGTGATGTTAAACATTGTGTGTCGGTTGTATCTGGATTCATGCTCACATGATGGGTGTCGTTACACACGAAAATAAAATGAAAATTATTCAACAATGAGGTCAAATTTGGATGTTCGGAGCTGAGCTCACACAAGGAGTAAAAGAAAATGTGAATTTACCAGAAGTGTGAGTCTGATAGCGATTATTATTTTTATTCTTAGAGGCTAAATTAATGTAGAATATATTTGCGTTTGTCCTCCTCTATCAAACAAATTCCTTTCTTTCAAGATACTTTTTACTGTTATTGTTAATCACTGTGTATTTGTTGCTATCCATCGAATCAGTTCCTTCTCTCACATTAAACATTGACATCTTTATAAGTCCCAATATCAACATTAATCTACCACATAAAATGATAAATCACATGAGTTTGACACAAGTGACGTAGACAAAAGTATCGATAATATATTTTTTTCAGCACTGGTATGTTTTTAAATATGTGTAACCTTTTTTTTTTATCATCAAAACCATCAACGTTATTATTTATATTAACATTTAATCAACGTAACACAAAGAAAAGGTGTCAAATAAAACTGAACAACAAGTTGGTAAATAAAGTGATGATAGCGAAACATCACTTACGTCTCCACACTATCTTCAACGGTGCATCCGGGGCGTGGTAGTAGTTGAATTCCCTGGAGTTAGTGACACCCATGACTGAGAGTCAAACTACATCAAGATGAGTCTCGACTCCAGCTCTGCTCTCAGACACTCAACAACAACTGAAGCCTGTTCTCTGTTTCAATAAAACCTCTCAAAGGGCCGCCAAAAATATCACCTGACGATTCATGGAAGGAGGAATAATGAGCAGGTTGGGCATTGAAGATAGAACGCCGGCTCTTTCAAAGCCTAAGCCGATCAGCTTTATTTAGAGAGCAGATCAAAAATACCTGCAGGCAACATGCTAAACCTATTAGCAGCTGTTGTTAGCATTTCTGTGAACTGACCATAATACAGAAAGCTTATATAGACTGAAAGCTTATGGCGAGAGGCAGGGGACACCCTGGAAAGGTCGCCAGAGACACACAAGCACACACACCTACGCATTAGTTAGAGTCCTCAGCTTTAATGCCAAGCTTCTTAATTAAATAATCTCATAAAAATAACTTGTGATTATGAAAGTGAATATGCAACATCTCGTTCATTCATTCATTTTGGGGTTCACATTTTTGCAGACGTCAATACGTGTGAGTGTGTGTGTGTGTGTGAATGCTTTCGTGTCTCTGCACACACAGCTTGGACAGAACGTAATGACGGCTGCCATCTAGCAGCAGGAAGATTAATAGGAACTCAAAAAATGTACAAATGGCATGAAGATTTGTCATGTTAGATTTCAATTAAATTTAAAAAATACATATTTTATTTTATACACACTTTATTGAAATATAAACCATAAAACTAAGATAACAATTAAATATAATTAAAAAATATATTGCGATATTTATATTTTTAAATTTAGATGTAATTGTTATGAATTTGATCATTTTATAGAAAAGTTGGACATTAATGTCCAAGTTACATGTTTCAGAATTGGTATATCGTTATAATTCCTGGCCAAAAGTACTAAAGATCGAGTCAGAGCATTTTCTGAAGCGAATGAGAGAAGTACATGCAGCAGCTTCAAGGCTCCAGATATCCGTTTTTTAACTTCTAATATAATTTAAAGTATCGTATTTTCAAAATGTATTAAAAAAAATTACACAGAGAATAATTTTAAAAAAAAATCTAAATTCAATATTTTTCATTTGAAGCCTTTTAAATGTAATATAAAAAATGGTATAGTACCACCAGAAAATATATTTTAATATTGAATTTAGAAAATGTATGTTTTTGAATTGTTGAATTTAGAATTCTAACCCTGTAAAAAAAATGTAAAAAAATCAATCATTCATAAAACCTTTCTAAATAAAGATTTTCGTATTGAAATATTTAATAAAACAAAACTACATAATAAATTATATTATGTATTAAAATTATGTATTAATTTAAATGTAACATTTCAATATACAAATGATTGTGTTAATACTCAATAAAATACCCAATAAAAGTTAAATAAAATCAATAAAAGTCGAAGTTTCAACATTTGAATTTGAATCGGAGTCAAATCTCATAACATTTAAATGGAACGTTAATCAGTTTTCAACCCTTCTGTGACAGGTTAAGGATCTATAGCACGAAAATGTCTGAAATGCTCTTGTTTACATGAAAATGACTTATCTGTGGAGTTTCTTCTTGGATTAAAAACCAGGAGGATAAGAGACTCTCTGTACCTGATACTTGATACTTCAAGGGCGTTAAGTTCATTTTTCATTTTAAAATGAATATTTAATGCTTTGCCTCACATTCCTGACTGCAAGAACGACACACGTATGTGTTTTTATGAATAAACAGTATGAGTAAGCAACATTATATTTTTAGACCGTTTCAATTATTAACTCACAGTCGACGGAAACAGATTCAAAATGTCAACTTACCTCCACGTTTTTTATTCCTCGTCAACGACCGAACACTCGCTTGTCCATCTGTCCTACTTTGTCTCCCTACACAGCCCCCCATCACCGTCCCTGAAGGAAAGAAAATGCTTAAATAGTTTAAAATAAATGAAGTACTAATACTAAAGAAAGACTTCTGTACACATTACATACAAAACCGATAGAGCTGTGTTGATGTTCAGTTACCAAGTGCTTCTAATACAACATTCCAAATCTGGATTGTAAAAACATTTAAGTAGATGTCTTCATGTTCCGCACGTGCTCACCAACAAAAGACATCTTTATAGACAAAGGTAACATGGACGTGATCTATTAAAGCCTTAAATAAAACAAAGACAAATGGAACAAGGAAAAAAATCTTCCTGCATCTAAGTTGAAAAACAACTGGACTTCCTGCTTTTATTTTGGTAACACACCCTGGCAGAAGAACACACAGTAGCTCCAACAGCTTACATTGAGCGTGCTAACTATCAGGTAGACGGTGTATCTCTTCTGTGCCTCATGCTGAGTCCGACTTGACCTTGGCTCAAGTGTTTCCTCCTAAGCTAACCAGTCGCACACACAGTTACACAACCACTCATATGTGCACAGACATCATTGAACTTCATATATGTTTTTTTATCTTTTTAATCACAAGTTGACTTTATTAATGGTTCTAAACCAGTGAACATATTGTTTCATATTATTAGTTACATTTGTTTTTATTGTGTTTGTTATGTATAGTTTGCTATGCTGTTATATTTATATTTTTGATCAGACCTAAAAAATAATAATAGTTTGTAAATTGCGTTAAATTCCTAGTAGATTAGATGATGTCGATAATAATAATATTACATATAATAATAAAGTCGGAAGCAAAATTGTAGTAGGACAACACGAAATGAAAACCGTAAAATTCCTAATTTTAAATATCTCAAAACTTAAAAAACATGTATTTCACGTTAGATTTTGATTCTATTTAGTCCACAAAATGTATCCTTTCCAGGAACAAACCGGTTTATTATCGCATTTTCTCTTCAAATAATCATTCTTATCCAAAGTATTTTTGTTTTATGTTGATACAATGAACCAAATAATCAAAACAAGATAACATCTGAGGAGAGACCGCTTACTCAGCACGTCGACCAATGACAGCTCAGCAGTCTGTGAGCTCAGACGCGCTGACTTGTTTACGTCACGTGTACAGCCAGCTGACTCGGGCACGCGCCTCGACCTCATGCAAACCCCTTTTTCTTTCGATTCAATAACTTTATTAGAATTTAAATATAGGACAAAAACGAATGATTAAATTAGATTATTATTAAGAAGAAGAAGGCTCGTTCTTCGCATGGTTTTTAAAACGTAGATAACTCCATATTTTAAAGTGTTTTGACTCCTTATATCGGTCATTATTTGGATAAAAACGTACCAGAGATCCAGTCTGCGAGGTGATGCATGCGCCTGCAGTTTGCTCGCCACATCCGAACTCTCTCGAAGTAAACAGAGACCAGCAGCTTCTTCTACTTGGGTTCTTCTGTCCCGCGACAGACGGTGACAGGGATGTGTTCCCGTCGCGTGCAGGAGAATATGGAAGGTATTCAAAGACGACGTTTGGAAGAATCACCTTCAGACATGCTGGAGAAAGACGAGCTCTAATCTCGTCGCTGTCAATCCTCACGCATGCGCACAACTCAACTAGGGCTGCCGTACCACGTTTGTCAAACCGGGAAGCGAGAAATAGTCCTTTCAAAATAAAAGTCCCCCAAAGTCGATGTTCAAGGTAAAATACAAAAAAAATGATTTTGTTTAATGGATTCATCTAAAATATGAAGATGAAAATATGTTAATGTATTTGCGTGGCAGTATTATAATTTAATAGACAAACATGTACCCTCTTCTGGTTTTAATGTGAAGTCATGCGGAAGTAACGCTTTGTTTATTTTTATCAAATAGATCCAATATTGCTGAAATACTTTTGGTTGATAATATGAACAGATTTACAGGCAGTATTTCCATTATCCGTAGCATCTTAACAAATATATCGAAGCATCAGAGATGATACATGTCAAATCTGCTCTCATCCCTTAATCCCCTTTTGTCCTACAATATGTATCTCTTCAATATTCATCTGCCTCTCTTCTGATCACTGAGATGCAATGTTGACACCAGATGATGTTTCAGAGTGTTACAATATTGTCCTTAACTCCCTATATGTTTCTATCTGCTAATATATAATGTAACAAATGTGACGTTTAAATGCTGTGCACTTAAAAGAATTCCCCCTCTATAGGTTATTCTGTGTAATAACAGAATTTCATAAAACAATTCATTTCAAAGCCTGCATAAGAATTGCAAAAAACGTGTCATTTAATGCATCAATAATTACACTGATATAATCAAACAAATTGTCTTTCTTACACAACAGAAAAAACTTTGCTAAGTAGAAATTGTACTAAACATCAAATACACATAATGATTTGATCAGATGATAATGTTGGACTTTCAAGTTGGGAAGGGAAACAATGAAAGTGTTAAATAGTTTGAATAAAAATATGAAGTTTTTGACGATACAAGCATTTATAACCTGCTCATCAACTCCAGTGATATGTCAGTCGTTAAAAAAATTATTTTGAAACGCATCATTTGTCAAGTAGAGAATCCTTTGAGAAACATGACCACATCGCTGGAGCCTGTCGTGGATGATAACGCCATGTTCTTTGAGGTATTGAAGGTTGACCCCCAAGTGTTCCTTTAAAACATCGCCATTACAGCCCAAACAAAAAGCCTGAAACCCTAGAGACTCCGTATGAGTCATACAGGTATCAGGTCCTTTTTGAGTGGAAGGACGTCCCACGTCATACCATCACCACACGGGCTGTGGCCGGAGGGCAGGAGGACTCGGGTCACCCAGTGACTGAAACGGAAGATAACAAATTGAGTCAAACCTTTGATAACACCTGAAGAAAAGCACACACCTCTGCTTCTCCACACCCAGGAATATTCTCCAGTTGTTGAGTTTGCCATAATGAAAAGGGTTTTTGTACACCTGATGGAGACGCAGTGTTAGTCAAACATTGAAACATTGATAATGCGATACACTATGTTACACACTCACTCGTCCCCACGAGGCCAGTCTTTTGGTTTCTCTTGCGTTTATATGTTTTTCGATGCTGGTTTCTCCTCTAGATATTAAAAAGGCGTGCCAGAAAGTCAGAGCACCCAAGGCCACGCCCACAGTGCTGCAAAACACACATGGTTGGTTCCTCTCAACACAACAGCAAACACACAATCACCATTTGTCAGCAAAATCAATTGTGGAAGGAAACATAATTGAGTAGTAAATAGTATTTCTGATGTTTTAGTCAATCCGTGGCTCAGTCCCTCAAGTTCTACTCACTGGTGACAGTTGCTGAGAGGAGATCGCTCGACAAACTACTGTCCATCAAGGATGATGACAGTCATCCTCTGACACTGTCATCAGTGAACAGAGAAGCAGAATGAGAGCACGAATGCTCCTCCCAGATGCAACACTAATAGACTCAGGGACTCATTCATTCCTCGTGCTATTAGATTGTACAATTCTGAGTTTGGGGGGCAGGAGTGGAGTGAAAGTATATTGACATTCTATTCTATGTTAATCTTTGTATCCTTTGTCTTTGTTATTTGTCTTTGAGCTATGTTCTTTATCTTTAGACTTAGATTGTGTCATCTTGTACTTTCTTTTTATAGAAACGTTGTTCTTGTTCTCATGTTTATGAATTATCATCTGTATTGCTGTGGTATTGCTATTTGGAAAAACAATTTGTAAACAAAAAAAACAAAACAGATGTAGGGCTTCAGTAACATTTTAGAGATGTTCTTTAAAAGAACCAGACCTGACTAGTCTTTAAAAGAAATTAATGAATAAAACAAAAGACAAAACAAAGGGGACCAAGTGAAGACAAAAATATCTATTCAGATAAAAATAAAAAACATATGGATATAATTCTGGTAATGTTTCATTTGTTTAATGTCCAATATAATAAGAATTATGTGAAATTAAATAAAATAGAAAGGTATCAATGGCAGGCAGAAATAGAAATAACCTTTTTTTTCTTTTAATCTTAAATCTTTAATCTTTAATCCATAAAATTGTTTGATTACAGTTGACAATTGTTTGATTATAGTTGTAAATTGTTTGATTATAGTTAAACAATGTTTGATTGTAGTTAAAAGTTAAATAATTATATGTGAGAGACGTATACAAAACATGCAGGTGTTTAAGTCAACGTGTACGATTTCCATTAAAAACTTACACTTTCTGAAACTGATGGTTAGGACAAGAGGAGATTAAAAAACATACTAATAAACAAAAATTAGTGCTACATATGGCGAGAGGCTGTGGACAGGAAAAAAAACATGATACAGTCCTTATGACAGTAAAATAGGCTATTTATTTAGCCAATCAACTACAGTAATTATTTTCTTATCAGAAGAAAATGTGTGTAAGAACACAAAAAATATCTGTATACTATCTATATAATATACTGTGAAAACAGATATTTTTAAAAAGATGATCATTTAAAAATAAAACCGTGATATGAAAATGTTGTCATACCACCCAGCCCTATCACACACACATCCATGGAATACTTGAATTAAACTTGAACTGGGAGGACTGAAACTGCATACCTAGTAAGGACCCACATATAGATGATACTTTTATGAACCATCCGGTCTTTGTAGGTGTACGGAGGTGCAGGTGTCTGATAGCTGGTCTGCAGAGAAAACAACATTAATATGAAGTAACAAACACGTAGACTAGAGTGTTTTTGAAGTTAGTACTTGGCCCGATGGTAGAAGCCCAATAAGAACACCCATCCCTGTCACCGGCACCCCCGGCTTTTCCGTATCCAAATGTTTGAACCTCTGGAAAACCCATCCAGAGAGTAAGAAAAAAGTGTCACTGTAACCAAAGAGAACAACAGCAAAAGGAGGAGGAGCCAGATAAAGTTGTCCAAAATCTTACTTCAATAGCGTCATATGCTTCAAAGAAGAGATTCCTTCCACTGATGCTACAGTAGACGCAGCCGAGGGTCGTGAAGAGGCAGAAGGAGAAGAAGTAGCGGTGGTTGAAGTGGCCGATGCAGTTGTTCAACCAAGCTGTTGCAGACTTTAAGGAAACAAGAACAGTGTTGTGTTTTGTTGGAAAATCAAGGTTGATTTGACCTCATCTTGAAGGATACGACAATGATGGTCCATTTTCAGAATGCATCTGCAAACACAAACAAAATGATCATCTTAACAATCAATTCATTTACAAATAATTTGAGCGGATAATTTGCTATTCACTATTAACATAGCAACATTAACATATAACTTAAATACAATATTGTATCCACCAATCAGCCATTATTAAATAGAGCAGTGTAGGAGTTGACAATAATAAGCAAGTGGGGTGCAGTAATTAGTGCCTCCTGATATTTAAATATGTAGTACTGTGTGCAGGAATAAATCCATGAAACAGCAACCACGGACAGACCAAAGTATTTGACACTAGTGGAAGGAATCTGCTCAAGAAAAGATGCATGACTGACCGGTTACAGATGCCACAGTGGTGTGTCCTTGCTGGTTTGGGAAGAATGCATTTTTTGCAGACAGACACAAACGGACTGTCATTTCTCTCCTGCTTCAGAAATGTGAATTAATTATTCAATCATTATTGTCATGTAAACCAAACTATTTGTCATGTGAACAGGACAAGCCGGCGACATCGTACAGTCGGAGGGTATCCTGGCGAGGTCTTGGTAGCCTTGTAGTAGTGGAAGGCAATCATGACGATAATCCAGTTTCCATAACAAATGTGCCAAGCGATCCATATGGGTGAGTAGGTGCGGAGAATCAGAGGGAGCAGGACGATGTAGGCGATCAGCACGCATGAGCTGATCAGTATCAACACCAGAAAAACAAACACCTGACCGGCAAAGAGGAGTGATTAAATAACAAATAAACAGAGCAAAGGTGGAGGTGATGTTTACTTACTGTGCCAAACCAGCGCGTCACGTAATCCACAATCCACAACACAGGCTCAAACACGGCGTCAAAAACCACATCAGAGTCTGTGAGGGAGTTGAACAAGAGCGACTTCCCGATCACCCATATGTATGACTTCAGTTCACGTAGCCACAGTGGCAGCCTGCTCCGGCCTCTCCTGGTACTCCATCGTGGCAGCAAGCAACGCTGGAGAGAACTGCTGTGACACCACCGCATCCTGCATCTGTGACAATCTGCAAGACACACAATTCATTTTTAAAACACTTTCTCTAGAAACAGCAACCACCATTGCTGAGAACTACCTACTATTGAGAGGAAAAACAAAAGTTTTATTCAGAGCTGCGTGACATTTGCATCCAGTTTTAGATCTTGAAAAGCAGCTGCAATAAATGAGTCCTCAAATAAAAGTGTGCAATAAAGAGAAGATGGAATTCATTTTCTAAACTATCTTAAAAGGAAAAAGTCATATCCTAGTATCGATGTTGCTCCATATCATCATTAGAAATTGGTCCCAAATACCCTTGTACTTGTTTTGAGGCAAACAGAAATACAAATGATTATAAACATTTCTTTCTATGTATTATAACATTCTGCATAGTGTTTTATTTTTAAAAATAAATAGTATTTATTCTGAATTATTAGCATGAGACACATGTCGAGATGCAATAAACCTGTAAACTAGAGAAAATAAGTGGAAAAAAAACTCTATATGATTTACTTTACTGTTCTCATCTGAAGATTGGATGACTCGTGAATATGAAACCGTCCACAATGCAAAAATGATTAAAGACCTCTGAGTTAGGTGAGAAACAATACATCTCAACCTGGTGGTCAGAAAAAGAATCCAACAAGAAGGTGAAGACTTTGATTGATTGAAAAACATTAATGACCAGATAAACTAGTTTCATGTTGACTAATGACTTTCAGGAGTGGCTCATCTTTGTAAAACATATTTACCAGTCAAAATGTAGGCGTTTACACTCGCTTAAAGGTCTTCACTTTGTTGGTAATTCGCCCGTCAGACTTGGAGTGGAAAACCACGATTCACTGTGGAAAAGTACAAAACACATCAACATTAACTCAAGCAGACATTGTTTAACGCAACCGTGAGACATAAACATCCAGTCTCGCAGCATTCCAGGGTGGAGGCAGCGGTAGCTTAACCACCTGGGTTGTTTTGAACTGCCATCTCAGCATCTTTTTGCAGTAAACTTAAGCGCTACTGTTTCTTTCGCAAACGTATAACATCGATAATAAAGGCATTCTGATTTAATAAATACACGTATGAACTATGAGTTATGCCAGCAAACCTAAAGCTTGTTTAATCTCAAATGACATCGAATTCAACATCTGATCGTCCATCACCACGTTCACGTCAAACACAACGTTCGGCAAACTGCATCCCTAAGTCTTACTAACAAGCGAGTCCAGCATAATCTTCAACTCCACCCCGAGGAGTGACTTTTCAAGAAGAGAGCGAGAAACACAGCATTTCTAGCAAAGATATCAAAAACAACGTCCCAGTACCATCCAAATCCTGAGCCGTGGATATTGCGCATGCGCATAAGAGAGCGAACTGCATTGTGGTCCTTCGAGTTTACTTTAATACCGAGCGTTGACCGACATTTTATTTGAGCAAATCAAAAATGTTTTCCAATGTGCAATGAATACTTAAAATAAAATAAAAATACAATAAAATAAAGTTATTTAAAAAATAAAAGTTTGAGTTATGGGAGTTGTAGTTCTTGTAGTTCTGACGAGCTTCCGGTGTCCTAATGTCCGCTCACATGTGCACTTCCTAACCAAACACGTTGGTCTTTATTCCTTTATATTTTGATTTAGACATGTCGTTTTGTTTCAACTTCGATTTGCAGACGAACACTAAAGATGTTTCTCCAAAGGAATCGAAGAATGAAGAGGAAGTTGATGCCAAACATGTGAGTAATAAATGATAATAACTGACTGTAGTTTCTCCAACTGAATTGTTGAGGTGACACTTCAATGTAGCAGTGATTCAAATACTTTCCACGTTATATTAAATATGTCTTTCACGGAAGGAGGTGTTGTCTGTGGGCGTGATCCAATGAGTGAGTGAGCAAGTTAGTGTAACGTTTGAGGAAGAAATATAGACAGTGATAACTAATGTTTTTTTTAAAAAACATCTCTTTATTAATTTGTACATTAGATGGTACATCACACAACCAATGCTTCAATAGTTGATGTTTAAGTTCCAAATAAAATAATCAAACTAAATTAAAATAGAAACAACGACTAATAACAAGCTTGTCCAGCACAACTTTATATTTAAACAATTGAAGAAATAGAATTAAATTCTATATGTTGACAATAATAATAATAATAATAATAATAATAAATCACAAGGCAACTTTATTTTTCATCTAAAAGCTGATATACAACGTTACGCTTCAAGCAAACATATGTTCAGTAATTTATATTTCTTTAGGTCACATAGCCAGCAGAGCATTTATTCAGAATAAAGAGTTTTGGATTTAGTGAAAGATCTTTTCCAATAATTTTCCACTTGTTTCTAACTTATATATAGTTCATTCTTACATGAACATCAGTAGGTTATGGTTGACACATCATCATCAAAAAAGGAATGTGACTAAGTTAACATTTGAGGTAATACATTTAATCAAAATAAGTAAACTTGATGATAACATTTAAATTATTCATTTAGATTACTTGTCAATAACAACGAGTATTGCTGAGTGGACAACATTGAAACATTAAAATTAACTTGAGCCTACATAGTTTTTCTTGTAGCAAAAAGTCAAATATTAAACTTTAAAACATTTAGCACTCAAAAACCTTATGGAAGCTCTTAAAAAAAAAAGATATCTTGTTTAAATGTTAACTTAAAACAAACATGACAATAACAATAACCAATGTTATGAGATCCTGTCAGAGTAGAAAAGATATCTTTGCTCATCATAATTTTTCCATTTTCTGAGTGATCTGTTACAGAGATTTTTATTCTAGAAATGATTGTGATAGTTGGATTTGTTCTCCTTAACCGGGATACTTCTTTTTTTATCAATGAACATATGAATGAATGAATGAATATTGTTCATTTCGGGCACGACAGTTTAGATCATCAACATCACATTTCATCATAGTTTACATTTTGCATGCATGTCAAAAAAGGGAAAGCGGGAGAAGCCGAAGCTTATCTACTCCTGCCCCCATTTACCTCAAAATAGTAGTAGTAGTAGTAGTAGTAGTAGTAGTAGTAGTAGTAGTAGTAGTAGTAATAAAGAAATTAAATTATAGATATAATCATATCTTCAAACAGTGCTTGTTTCACTTTGGCTTAACCGATTATTGTTAGGTATGACGATTTCCACATAACATGTTACAACAGTAGATCACAATTAGTCCGGTCAACAGACGGATGTCCAGTTCATTTTGTATATGTTGGATGGAGTGAATACATATTAAAAGAGCCAATTTTTATTTATAGGTCTCTTTCTTCTGTTACGTTCTCAGTGCTGATTTTCGCCAATTCTTCACAAAATTTGGCTAAAACTGTTGATTCCATTGGAAAATCTCTTTTGGAAATTAGGATTCCAAAAACCACAAAGCAGAAGACAGAAGAAAGCATTGCACATAGTTCAACAAGATATATATTTATATATTTATTTATATATATATTTCAACATACTTAGGAAATTCATAAAATAAACAAATTAAAATATAAAGTGAATATGTAATCTATTTAAAAGAACATACCTTGTTTTATCTGTGGTGGATTTTTGTTCACTGGTACGTAAAAAGACATTATATTACTAGTCATAGTGTTCCTCATTCAACTTAAACATATTATTAAAATTGTATTAAATGTTTCACTGTAGTTTGTATTTCAAATATGACTCTATAATTCTCATTTCTCTTATCAGTTAATTTAATTCCTCTTTTAGTTTCTCTTGGATGCAAAATGTACTGTTTTCTGAAATGAAGATTACACTCAAACTTTAACAGTTGATCTGATGATGGGAAGGGAAGCTACATGTGTTGCATCATAAATCATATGGCTGTTTGTCATGTGGTAGTCATTTAGTGTTAGTTACAGGAAAAGACTACATTTGCTGTAAACCACTGCAGTGTTCTTTTATCACAGTAAAAACTTTCCACTGTAACTTTAACACATAATTGAAGAGTTTTTTGTTGTAACACCGATCATTAATACTAAGGAACTGAATCAATTGTTATTTATTTTAATCGGACAAAACTTTTTTTAATTTCTCTTGCCACACGTTTTTCAAGTGAGCTAAACATCCATGCATTGTTTAGGTGTGTATTGGTAAGAATCTGACGTATGATACGCTTTACGATACAGGGCCAACAACACAATAATTAATTAATTAATTATTTAATTAATGTCCTTTCAAACGTCTTCCTGTTTTGCATCGTGGGTCTGAGAGGACCACAATTTCCTGTATGCTGTATGTCTTTATACATGCTTATTTGACGATAAATGAACTTGAACTTGAACAATATTATATATACTTGATATACTTGACTCTGGTGTTGCAGAATTTACAGACCACATGACTCTTGAACTGCTTTCATTTGTTATGAAACCAAAATATGCCCAAAAATAAGCTTTACAAGCTGCTGTAGTACACTGTATCCTCTCATCCTCAGTAATCCCCTGGATTTAATTTGTTTCTTAAAATTAGGAGGATGTAATGACTGTTGCCATCTAGAGGCCAAAGGTTTATTTGCAACAAAAAAAATTAACAAATACTGTGAATATTTTCATGTTAATTGTACATACATTTTCTTTTTTTTTAAATCATTTGAAAGACTACGTCTAAGAATCAGTACATTGCTGTTGAATATTGATACAGTATTGTTTATTTGAATTTATTGTATTTTGTTAATCTCTTTTTTTTCTTCTTTACTTCATATTATTTCATTATTTTATTCTGTACTGCCATCACAAATATCAGTAGAAATAAAAGTGCCTGATTAAAAAAAACATGGCGATATAAACATCAGGAAACTGTTTATCTAAGAATCAATATTTCCTCACAGCCTTAGTGTCAGAATCATTCATACTAATCACGTTAGAATTCAGATTTATTCTAATCAACTGGAAGAAGCTTAAATGTAAGCAGCAGATGCAACTCTGAATATATCAGGTGTGAACGTGTTCAGGACAAGAATTATCAGCCACGTGTGTCACGTATTTCGAGTAACCAGCTTCCATGTATTGTTGATGACTCATCTCTGGGAAATGTATGAAAACGTTGCAACACTTTCACTCCCCTACTCTCCTTGTGTGTCGACAGACGGAGAAGAGAAAGGAGGCCAAAGAGCACCTCCTCCCCTGCGACCCACAGCTCCTCCTCACAGATGTGGTGAGAGAGACGGTCACGATCGGAGCTCTTCCTCCTCTTCACTTCCTCAACGAGACGGTCTTCGAGAGGACCGTCTCTGAGAGGGAGGATGACGAGAAGATTCTGTCCCGCACGGCGGAGCAGAGGTCCGACCTCATCTCCGGGGTCTACGAGGGTGGGCTGAAGGTGTGGGAGTGCACCTACGACCTCTTGGAGGTGTTGGAGCGAGGGGGGGAGACCTTTGGTGGGAAGAGTGTTTTGGATTTGGGCTGTGGTGCCGGCTTGTTGGGGGTGTTGTCTCTGAGGAGGGGGGCCCGGCGGGTGGACTTCCAGGACTACAACAGCACCGTTATTGAACAGCTCACGGTGCCAAACGTTATTCTGAACTGTGATGATGATGATGATGAAGACAGTGAAGACGAGAGTGAAGCAAGGAAGTCTCAAACTAAAGATAATCAAGAGGCCGAAGGGAAAACCCCGCCTAAAAAAAGAGCATTAGATCCATCCGAACACCCGCTCATGAGCCGGTGTCGCTTCTTCTCCGGGGACTGGACCACGTTCCTCCCTTTAGTTCTGAAAACCGACCCCCAGTACGACATCATCTTCACGGCAGAGACCATCTACAACACAGACTATTACCCCTCTCTACACCTAACTCTGCAAAAGCTGCTGGCGCCAGACGGACTTGTCTACCTCGCCACCAAGTCCCACTACTTCGGGGTTGGGGGTGGGCTGCACCTTTTTAAGCTGTTTGTGGAAGAGAAGGGAGTTTTCTCTCTGGACCACTTGTGGGACGGCGAGGAGGGTCTTCAGAGACATGTTGTCGTGCTGCGTTTTAAGAAGTGAAATAAAAGGTTTTCAATATTCTGGTCTGTTTCTTTTCAGTGGTAGCAGCATCAGCAAACGTATACATTTTCAGAAGCATTTTTAATAGCATATATTTTATGGAATAATGATTAATACCATTAAATTCTAGACTGACTTGAATGATTTACCTTTGATCTCAATCTTAACCATTTACAGTATATGCATTCTAAACTATGAGTGCAGAATTTCACCATAAAAGACCAATATTGAAGACTATTTTTTCTTCTTCGTGTTATTCCCTAGATTCCATGAATTCCGAAAGTGGAGCTGTGACTTAAAAACCTTTTTGTTCAATTTTGATCTCAATCTTAACCATTTGTATATTTTCTCAAATAAGACTCCTTGATTTCACCTTTTAAAGTGTAAAATACTCAAGGTGGGTTGTCTAGAATGTCATACTTCAACCCAATACCTTTGAAGAATCATGGTTGTTTTTTTCTTTTTTAAGTAATTCCTTTATTTACAAATAAAATCCAAGTTGATGATGGAAATGAACATTATTATTAAATGTTCTTTGAATTGGGTCGCTGGGAAGTGCTAAACAAATTAACAAAATCACAAAATATAAAAATATAGAAATACAATTAAAAACTCACCAAACAACCTCCCAAAAACAAATTTAGAAAGTCACAAAAACCTTTTTACACACTACTGAAATAAATTAACAAACTATTGAAATAAATTAACTAACAATTGTAAAAAACACATTTACAAACTATTATAACGTTTGCACAAACTTTATATAAGAAAAGATTAACAAAGCCATAAATTAAACGATAAACGATTGAAACAAATGTACATACTCCCCAAACAAATATGATAATTAAGCAAACTAATTTCTAAAATGTTCATACAAATTTACAAACTCAAACAACCGATTTCAACTATTGAAATAACTTTACAAACTATCACAACACATTTATAAAATATAAAAAACAAACCATTGAAAAGGTTTTAGATACTTTTGAAACAAATTTCGAAATTATTGGAATATATTTACAAATATTTATATGTTTCAGTTGAAATCTGTTTAATAAATTGCACTTTTTATATTTTCGAACAATTAGACAAAATCTATCACTTGAAACCAAATGATGAAACATTAACCATGAAGCGGTCATTTACACTTTGCACTTCCTCTGGAAAGACATAAACCAGTCCAGTGATGGGTGAAGAGGGGCTGAGAGGTGTTTATTTGTCACAGGTCTTCAGATGCATGTGGAAGAACGACGGGAAATGGGCTCAGTGACCTTTGCCAGTGATTCCCCCACGTTCAAACAGCAGCATGAAAGCCAGGTTTGTTTCTGAAGTCTGGCGCAAAATGTCAATTGCAACTTATCCCACCAGCCCAAGGATGTAGATTGAAAGTGGATTCTAGGCACATCAATGGTGGGAGTGTGTGGGCTCTCTGATTGTGCTCATGGTTCGAGTCCCACTCTTGCAAAGGTTGCTACTCATTGTAAGACTCCTGCAGAGATGATGATTCATGGCACTTCCTCACCACAGGAAGGCTGTGAAAGACACACAGGTTTCAAATGCTGCTCGAGGAAACATTTTATTTTATCTCAAAGCGGAAAACTTCTTTTATAACTGAAACTGTGTGGAAACCCCTTTTTGATGGATCAAAATCTTCGGACTTATTCATGTTCAGACTAGTCGAGCAAGTATGAGGAAATGAAATAGTTCAACTGATAAAGTGGAGATAAAATAACCGTTTATTGAAAATATAAAATAAAATTGTAATATTCATTTAAATATACTTTGATAAACCAAAATACATATTGGAAGTATATCCCTAGTACATTGGACCTATAGAGAATAGTGTACTTTGAGTATATTTTTGTAAAACTAGGAGTGAATACTTAGAGCACTGGTAGTATAGAGATGAGTTTACTTGAAAGTACATCTTTGTACGTAGTTTTGTCCTGAGTTGATTTAAAGAATCCATTTATTTTTTGATCCTTCTATAAGGATTTTTTCTTAGGGTATTGTTCACAAACATGTCACTTTTAACACTTAAAAAAACTTCAATGATTTCCTCATCATGGTCGACTTTTTCTCTGGAAACAACCGCCCCCGACACCAGGACAACATCCTGTTACCCAGAATGCCCATACAGGGTAAACCATCCCACTCAGATTGACACACAAGCCGACACTTTGAAGACATTCTGCTTTCATTGATCTCAAGTCTGTTTGCTTAGTTGTGACCTCAACAGGCTCGTAGGGGAATTCCTGGATTCTACTGTATGCTTGATGGGAAAACGGGGCAGGGCCAGTCAGATGTTTTTCCTCAGAAGCTGTCGTGTTGATTTACAGTGAGGGGGCGTGCTGACCACTCCCACTATTTCCTTTTTACTGGGAAGTGACTGTCAGGGTTACGGTACAGAGGGAGTGAGCGCATTACAAGGAGGAGGGAGGACGGCCAATGAGTGATGCCAAAGATGTATTTAAGGTGTTTCCCCCTGAATGTCCGACAGTGCCTCAATCTTCCTCGGTACGTGAGGAGAGAGAATAAGCTGCTGGGAAATCATTCAAAAAAGGAATTATTTATTAGTTTACCTTCAACTTGGGAGCAGACGAGAGGTCAACATAAGGTAAGAGGGTCAGTTGTTTGAAATGGAAATTGATTGAAAAGATAGAAATAACTTATAGATAGAAGTCGACTTCTCTCTCTCAGAGTGACTGAGCCGTAAAACTTAAATAGTCTTTATTTCCTGGTCTAACTGACAGAAAACAGGAGCTTCCTGAAAGTGCTCAGGTGTGGCTTTCCATGGAAGGTTCAGTGAACTTTACCACTTGATCTGAAAAGAATGTAGAATTCTACTGATAAGGTTGATGATTTCCCTCGACTGACACTGTCAATATTGACCCGTTCTTTCTTTTTTCTCAGGTTACGGGTTGATGAACTGATGAGTCATTCATACATTTCCCAGGAATACTCAAGTTTGAAAATGGATGTATCTAAATTGTACCACATTTGAAAGGTTTGTATGATGCTGCAGTACTTTTCTGTCTTTGTGTGTTGTGTTGTGTTGTGTTGTGTTGTGTTGTGTTGTGTTGTGTTGTGTTGTGTTGTGTTATGTTAGTCTGTCCATTAATATTCTTTCCCAAGAAGTCCCTTCAAGATCAGGTTTAGAATAAACTTGAGTCATGGAGGATTACACAAAGTTTGACTGGATTTTACAAAAAGATTGGGAATATATTGGCAATTAGACAATGTCTCCATGACACCAACAGATTAAGCGTTAAAGTGAAACAATAAATGGAAAGATATCGTGGCTGTGAAGTGCAAAACAAATTTTAGATTTTAAGGAATTTAGTGTAATTCCATTTAATGACTGAATAAAGTTAAATAAGTTTCTGAGCCCTGGGAATGACAGCATTACAAACCCTGGACTCAGATTTTTAAATGTGTTTGTCAATAGTTTGTAAATGCGTTTTAATAGTTTGTAAATATGTTTCAATAGTTTGTAAATGTGTTTTAAAAGTTTGTAAAATAAGAGTTTGTAAATTTGTATGACAGTTTGTAAATAGTTTCAATACTTTATAAATTAGTTTTGGGATTTCGTAAATGTGTTTCAAAGCTTTTTTAATTTGTTTAAAGCGTTTGTAATATGTTATCTTCGTTATTGTCATTTTGTTTCTATTATTTGTGAATGTAATACAATATTTTGTAAATGTGGTTCAGAATGTATTATTTTGCTTCAATACATTTGTTTTGAACTTCCCAGCCTGCAAAAAGAACACAATGAGCTGAAACAATTCAATACTTTAATTTCTTCATTGAGCACCATTTTTGACATGTATTTGAGGTCCAGTATTGATCGTATGGAATGCCCTGCTATGAGAACTGAATTCCATAGATGGCAGTGATTTTGGGTTTCATCTATGGGCTCAGTTCTTCTGGAAGAGCACTCGTGTTCCGACCTGGAAAACACACACACACACACACACAGACATATATATATATATATATGTATATATATATATATATATATATATATATATATATATAAACTGTATATTCCTCTGATGCAAGAACATTTCCTCTCTTCTAATAAAAACTATGGATTTCAATCTCTTTGTTTGTCATCTCTATCAAGAAACACTGACTGTGACTCATAGAAAGATCAATAAATATGCACTAATAAAAGATTTAATAAAAACACTTTGATTTGATGCTGATTTAAATACAACATTCATATTTGTGTATTTTATGATGAACTAATGTACGTTATGGCATGTGATTTTGTTAAATCTGCTGCTCATGATTAAAGCACAAAACATGCTGAACCCCCAAAGCTACATAGAAAACAACTCTTTAACCTTAATAATGCCACTATGAACACACATATGTCTTCAAGAGCTGAGAAAAAACATCAGCTCACAAGAAACAAAAGAATCAAAATGTTCTGAGTTTCTCTTCTTTAGAATTCTGAATCATGGCTGGAAATGACATCACGCTCTCAAGAATGTTAAAAATACCCGCCACGTACAGATGTGAGGTTGTGAAACTATTTGAAAGATTAAATGTTCCTTTATCACTAAACACTTTTGTTATCTTCCATAGATTCTCCAACAGTTGTTTGACGCTTACATCTGTAATTGTTATTACAAAAGTGCAGTTTCAAGTTATGTATGCATTTATTTGATGTAGTTTTATGTTGTTTTGTAATGTAGTTTTTTGTATTTATTTATTTTGTATTGATAAAAAAGAAAATCAATATTATAAATCAACAAATGTATTCATTAATATCATTCACATGTTAATGACAGGCAGCGTGATCTTTATTCGTCGATAGGATTGAGTTTGATGATAGTTGAGATAAAGAAATCTCAACATATTACTCCGATTCCAAAATGTGCTCCTTGTTTATGTGACGTAAAGTAATCCAAACGATCTCATTGGCTCTTCAGAACCGTCAGTCAACGGGGTCATCGCTGAGCGCGACCAATAGGAGCGGCGTTTATTGTGGAGGCTGAGCAGCAGCAACAGGCTGGCTCGCAGCTCGTTCTCTCGAGTCGTTACACGCTTATTATCGAGGACATGTTGTTGCTTTAATTCGCTTTTAGCCTTCGAGAAGGTTGGAGAAAGAAACGCCGGTGCGCTCGCGTCTCTCCCGGCAACTTAAAACGGTTGGAGGCGCAGGCTATGGAGGAGGCGCGGCCTACCAGCGGTGCTCAAGCCCACGGGCTAGTGTCGCTGTTTCCCCCCGGACTGCAGGCGATCTACGGGGAATGTCGACGACTTTACCCCGAGCAGGCCAACCCGCTCCAAGTCACGGCTATTGTGAAATATTGGTATTTGTATTCCTCTCTTTATTTATCTTCTTAGACTGTGATTATAAAGTTCTATAACTTGTAAATAAAGTTAGCTGCTGAGCTAAAAGTAATAACATGCAATTGCTACAACAAAGTTAGCTGAACATAAGCAGTTAAATCTTTATTTTATTCATGTATTAGTTGATGTTTCATGTTTGTGGGATGGCAAACATCAATGGTGGTCATCTGTGTGTTGTGTTTGTCCTCCAGGTTAGGAGGTCCAGACCCCCTGGACTACATCAGCATGTATAGAAACTCAGGATGTCCAGCTCAAGACATCCAGGAACATTGGCACTACGTTAGCTTCGGCCTCAGTGACTTGTATGGAGACAACAGAGTTCACGAGTGAGTCCTTTAAGAGATTCTATATTCAATGTTCTTTACATGTTGACCTCCTAAGGATTCTCCTGCCACTTGGCACCGAGCTGTTGTTCTGCTCCTCATGCATATGTGAAGAAATGAAAGCACAGCTGGTGTTTATACAATCTCACCGTGACTCTCTGCATGTGTGTGTGTTTCAGATTTGCAGGCGGAGACAAACCCAGTGGCTTCGGCTTCGAGCTCACGTTCAGACTGAAAAGGGAAGTGGGAGAAACGGCACCGCCGACCTGGCCGGCCGAACTCATGCAGGGCCTGGCGCGATACGTATTCCAATCAGGTACTCTTCATCCTTCAAAATTAAAAATAGTATTTTGATCATCTAATTTAACATATTTTGGGACGATAATTTTTTCTCTTTTTTTAATAATTTCCTCAAGCTTTCCCACTTTTGTGGAGACAACCATCAAATTAAGGGGTGTCAAACTCAACTGACACAAGGGGCCAAAATCTTTTAGCACTCTTGGTTACAGGCCGAAGTAATTTTGTATTTACTTAACTTTCTTTAACAGGGAGTATCAAATTCCTGTGAACCACAGTTCTACTGTACTTGGAAGTCTTTTTGACTTTGCTGATGTAGTTTCTTCCCCCGTATCTTATCCCAACCACTGGGATATTTATAGATCTTTAGAGGTAAGGATATGGTTAGGTCATTTTTTGCATATTTGCTCTAAAGAGTTAGTCACAAAAAACACAACAACACAACATGGGAATGTTTTGTGTTGTCACTACAGAATAAAAGAATTGAATAAGATGAACACATACCAAAGCAGCCATTCTGCGGCATCTAGTCATAAATCTTAACCACCATACATTTTCACACATACTTAAAGCACAACATAAGTTGTTAGATACCCATGTACAAAATACAGCTGTATAAAGGGAGCATTCTGATTATTATTATTACTGTTATTATTATTCCTTATTGTTTTTTTACTATGTTATTATTGTTTTATGGACAGTGGGTTTAATGTAATATGTAATCATGTTGAATCTTTGCTTTAAAAATGTTGGTAGAGAAATACAGAGAAGGTCAGAGGGAGCTGCATTGTGCCTTTTGTAGATCTGGAAAAAGTCTATGACAGGGTGCTGAGGGAGGAACTATGGTATCGTATTGAGGAAGTCTGGAGTGGCAGAGAAATATGTCATATATTTTTTATTGACATGTATGCCAACTGTGAGACAGCGGTGAGGTGTGCTGTAGCTGAACAGAGACGTTCAAGGTGGAGGTGGGACTACATCAGCTTTCTGCTCTGAGTCCCTTGTTTGCAGTGGTGACTGACAGATGAGGTTAGACAGGAATCTCCATGGACTATGATGTTTGCAGATGACATTGTGATCTGTGGAGAGAGAAGAATACATGTGTGTGAATGAGAGGAACCCAAGTTGAACCATGAAGCTACAGGGAGTGGAGATAATGAAGGTGGAGGATTTTAAGTATTTAGTGTCAACAGTCCAGAGCAGTGGAGATTGTGGAAAAGAGGTGAAGAAATGTGTTCAAGCTGGTGGAATGGGAGGAGAAAAGTGTCAGGAGTAATGTGTGATAGAAGAGTATCAGCCAGAATGAAAGGAAAGATATACAGGTCAGTGGTGAGAGCAGCCATGATCTATGGTCTAGAGACGGTGACACTGAGGAAAAGGCAGGAAGCAGAGCTGGAGGTAGCAGAGATGAAGATGTTGAGGTTCTCTTTGGGAGTGAAGCAGATGGATAGGATCAGGAATGAGTCAGAGAAACATGTTAGATGTTTAAAAGATAAGGTCAGAGAGGCCAGAATGAGATGGTTTGGTCATGTAGAGAGGAGGGATAATGAGTATATTGGTAGAAGGATGCTGGGGTTGGAACTGCCAGACAGGAGGTCTAGAGCAGGGGTGAGTAACCCGTTTTAAAGTATATATTTTAATTGTATATTGTTTTTGATTGTTAGAGCGCTTTGTGACCCTGGTCTAGAAAGGCACTTTACAAATAACTATAACTTACTCACTTACTTACTTACTGACTTTACTTCAGAGTGAAAAATGAAACAAAAAAAATATTCAATGTTTAAAATTTGTGGGTTCCCTTTGAAGTGTTTTTTACTTAATTTTGTATGTTGACATTCATTTAAAATAAAATACATTATAGATTAATAATCAGTATAATGTAACCTATGATTATTCTACTCCTACTGTGTGGCTCTGCCATAAATGCTTCACAGACCAGTACCGGGCTCTGGCCTGGAGGTTGGGGACTAGATTGTTTTTTTCTCTCTGTTGAAATCAACAGTCCCATACATTAGTCACCTCCAACTACAGGGCATTGTTTTGAACTCAACAAGGCATCTCTTTGTTTCCTCCAGCTGGAATCATTTTATATTTGTGGGTGGGCTCAGCCTTTGAGCAAAACCAATGCTGATTCAGGGTGTTCAACGCCCTGATTTGTCCCTGCATCGTTTCTTTTTGCCTGCTTCCACCCACTTGGTCGACAAAGCTTGGTTAGAATTTTAGTTTAATGCTTTCTTTACTTTTAAATCTTTCTGTGCTGAGATCTGTTGTTATTGATCTCAGTCTAATCACATCAGGTCGAGTTCATTTATACATTTTTTAAACCATTGTTAAATTTGATTACAGTTATAAATTGTATTTTTTATTGGTGTTGTTATAAACGATTTTCAACCATGATAGATCAAATTTCAACTGTGATCAAACAATGTTTAAATGTAATCAAACTCCTTTCAACTATATTCAAACCATTTTTAACTATAATCAAACATTTTTCAACTATAATCAAACCATTTTTAACTATAATCGAACAAATTTCAACTTTAATCAAACAATTTTCAACTATAATCAAACTATTTATAACTATAGTCAAAAGGATTTCTACTGTAATATAAGAATTTTCGGCTGATCAGACAAATTTGGAAAACCTTCTCCACTAGTTTGTTCTACGCAGCGAGTGTTCTAGATTCTTCATATTGTTTATTTTCCTATTGCAGAAAACACATTTTGTAGCGGTGACCACGTATCATGGCACTGTCCTCTAGACAACAGCGAGTCAAGGATCCAGCACATGCTTCTAACAGAAGATCCACAAATGGTGCCCATTCAAACCCCCTTTGGCTCTGTGAGCTTTCTTCAGGTGAGTTTTTAATCACAAACATCTGATTCAGGTGCTATTTACTAGTTCTAGAAATGATGTTTCAATGTTGATACATTTTATTGAAATATATTGCGGAATAGTTACAACCTCCTCAGAGCAAGAAGTTTGCTTGTTTGCTTCCAACTAAAGCAACCTGCATCCTTTCTGTGTGGAGTTTGTATGTTCTCCCTGTGTTTGTGTGTGTTTACTCTGGGTTCTCTGGTTTATCCCCAATTCCAAGAGAACATAAATATGACCTTGTATATATTTTGGAATCATCCCCAGAGATTTAAATGTAAGAATTGGCTTGACAGTTAGCATAACACCGCTATGCTAGCATAATAATGATGTGAATTGTTATTAGTTCTGCTTTTTTGTTTAGTTTTATACCGGAGTCACTTCTTCCTATGATGATTTTTTTTCCCGTAGATCGTCGGTGTTTGTACGGAGGAGCTAAAGGCGGCGCAGCAGTGGAACGGCCAAGGCATTTTGGAGTTGATGCGCGGCGTCAGAGTGTGAGTACAGCTTGTGAATCTAGCCTTAACTGCTTCATAAAACTGACTGCATTGATCTAAAGAAGTCCCTGTTTACCTGCTGGTTTGTTAAGTTTATACACATGTAGACTTTTGTTGACGAGTGTCTTGGGAACAGAGCTGGCGGGCCGTGGTTGATCACTGACATGAGGAGAGGGGAGACCATTTTTGACATTGATCCACATTTACAAGTAAGGTTTTATTAAGTCCTGCTGACTTTCTTTCACACCACAAGCAAACCAATGTAAACCATTTCTAAGAGTAGAAAGCAGAAAGACTGTTATGTTCCTCACCATCCTCACTATTCTGATGACGCAGTGCTAATGTTTGCGTGTCTGACTTGCTCTTCTAAGCAGGAGCGAGTTGACCAGGGGATTGAAACCGAGGGCTCCAACCTGAGCGGTGTCAGCGCCAAGTGTGTGTGGGACGATTTGAGCCGGCCGCCCGAGGACGAGGAGGATAGTCGATCCATCTGTATCGGGTCTCAACAGCGGAGACTGTCGGATAAAGGTGAGTCAAGTCGTGAAAGAAAATCCCTTTGGGGTTAAGAACTGAACCTTCTGCAGCGCTTCCTCCACGCTGGTAAAAACTGATATGCCTATGATAGTTACTGCGAGAGTCAACCTGCTTTGTTGCCTAGTAATAATGCTGAGACAAACATAATCACACTGAATATATATATTGCGGGCAACAGAGAATGTAACAATTGTTATTCACACATCTCCTTGTGTGTGTATTTCTCCTTGTGTGTTTATCTGATTGTGCATGTGTCTCTGCATGTTTGTATCTTCTTGTGTATGTCTGTGTCTCCTTGTGTGTGTGTCTCCTTGTGTGTGTGACTCCTTGTGTGTTTTCACTCTGTGTTTATTTTATTTTGTGTTTGTCTCTTTGTGTCTCTCCATGTATTTACTATATATCCTTGTGTTTGTATGGGTCCTTGTGTGTGTCTGTCTTTTTCCATGTGTGTGTCTTTGCCTCTCCTTGTGTGTTTGTGTGTGTTCCACATTCTCTATTTCCTATGATGATTTGCCCTTTTGTGTGGACAGATACTGAGCAGATCAGGGAGACTCTAAGAAAAGGACTGGAGTTCCACGGCAAGGCAGCGCTGCCCCCCATCAACAGTCAGAGATCGAGTCACGACAGACCTCAGTGAGTCTTCTTCACACACTCGTGAGAAAAATATCTCTACCTGCAGTTTGCTGCTTCATGCTGACGTAATGCTTCCTGTCTCGGTCCGCCTCAGGAGCAGGAAGGACAGTCTGGAGAGCGAGAGTTCGGCAGCCATCGTTCCTCACGAGTTGGTCCGAACGCGACAGCTGGAGAGTGTTCACCTGAAGTTTAACCAGGAGTCGGGCACGCTGCTGCCGCTCTGCCTGAGGTGCTGGTTCTCTCTCTCTGCCCTGCACAGAACACACTAGGTCACCTTCTGACTAATGCTGCACATGTGTCAT
Organism: Callionymus lyra; assembly: GCF_982586985.1. Classification (NCBI taxonomy): domain Eukaryota; kingdom Metazoa; phylum Chordata; class Actinopteri; order Syngnathiformes; family Callionymidae; genus Callionymus; species Callionymus lyra. The sequence continues at coordinate 25,122,416 of NC_141828.1, read as the reverse complement.
GTATAGCTATGTATTGGCAAGAATGTGGTGATATAATTCATATCACGACACAGTGGCAACGATACAATATATTATAATATATTGTGACTTCAAGAAGTCGTAACTGCTTCCATTTGTTTTGAAACCACTATATGTCCTAACATCAGCTTTAAAATATGCTGGAGGTTATGGAAGTAAGTAAGTAATTTGTATTTATATAGCGCTTTTCCAGACCGTATCCTCTCGTCCTCAGTCTTCCCCGGGATCCCGCTGGATTTGGTAGTTCCTTTAGTCTGGCAGGACATAAAGACTGAGTTTGATTGCAACATAAAAAAGCAACATGTAAATTAAAAAAATATATATATATATATATATTTTAATTAACAATACATTGGATTTTTAAATATCCATGCAGATCCATGAATATCAAAAAGGTATCACACCCTAGTCGTGTTGTGTCCGTGGAAGTCTGGAATGTCGAGCGAGAACTCGTTTTAGGTGACTAATATTCTCGTCGACGGGTGTATGAACAGATGATGGTTAAAAAGAGATAAAAGCTTCTCAAAGGCATAGAAGATGAGGAGAATCAGAGTACAGAGAGATCTTTGAGTGATCCGGCTGAGACGTGCCGAGACTTGAGAGTCAAAGGTTGACTTCTGAGACCTGAGGTGAATCATATTAACGCAGCCTGACTGACAAATATTGATAAAAAATACTTTGAAACCTGCAGCAGCGTGAGCTAGAGTTCAACCATCAACTCTCCACTTCTAACCAGCCAACGTTGACTAAGTGTTTGTGGTGTTTAACACAGTTTGTCTATTTTGGGACAGAGGGCGTCTGCTTCATGGACGACACTTTACCTTCAAGAGTATCCATGGAGACACGGCCATCACGTTCGTGTCGACGGGAGTCGAGGGAGCGTTTGCTACTGAAGAGCATCCGTATGCAGCCCACGGGCCTTGGCTGCAGGTAAGAACTCATGCTGCACTGCTCTTCTCTCGGCTGGCTTTTGTCTGCAGCTACAGTCACTTGATTGTCATTAGTTCATGTCCACAGAAGAATCATCTTTAAAGTGACCAAGAAAACCCAGAGAAATTAGATGCTGTTATTTGGAAAATTTTAAATAAGTGAAATATTTTGTAGTGATTAAGTCTTTAAAATGTGATACAAGAGCATAGTTAACATTTGTCTTATAAATAATAGTTTATTGTTATTCTTGTTTTATTATTATGTTATTATATCATTATTGGCTTTCTTTTGCACTGTATGTTTAATCCAATATGTATTTATTTTTAAAATCTTTTTTCTGTTTCTACTCTCCGCTGTGACATCTCAAATTTCTCTACTAACAAATATCTTAATTTTTTGGTGACTTTTAGAGAAAGATTCTAAAAACAAGTACACTAAGCAGCAAGAGATGAGCACAATTAGAATCGTACGTTTTAATAATTCACTGGACAGTTTAGGGCCCACATGTTGCCCCCTGAGGTCTAATCTCTTTACTTGTTCTCATTGATTTAGCTAACGAGTTGAGTTAAGATTTAACAGTGAACTAGTTAACACTGATGCATTTTGGGTGATGGCAGCACTAAGACATAAACAAGTCTCTTGCTTTGTGATTGTGCTCTGATATGGAAGCTTTTATTTTAGGAGAATCTTTGTCATAGTGTAGGTGTAGTCCACATTTTTTCTTCTTAAGAATGGAAAGATTTTATTATGAGACTGAAGTAAACTAACGGAGCTTATGACAAAGAAGGCACCCATTGGTTGATTTTCTATTTAACTTGTGGGGTGCTGGTCCAATCAGCTGCACCTTTACAAACAGGGTTTTCTTTGTGTAGTGTCAATAAAGTTGTAAATGTACTAATATTAACAGAATAAAATGTCAAGGTCATTAGCCATCTAACTGTGTTTGTGTGTGTAGATCTTGTTGACTGAAGAGTTTGTGGAGCAGATGCTGGGAGACATTCAGGAGCTCAACTCTCGCGAGGAGGTATATTAATGTAGCTTCACCTTCTATAAGTTGTTCTCTGACGTGACGATGAATCGCAGGCGAAGCTGCCGAAGGAGTACAGCTGGCCCGAGAAGAAGCTGAAGATCTCCGTCCTGCCGGAGTCCGTGTTTGACAGTCCGCTACAATGAGACGTTAGACGAAGGAAAACAAGCGCAGCTGAACACACATGGACGTGAAGTTGTGAGACTGAAGCCTCTGAAGACTGTTTACAACATTCCTCACCAGCCTCGACCCTCCTTCAACCTGCCTGACCGCATGGTTGACCTCCGCACATACTTACGCCCAGCAAAAAAGGGATCTGAACCATCTCAGCCTTTCTGCTCAGACGTCTCAACTCTGATGTTCTAAAGTTTGATGTCAACAAATGCTGGACATTTTTCATCACGAGATGCCAAAGTTGACTTTGTTACTGTTTCTTACGAATGACTTCATTTAATGAACCTTTTCTGTCGAGGTAGATTTGTTTCTTTACTATCACATTAAAAAAAGTGTCTTTAATTTAAAAATGTCACACATATAGTTGAAACTGCATTTGGTCCATTTTTTCAATGTCTATTCAGACCATATTATGGACATTTGTCTTAATTGTTCAATCCCCAAAAGGTTGGGTCAATTAAAAATGTATTCTCAATTGTTTTGTTTTTTGATTGGCAAGAAAAAAATATTTAAAGTCTTAGTTTCTTTGTTAAAATGAACAAATTGTGAAGATGTATTTTTATTGAAAAAAACAAACAAGCTGTAAAGAGTTTTTTAATAGAAGTAAAAGATAAGTTTTTAAGATGTTTTTATTTTTTAAAATCAAAGTTTTGAAGTGTGTTTTTATTTTTAATAAGGGAGAAGCAAATCTACCTTTTTTCTTTTCTTGTTTATGTCACGTCCATCTGTTCAGAACTTCTCTGACCTCTGAGAAATTCCTACGCAAGAGTGTGGATCTTTCTTGGTGCTGTGTCTACATTAACTACTCTGCTAGTAGCTTCAAAACAGCTCTTCTCCAAGTCTCTGTCAGATGTCGAAGCTGAAAACCTCTCCAGACATATAATATTTTGTTGTAGATCAACGTTTTTCTATCCCATCAACCTTGTTTCTAAACCAGAACAAAGCCCTCGTCAGTGCCTTTGATCTTCTTGCTGTTACTTTTTGGTTTGTCTGGATGTTCCAAAACCAGAGTGTATCAGTTCTGCTGCTGGCATCTCAAGGTTACTGTAAATCATTTTAGGTGTGAACAAGATGTTTTCCTTCACCTGGCAGTCTGTTTTTTTTAAGTCTTTAACTCTGTTGTGTGTTTTTTTTATTATTATTTCCTGACTGTAACCGAAGTGCATTAAAGAGTGTAGATATTTACACAAATAAAGATGAAAGTTAATATCATTAGAGAGCATTCTGACATCAGCCGTGTCACTTCCTGCATCGATCAGTGCGTAACATGTTTTGACCTTTGACAGCGTATTTAAATGTCAATTTACTGGCTTGTTGGCCTTAGAAAAAGCAACGTTGTACCAACTACACAAGAAAATTGAAGTGTTTATACAAGATAAAAATATAAACAGTTATTTACTGAAGTATGGAATTGTAATTTAGGATGTTATGAAGGAAGATTTGTTTATTTAATCCAAAAGAATATTGTCTAGCAACCAAAAGGTTGTATATATATAAATATATATATATAATAATATATATATAATATATAAATACAAGAAAAGTTAGATGCTTCAAAGATAATATTAATTTATTTTAAAAGGTTTTTGATTAAACATTTTTTATAGTATATAAAGAAACAATCGACCTACACAAGATGGTAGATAAAGTGAAAAACTTAAAGTTCACAAAATAGAAAATAACTTATGAATGATTTTTAAAATACTTTTAGTCCCAAAAATATTGAGTTGAGTTGATCTTTAGCACTCTGTTACAGACGAGCTTCACTCCTTCTGAGACTTTCAATATATGTCCTTATTTTGGTATATAATATGACACTTTGTTACTTATATTCCAATTTTCAAACTAAAGAAAGTGTTATGGTGTGCTAGCACCTTAGAGTGCTAAGCTAGTTTAAAGTTCTTCACTTCAACTACCATCTTATGCTGGTTTATTGTTTAACGTTTTGAATTGAATTTATATTATTTTTGATTGACACATCTAATTTTTCATGGATTTTTTGTTTAATTAGATTTAACCAACCTTTTTTGATAGGCAATGTTTTTATGATTGAAGCATCTTTTGTAGGTTAAATAATTAAATAGAAAAAAAATCTACCTCCATAAGGTTGATGTTTCAACCAAATAATATGTTCAATCAACGAATAGTTGCTTCCATCAAACAAAAATATTCTCAATCACAAAAAGTTATTTCAATTGAAAATAATTTAAATTTAAAGACGGGCTTGAACACATAAACCTACATAAGATCGTAGTTAAAGTGAAGAACTTTTAGTTGCCTTCATTCTGAGGTGTTAGCACCCCGTAACACATTCTATAGTTTGAAAATTGGAATAAAATTAACATTTTAAATATCAAAACTGGGAAATTGTTATGATATGAAAACATTGAATGTCTTAGTTGGAGTAAATCCTCTCTTATGGGGTGCTTTAAGCACCTGCTATAAGCAGGTATTTAAACGCAATACAACAAGATCAGTTAAATGTCATTGTTTCAAAAGTAACAAGAGCTGTCTCGCCCGCAGTTGATACAAAACTCTGCAGCGAGAATTCTGACCTGCTCCACTAGAAGAACTCACATTTCTCCGATCCTTAAAACTTTTCACTGGCTTCCAGTTTCTTTCAGGATCAACTTTAAAATTCTGGTTCTTACTTTCAAATCTATTCATGGTCAGGCTCCTCCTTACATCACTGATCTGATCCAGCCTTACACCCCAGCTCGGGCTCTGAGGTCTGTGGATCAGAATCTACTTATGGTTCCTCGCACACGGTTCAGGACCAGAGGAGAGAAATCCTTCCAGGCTGTTGCTCCTAAGCTTTGGAACGATCTTCCTCTCTCTTTGCGCTTGATGGATCTACTGATCCTTCAAGAAACATCTTAAGACGTTTTTATTTGTTCAGGCTTTTCCTTGATTTTCTGGAACTCCTGTGTTGTTGTCGTTGTGTTATCTTGACCTTTAAAGTATATATTTTATTGAGTATTCTTTTGAGTGTTTAAGCGCTATACAAATAAAAATTACTTACTTACTTACTTACAAAGCCTGGAAAGTGTTGACACCTTTGATAAGAATACCTTCAAAGTGACCGTACGGTTGCATTGATACGGCCACATGTCGCCCGCGAGCCCTACTATTAAAATATCCATCAGCTGTGTAATTTGGTAAAAACTAATTTAACCGTTTATAGCCACAAGTGCAGCTAAAAATACCAATAAAAAGCTTTTATTAGAATTCTTCGGGAGAAAGTGGAACATGATGACGTCAAAAGCCCCGCCCCTCCCCGCCCCCTCCCTCCCTCCCGGTGTGTGTATCCAGTGTGACGGGTCACGTTATGAGCAGAGGATCATCTGCGCTTCAACCTTCAACCTCCCGACATGAAGCGATCACGAGACGGTGGGACCGGACCACGAGCTCCCGGGATCTGATCGGAGGAGGGGATTGAACCAGCGACCAGCGACGACATGGAGCAGCAGAACTAGTTGGTGAGCTCGAGTCTCTCTCCAGACACGTGAGGATCTCCAGAGAAGATAAGAGGAATTTATTGGATGTTTTTTCTATGTTTACTTCCAAGTTTCCACAGTCATGATCGGTGGTCGATCACATAACCAATGCACTCGTCGACGCTTCAAAGTTTCACATGAAGTAAAAAAAAGGAAGTAAATAAGGAATGTTTTTATTGTTCTGAGGGATCATGTGCAGGTGAGCGAAGGCAGAGGGAGATAAAGTCAGAGGAATTCAATCATTATTGATATTTTCAGGAGTAACATGACATGGAGACAGACTTGATGACTCACCAGGAGCTGATGTCATTAAATTAGTCAGCATTTGTTTCTCCTGTCAACAGTTCTTACTGAAGTTTCCAAAGATGTCAGTGAAAAGTGAGATAAAAGTCTCTTATGTAAGTGTTTGTGATGCAGCTCCACCTGTTTGGACACTTGAACCATCTTGACCTCCTCAGTGCACAACATTCCCATGATATCAGCGTCACAACATCCAACATTTTTTATTTATTTTTTGTATATTTTTCCAAGGTTTGAATTATTTTAACTGAATATTTAATGAAACCACGTTTTATTAAAAAAGTTAAATTTATGTTTATTGAAAAATCCATTGACTAAACAAATGATTGAATGTCACCTTTGACCTGAATGAGTCACCAGAATCTTCCACCGACTGAAGATCATCCGCACCTTTGACTCCTTCATCTCAAATAACCTTGAGATTTTTTCTCACCGCCGCGCCTGCACTTTTCTCATCACTACACTCATCCCTGCAGGGTCTGGATCATGGAGCCTGGTTGGAAAGAGGGTTTCGAGGAGGAGCTTCTGTGTCCGATCTGCTTGAACGTGTTCCAGGATCCGGTCCAGCTGCCGTGCAAACACAACTTCTGCCGGAGCTGCATCTGTGAGGCCTGGAGCAAAGAGCGGAGCGCCGTCCGCTGCCCCGAGTGTAACCATGACTACGACCCCAAGCCCGCCATGGAGAAGAACCTCAAACTGGCCAACATCTCCCACAGGTTCGACGCCCTCAACAATGTAGACGGGGCCTCGACTCTGCTGGAGTGCGCGCTGTGCAGGCGAGCTCCGACGCTGCCGGTCAGGAAGGTGTGCCTTCGCTGCCGGGCCCCCTGCTGCCAGACCCACGTCCAGACGCACCTGCAGCAGCCCTGCACGGCCCCGGGACACCTGCTGGTGGACGTGGAGGAGCTCAGCGCCTGGACCTGCCTCGCCCACGAGCAATACAGGTTGTTCCACTGTGCCGAGGAGCAGGTTTCCCTGTGCTTCTACTGCTGCGTCTCCAGCTGCACCAAGAGAGGCCACAGCGTGACTGACGTGGACACACAACACGTCAACATGAAGGTGACAAACACACACGACTTCACAAACTAAATCAGCAAATACGATGAATCAGAAGTGGAATAAACTCTGAAGCAAATAGAGAAAACATCCCTCAGGAATCAGATGAATATTAACTTCTACACAAGTATACAATTATTAATATTATTATTATTCTGCTTTCAAATATATTTTTATTTTGATCATACGTTTTGATGATTTATTTAAAAGATTGTGTAAACTTGTTTAAACTTACAATTTACAGAATATTCACTGCATAAGTTTTTGTGTTTTTTTTGCATTTTTGTGTTGCGATCAAACTTCAGGCTGCTAGATGGCAGCAGAAATTATGTAAGTAACAATGATGACTGAGGATGAGAGGATACAGTGGATCCAGCAGCTTTTTAAAGCTGATGTTTGGACATATTTTGGATTCAAAACCAATGAAAACAGTTACCACTTCGTCAAGAGTCATGTGGTCTGTAAATTCTGCAACACCAGAGTCAAGTACTCGACAGTACTACAAATATATCCTTGTTACTACAGTATCACAATATATTTTATTATATTAACAGATTCTCGTCAAAACACACCACTACTTAAAAAGTTAATCTTTTATATTAAAAACTACAAAATAAAATGTGACATGATTTCTCATAAAGTGAATAATCGGGTTTTTAAATTACATTATTTTATAAAAACTCTGTGAATAGCATAAGTTTCACTCGGATGTTGAGCATCAACGGGTGTCTTGAATGATTGATTTTTTTTTCATCATAGGCTTGATTATCATTTAAGATTTGTGCCAAAATAAAAAAAACACACAAACTTGGGCCAAAACTTTTCTCCAAATTAAAAAAAACATTTCTAAACTTTGAAAACAAACATGTTTTATATAAAGGAGGATAAATTACATGATTATGAAATGAATACGTAAATGTACAAATAAATGTGCAAATAAATTTAAAAACCTCGAAAAAAGTAAATAATATTGAATAAATAATAATTATAAATTACTTCTTATTTAATTATTTTTCAAGAACAAGATGTTCCCGTATATAAACATTTATTCAAACATTATTTACCTTTAATTATTTCGGCATTTTGTTATGTTTAAATGTATTTTTAGTATTGAGCTGGAGACTCAACAGAAAGGCAATCCAACGATAATGTGCTGAGAGAGTTCTCCAACCTCTCCACAAACATCTCCTCAGAGCTTCTCGGCAGGAAACCAGAATCTCCCGGAGGCTCTTCACTTCCTCGTGTCCGTCAGAATGCCGAGGCCGCTGACAACAGACGAGGGAATATTTGTCCGGAGATTGTGAAAGAGACTCTCTGTTCGCTGCTCCTCATTTAAACATGAGCTTCCTGGCAACCAGAGGGTCTAAATAGGACAGTGACCGACTCTGGATCTAATCTGGATGAAGCTAGACTTTCACTCTCCAACACACACCGTCTCAGGACCGAACTACCTTCTTTATGGCCTCAAAGATTCTTTGAATGGTTTACCTTTGGGTTTTGTCTTTATAGAAACATATTTATATTGAATTTAAAAGGCTACCAATGGAAAAAATATTATTCATTTTAATTTTTAATTATTTATTTAGAATATCATTAGAAGTTCTAACTATGTGTAAAAAATATAAATATTTTTTGAGGATTTAAATCATTTAATTATTAACAAATTTGTCTGGATGTCTTCTGGCTTTTTAATTCACATATGAATCCTTCTTCTGTGGTAAATGTTCCTGGTCTGTTGGCTAGCATTAGCATAGCATTACAGATAAAATAAATAGTCAACTATAATCCCAAATTTATAAAATACAAACTGTTTTTAAACCAAATTATAAATGAGTATATAAGTGTTACAGTAGTAATAGTATAGTAGCATCTAACAAAACAGTTCTGATCCAGCAGTGGTTGTAGCTTCCTCATGATGTGCAGGTTTATTCAAGCGTCCTCAGAGTTGTTGTCTGACTGTTGAGCAGCTGAAGTAGACGTTGCTGTGATACAGTGAATGTGGAGGAATGTTTCTCTCTGGATCTGCTGCTGTCCTTCAGTGAACGTTGTCGGTTGAAGACTTCTCTGTGGTGCTGACATGGAGGCTCCGTCTCCTGGTCCAACAGCCTCAGACGGCACATTGATTTCTGGATCATCCTCGGACGGATTATGTTCCTCTCTGGCCTCTGACTTGAGAGATGGATGAGGATCACGAGGATGTGTGTGATTGTTGAGCTGCATCGACGCAGCTGTCGTCCAGAACCACTCGCTCTGATCCTCCTGCAGTGGTTGCTGGTTCCAATCCCGCTTGTGTTTGTCGTCACAGACCCTGTTGATGAGGCAGCAGAACAAAGTGGAGGCTCGAGTGCAGAACATCGACGAGCAGATCACGCGGCTGGAGACTGACAGGACAGAGATGAAGGTACAGTCCAGCCTAAGATCACAAATACACATCTACACACACAACAATTTTTTCTACTCCATATATGATCAGTAAATACTTTTCATTTCCATCCTAAATGTAGCTAAAATTATTGTACAATACCTGATGCTGACCTGAGATAAAACTACATCTAAAATCAAACCCTAAAAAAAACTGTGAGAAGAGAGATTAGATGTGTACCTTCTTTGCCATGACCTTTTGGAGCTGACCTCTCCTCACTTAAACCTTCACTGAGAGGTCAGTCGTCTACACACACACACACACACACACACACACACACACACACACACACGTAAAGATGGATGCAGAGACACACACACACACACACACACACACACACACACACTCACACACACGTAAAGACACATGTAAAGACACACACACACACAGACATGTAAAGAGACACACATAGACATGTAAAGAGATAAAGACACACACGCGCATACAAACACGTAAAGACACACACACATGTAAACTGACACACACACACACACACAAGTACAGAAAGAAACGCAAAGCCACACACAGACATGTACAGACGCATAAAGACACAAACCGACACGCATAGACCCACAGACGCGTAACGAGACACACGCAAAGACAAGCATAGACACACAGACGCGTAACGAGACACACGCAAAGACACGCATAGACACGCACACATACACACGCATAGAGACAAAGACGCACACAGACACATAAAGACACACAAAGGCACTCATAGACACACAGTGACATGTAAATAGACACACACAGACGCATAAAGAGACATAAAGACACACACAGACACCAATAGACACACACAGAAGCATAAAGAGACATAAAGACACACACATACACACAAAGACACGCATAGACACACAGAGAGACATGTAAATAGACACACAAAGACACAAATAGACACACAGAGAGACATGTAAATAGACACACAAAGACACGCATAGACACACAGAGAGACATGTAAATAGACACACAAAGACACGCATAGACACACAGAGAGACATGTAAATAGACACACAAAGACACGCATAGACACACAGAGAGACATGTAAATAGACACACAAAGACACGCAAAGACACAAACACAAATGTATTTGTAAGACGAGATGGAAACATGTTTCCAAATACATTTTATGGTGTGAACATCACAATAGTGTGTGTTTGATGTGTGTGTCTGCAGGACGACATGTCTGAGCTGAAGGCGTGTCTGAGAGAAAAGTACCAGAAGATGCACTCACTCCTGCAGACCAGCCAGTCGGACGCTCTGCTGGTGCTGGAGAGCTCCTTCTACACATACGTCAGGAAGAACTCCCAGCAGGCTTTGCAACTCAGGAGGCAGCAGCAGGAGGCCAAGAAGATCCGGAGCTCTTTGCAGATGTTTGCACAGAGAGCCTGTAGCATCAACATCATGAAGGTGTGTCACATGTTCGCTGCCCTCACTCTTTTCTTTTGACTGACGTGAGTGTAGGCTCATTGGAAGTTATTTTTTATATCACGAAGGAAAGAAATACTGATGAAAAGACAGAAGTATAAAGTGGTAACTTTAATATCTTGAGATGAGGAGTTTAAAAATGTAATTAAAACTGAAAATACATTTTATTGAAACTATTCCAATGTTGAAAATATTCATGAGTGACAGGACATTGGATGTATATCGGTACAGTTAGAATATTAAATTTAACATTTCAAATGTTTAAACTTTTGAAATACTTTGAGCATTGAATCATTAAAAGAAACATTTCCAGAATGTATTTCTTTGTCTTACAGAGTTTGATATTCTAATTCCAATAATTAAAAATGTTTTTTCTAAATGTAATTTTTTTAATTAGTAATAAAATAACTTAACACTGTAACATTTTATATTAATTAAAATTAAAATTATTCATTTTCGATTTGATTGAAATTCAAATATCAAACTTCAAACTGTCTTTATTATTTAATATTTTTCAATCTAGAAATAACTGAATTCATTATTTGATATAATCTTTTTTTTAATATTCTGCTACAAACCTCGTTCACCTGCTCTGGTGTCAGAAATAAGAAATGAATTGAAGCTCAAGTTTAAAAAATAAATGTGTATTTTATGTCAACTGACATGTGTTTGTGATGTTTAAATTGTCATGGAAATGTTTTACTACACAAAATGGAGGCCAGGTAAAAGTAACTTTGTACTTACTTACTTTTTATTGTAAACTAATGTTGTTGTTTTTTTTTAAACCTGAATGTAAGAAAAGGACTGACTTTAAAAAAAAGAGATAATTATTGTAAATATTGTTCTTTTCTAATTTCAGAACACGAAACCTTACCAGCTGCTGAGACATCGGTAAGTTGTACTTCAAAATCTTCCTTTAAAGACTGACAGAATGAAACGGGTGATGAGGTTTCATGATGCACGTTTAAAAGTCCACTCTCTGCTTTATAATCTTTGGCTCTGATCTACTGATTCAATGAATCCTGGCATCATATTCAAACTGAGAGTTCCATCTAGTGGTCTTTCAAAACTGTTTCATGAAGCCTCATCAACGCATCACTAGTTCTACTTGCACGACTGAAGATGTGTATGAAGAAAACAAGTCTGTCATTTGTGTTTGATTTATTTTATTTTTTTGCAGGACAATCTCACATCTCAGCAAAGCTCCTCCTCCACTGTCTATCCACAAACTCAGCGCTCACCATGTTTTCTCTGAACTTGCTGCCAAGGAGATTCATTTCAAAAAGATCCTTGAAGGTTGGATTTTAATATTAATACTTTTTAAAAAAAATGCAAATTACTGTTAATTTTTACTGTTAATGTGTTTTTTTTATCATTTAATTAAAAAAAGTTCTATCAAAAAGAAAATTAACTTTTTTAATTGAATAAAAACAAATTAAATGGACTGAGGCTACTTTTTATGAATTTAACATGGACACAAACAACTTACCAATATCTTTTTTATTCAAACTATTCTGTTTAATTCATTTTATTGAAGCAACTTTTTAAAAAATTGAAAATATTTTATTTTATGCAACTATTTTGGATTGATCAATCTACCCACATAAAAAAAATGCTCCGTTTATGAGGATGGGCTGAAATATTTTTATTTTGAATGATGCTACATGCTTCATATATATTTGACAAGAGCTCGCCACAGGGGGCAGCACCGAGTGCTTTTAATTATAAATAAATTGATCACATTTTTTTCTACTCAGAACCGATCCAAGTCGTGCCTGATCTGGAGGTGGACCAGTCTCAGCAAAAGAGGCGGTACCAAGAGAGTAACCTGGAGAACCCCATTTCCCATGATGCACCTCTGCTGCTGTTCAAAAATTCCTTCTTGGCCGACCGCAGGCCTCAGAGTCTGTCCATGAGCTCTGCCAACAGACACGGTCACTTCCTCAACGCCCATGTTGCAGGTCCGTGTTCTAGTTCCTTGCAGCCGTTCGATCCGAGCAAACTTCTGATTCGCTCTCAGAACAACTTGTGTTGCTCCCGGGACTCGGATCTGTCAGGAGAGTTCAGGTCAGGCCAGACCCGGCAGCAGCAGCAGCAGCAGTTCACCATGACTGGACCGCTGGACGCCTCGAGGACTCGCCGGCACAACAACCTGTTTGGACTTTACAGCCACTTGTCGTTGCCTCACTACGTGACCAAGTGATTCTTCGCTGAGATCAGCACAACCCTGACGGATTTCCACAAAAATATTTCCACTCATTGATTTGCTGCTGAACCATCTCTGGAGTCTTCGTGCCGCATCTGGACTTTAAAGTTTGGGGAAAAGAAATCGAGGGACTTTGTTGACGAGTCAATAAAAAAAGTTGTGGCCTTTTGTTCGTGGTTTGTTGCTTTAACTTTAAACATTTCTTATGAAGTCTTGAGATTAAATTAATGAACCGGCATTAGTTTTTTTAATTTTATTCACAGAACAGATTGTGTGAACTCTAGGTGAGCTTCATCAACACACAATAGTGCAACAACACCAAGTGTTTGAAGCATTAAATGTACAAAAAGGTTTTTTTTTTTTTTTAGTTTATGGTACTTGCAAGGGTTGTCGGTCAGACTTGAGTTGATGGTTCATGTTCAAATTACTGTGAAAAAAAAAAGACTAAATTACAGCTTGTTGTGGGTCTTTGTCGTCACTCACCATAATTTTCCTTCAGAAGTGGAAGAGCTAAGCCTGGAGTAGAAAAATAAATATACAGATGGTCATAATGTTAGGGCGAATGCCATGAAAATAAGAACAAAGTAAGTTTTCTGAAGAATTTATTCACATGAGTAGAAAAGGTTGTGGTCACTGACATAGAAAAGACTGACGTGTGTAAACATTACAAATGTTTGGATTCAAGTCAATTATTCTCATTCATTCACTCACAGAAGTTTATAAAATACATCTCATAAAACAAAGAAGTGACTGAGATCAACATGTGTTTGTGTGTCTTCTAAACATTCGGTTTCTTCTTCGCTGGTTTAACAGGAGCCATTTCCTCTTCGTCTTCATCGTCATCATCTTCGGACAGATCTGACTCTTCAGGCTCTGATGCTGAAAGAAAACAGAATTTAGACGTCAAATGATCTCAGTTGATTCCAGACCACAGACACCATCACCATGGTGTAAATTTCACAAACGTCATTTAGCAGGAAGTAGGAAATAAAATTCCAGCTTTTGAGTTAAGAGCAGTGCGTCAGCCATGCTCCACCTGCCTTATAATCCTTCATTATCAGGGTCATACTCTGTTTTTTAAAATGCACATTTGCCATCCATTCATTTATTTATTGTTTCTAATTCATTGTTTTATTCATCAAGTTATTTAGAACAAATTTTAGATCATCGTCCAGTTAATCGGTTTCAGATCATTTAAAAGGAAAATTTAAGATTAGTGATAAATCAATACTTCCCATGGGTAACAATCATGGACTGCCATTGATCTCTTCTTGAAAGTGTGGCCTATTATCCCACAAAATATATAATTTGAGTGTAGAATTTAGAGAAATTGATCAGTAAATCATAATATTGTAGAGATTGGACACGTATAATTAATTGTCAAAGACTAGTTTATGATTAAATCAATAATTATCTCAATGTATCAACATTGAATGGATGTGATACTGGCCTGATGACAGTAGTACAAGGGGCAGCTCAGGGAGATTATGCGTTTGCTCAGACAAGAAATAAATGAGGGGGAACATTAGTAAGGTGGGTGCAGTAGTTGGTGTCTCCCACTAACTTCTTTAGTTCTTCAAGTTTATCTGATGAAGACAAAAGACTAAAAGCTGTTTTACAATACATTTAAATATGTATTAATGTGTGCAAAAAATGGTTTGCGTGACTATGGAAGTATGTAAAGGCATAATGTATCAGTTAGTTTATCATCCACCAGTTGTACTCCTGTCAACTTTTGTGTTTTATTTGTGTTTATTTTTTATAAATCTATTATGACATTTCGACTGAAGGCTCAGCATAAAAGTTTTAAAATGTTTAAGACATACAAAACTGATCATCCAGTATTTTAGACTCTGTAGTAAACTTTTGTACATATAAATAGTTTTCAACGTACCGATCAGGTGGAGCCCGCTGACTGTCACAGGTCCTGTCCCGGCTCTCAGTCGGATGGTCACGGGGGCTTTCAGTTCAAATTCTCCCAGACTGACCTGAGAACAGCCAAACACACATCAGCTCAGACCAGGACAAACATCTCTCAGAAGAGCTGCTACCATTGGCAGACAGTTGACGTGAAGGTTGGCGATGGGCACAGAGATGGTCTTTCCTTGGTGGTTCATGGCCGTCACTTCCACCACATTGCTCTCCTCCTTGGCGCCGTCGCCGAGACAAACCTGAACGATGTCAGAAAAGGCTTAGAAAGGTACTTTCTGGGATTTTAAATAGATACTGGAAGTATAAAGAATATCAATACACCTAAATATGGCAATGGTTATCCTTTATTAATATTCAACAGCATTGAATACATTTTTTATTTAGCAGATTTAAAATCATATTTTCTTTTTATCATACAAGTAACTACGTTTAATTTTTTGTGTTTCAATTAAACTTCCCGCCACTAGATGGCAGCAGTCATTACATCCCCTGCAGCTAAAGAAACAATGAGAGCCCACGAGATCCCGGTGTAGGTACAATTTCGGTCCCCCCTACAATATCGGTCCCCCCACTTCCTACGTGATGACGTCACACGCGTCATATGCGAACGTCTCTTTAAAATATTTTTTATGGGTTAAAATAACGTCAACAGAACGTTTACATGATACTTTTTACCACACATGAAACATTTATATTGACAAAAAGACGATCTTCGTCAACATAATCACTTTCCGTTCTTTCATTTCCTGGTCTGACGACACACGTGACTTTGAGACCAACGGAAGGGTCCGCGCTACATGTGACGAAGCCGCTGATTGGCTGAAGCTGTTTTACTAATAATAAAGCACAACTGTATAATGAAATAAAAATCATTCGAGTTCCGAAATAATTCGCTTTTCAAAAAAAAAGTTAGAATATTCCCCTTTCAATAACTTGTCTGTAGTTCGGATCATAAACACCTCAGTAATTATTTAGGTTTCGATTTTTTTAAAATCAATTATTAAATGTACATATGCCCACTTTATTGAACGAGTCATTTTTTTAAATTGTCATATTTGTATAATGTATGCACTACAAAAAAAATCGTGTTTTTTTAACACTACTGGCAATAAACATTTTCTAATTTTCACACTATTGAGATTTGTTCTCTTCATAATACTGTTGGAATATAATATATATATATATATATATATATATATATATAATATAATAACCCTCCTATATTGCTTTTTGTTCTCAATTGTAAACGGGCTTGTAGAACAATGAAACATGTTTAGGCTGATTATTCCAGTTGCATAATACGTACAATTCTACAGTTAAGTCTGTTTATTTACACTGCAACACAAACAAATGACAGAAACAATGATCACTGGAACCTTCTTTGTAAGACTTTTCTGATAATTCATTTAAATCCATGTGAAGTTTTACACACATATTTACAAGTTAGTTCTGTTATTTATGTACAAATAAAAGCAAGAACTAAGTCTAGCAAATCATAAGTTGAATCTTCCTACTTGAGAGCCATGATAAGTTTAGCCATTTCACACAAAAATAAGTTCCAGTTGAGAATAAGATAAAGTACAAACCGTTCTGAGCTCCAGAAAGTGCTCGAGGTCTTCTTCTTCTTCATCTCCCTGGAAAGTGTAGAAAGGAACTTTGGACGACAGCTCGCAGTCTGGACATGAAAACAAACCCGGTTAGTGAAATAAATCAGGTTTGTGAGTTTAGTGAAGCTTGTGAGGAACATAAATCCAGTCAAGTTATATCTCCATTCAACCACACCTGGACCCCTCACAGACGCACGTGCGACCACCAGAACCAGACACACTCCTCGTCAACACTTACTGAACAAAAAACTCTCCAGCTTGGTTGGACCGCCGTGACCGATGTTGATGGAGTCTTCGTCGAGAGACATGTTTGTTCAGAACTATGAGCTCACACTTTCAGTAGAATGAAGAAGCACGAATGTCTCTCACGTCGCGGCTGAACGAGAGACCTGACGTCATTAACGTGCGCCAGTCGTGCTGCTGATTTTGGTTTAGCGTTTAAAAGAGAAAAAAAATCGAAAAAGAATTTCAAAGATGAATTACTATATTACTTTGATACCGATCAGATAAATAAAAAGTATCTGGATATGTATTACTTTTTTTGAAAATCTGAAAATCTGATTTATTTGACAAAGCTTCTCCATTAATTCATTAATTATATTATTTTAAATCAATCTTTATTTATAACAACTCAAACGTAAATATTACCATGTATACAAAATCAAAGTCGTTATAAAAGCAATCAGAAACATTTTTAATTTGGTATTTTTGTCAGGTCCTACGTTTTTACAATGACACAAGCTCAATATAGATTGATACATTTAATCCCTGTCCTACAGCCTACGATGAAAAAATGTATAATCCCAAGTATAATTTAACATATAATTGTTCCGTGATTATTTGTCTCTCTGGTTGAGGAACCTTTTATAAAATGTGTTGGTGATGAAACGTACAAAAAACGGTTAATGGTAATAAAAATCTATATGAGCCTAAAAAAACACCTTTTGACTGTTGGTACTGGCACAGTAGAATGTTTTCAGCATGTTCCACAGCAAATACAGCAATTTTTCATAAAAAATTAATCAAAATAAAATAAGAACAAGAAAAAAGAGAAAAAAAGAGAAATAATAAGATGATACAATCTAAGTCTAAAGATAAAGAACATAGATCAAAGAAAAATAAAAAAGACAAAGGATACAAAGACTAACACAGAACAGAACATCAAGTTACTTTTACTCCACTCCTGCCCCCAAATTCAGAATTGTACAATTTAATAGCTCAAATGAGTCCTTGAGTCTATTTGTTTTGCACCTTGGAAGAAGCATTCGTGCACTCATTCTGCTTCTCTGTTTACTGAAGAAAGTGTTCAGAGGATGACTGTCATCATCCATGATGGACAGTAGTTTGTTCAGTGATCTCCTCTCAGCAACTGTCACCAGTGAGTCCAGCTACATGTCAACCACAGAACCAGCCCTCCTGATCAACCTGTCCAACCTGTTGACACTCCTCTTGGACTCATTCCTACCCCAACACACCACAGCATAGAACAGGACACTGGCCACCAGACTGGTAGAACATGCAGAGGAGCTTCTTGCAGATTTAAAATGATCGAAGCCTCCTCAGAAACTACAGTCTACTCTGAACTTTCTCATACACATGGTCTGTGTTGCAGGACAAGTCCAGTTGACTGTCCAGCCACACACCGAGGTACTTATAGTTGTCAACTATCTCCACCTCGTCGCCTCTGATGGACACTGGACGTGGCTTTGTCCTGGACCTCCTAGTGTCCAAGACCAGCTCCTTGGTCTTTGAGGTGTTCAGCATCCATTTCTCTGATTGAAAGTCAGATTTTGAAGTTCATTTTTAGACATTTTAAATATATTCTGGAAAAAAGACAAACAAGGGCAGACATGTTTACATATAGTTGTTTATTCGTTTTAAAGTTATGCATGTTAGGTATAAACTTTTCACTGTAAACTTTGTAACCCGCCCATCTCTAAATACAGAAAATCCAAATGTACATGAGGAGCCCTCACTTCAGGCTCTTCAACAGGAAGTGCCGTGACAAATCCAGGCGCTTCCTTTTCTTCGAGGAAAAACAAAATCAAAAAAAAAAAAAAAAGGCAGAACTTCATTCAATATACAAAACAATAACTCAATAAACAGACAGCTCTTCTGTCGTAGAACTACAGTATGTTGCCAGCAGAGGTCATCCATGCTTCTTCCTCGCAGAACTTTTTTTTCTGAAGACTCTCTTAACACATGATTAACAAGAGTCAAAGTGCTGTTGATAAAATAACAACAAACAAAAAACATTCAGAAATGAACAATAAAAGGCAGAGAAATCTCTGCTTCCAGAAGCCCACAGCAGTGTGTGGAGGATCTGTGCCACTTGGGTGACGTTTGGATCAAACCGTCAGAGCGGTCTGGAAGGCTCAGTCGAGAAGAACATTCATTTGAAAGTGTGCGACGTGGAGTCATGCAAGAGAATGTATGCTTGTAAACAAAACTAGCTGTGACTCCCATTTCCCAATTGTGAAACCAATTTAGAGGATTTACACCAGAGAAAATTTGGTCCGATATAGTTTTATATAAAACTTTTTATTCTCTAAACCTGGAATCAGAAGGAAACCCCTAGTGACCTTTAGGAACACCAGCAGGTTTTGACCTATTAGATGAACTCTCATTGGTGGAGAAAACAGGAGAATGAAGGGTAGAATCTCAGCCTGAATTATTCCACGAATAGCAAAGACCGTTTTGCCTAAGCATGAGGCAGACATTTTAAACCTCGGTGGACCCTCGACTGCAGCATTACAATGAGAAATGAAGGCTTAAAGTGTCGTCATCTCCAGGAGGATTGTGGGAAATAAATGAATCAGAATATGTCTGACATCTACCCCCCTCCCCTCACTCGCCGGGGCTTCCCAAAGCTACTGAGCTGTAACATCTGCGGAGAGAACCGGGAACAAACGTGGGAGACAGGTGTGCTTCGGAACACCGACGGTGAAATCCTTCTTTGGGTGGACGTCACCGGTCGACTCTACACCGTGTTCGCACAGAAAGTTTCCTCATAAGCTGCGTCCCATAATAATAATGTCTTTGGGGAAGCCCTCCATCTTGGCCACCTCGAAACATCCCAGCTTACCATAGAAGTCCAACATTCTCTTGTCAGTCTGACGAACTTTGCAGAAAGCTCCGTGAGAACCTAGAGAGACAGAAGAAGGACATGAGTTCCAGCATGTGAACTCCTTGAATATACTTTATTCATGACACAGAGCCATAATTCCATTCCAATCTCGCAGCAGTGATTACATGAACTTTTTTTTATGAACAAATCGTAACTATTAGAGGAAAGATTCAAGACCTGCTAGGATCCTAACACAACCGGTATAGCTTTCTTGGACATAGACACGAATCCCAATTCAATGTCATATGACCAATCAATAATCGATTGATTAATTAATTGTTTGCATCCCTAGCGCAGATGGCGCTTGACTCGTGGTCTGAGAGGTTGCGGGTTCAATCCCAGTTCCGGACAAGATTGTGGCGATGTGTTCCTGAGCCTTGATTGCTCCTGATGGTTGAGCTGGCGCGCTGCATCACAGCCTACTCCCATCAGTGTGTGACTGTTTGTGTGAATGGATGAATGCGTAACTGAGTGTAAAAGAGCTTTGGCTGCTGAATAAGCATAGAAAAGTGCAATATAAGTAACAGCCATTTACCATTTAACACAACTACAGTACTGTATCACAGATATTACTCAGACAAAACTGAGGTTCTACTAGTTGGCCCTAACTAATGATCCAGCTTTTCAAAATGGACTTGCTCCTGCTGCTAGCACCACTGAAAAGAATCTTGGTGTTTGCTTTGATCAGAACTCGATTAATTTGGCTCAGTCTCATAGACTGCCTAATTTCAGCTTTCACAACACTTAAAAAAATCAGGCAATTCCTTCCTTTGGATTCTGCTGTGAAGCTCATCCATGCTTTTGTTAGCTCCAGGTTAGACTATTGTAACTGTCTTCTGTCAGGATGTGTTAAAATGCCTCTCAGAACTCTTCAGCTCATTCAGAACTCTGCAGCTCCTGTCCTGGGTAAAAGGCGCGAACACATTTCTCATGTGCTGCCCCGTTTACATTGGCTTCCAGTAGAATTTAGAATATTTTAAAATGTAATTAAAAATCCTTCTATTAACCTATAAAGCCTGACATGCCCTAGCATCAGCATACATCAAAGATATAATCCAAACATATCAACCTACTACGATGTTACGATCCTTAAACTCATATCTATTAGTTATACCACAAATCTCTAAATGTAGATTTGGAGCCAGGGCCTAAAGTTTTAAAGCCCCTCTTCTGTGGAACCAACTACCAGCTTCAGTCTGGAGGGTAGACACTACAAAGCCTCGCTGAGCAATACTACGAAGCCTCACGATGAATACTATGGGGTAGTCCCAAAAATATGGCACGTCTAACTCACCATTCGCCTTCAGAGAAGACAGCAGACATCCCATCATGCTTTTGGCCACGCTGGGGTCTGTGACGTTGGCGTGAATATCAACCTTGATAAGAGAGGGAAAGTTGGAGAGGAATGACTCTGGAAGACCCTCCTCTTCTTCATGGAAGCTCAAAATCATCTTCTGCAAGAGGTAAAAAGGAAAATGAGAAGAAGTAGTTATTGTTGGTAAAGATATTCGCTGAGTTCCGCACCTCAGCTTCTGTGAGGTCTTTCTGATCATCAGGTTTGTTGTATTTCTCCTGCATGAAGGGAATCCAGCTGAGCTGGCACTTCTTGATGAAGGGATTCACGTCAACTGTGCCCACAGCGTAACCACAGATCCCCTCGTCGTCCTCCAGCACGAAGCCGTAGTCCGGACTCAGAGACAGAAGACCACCCACTAACCTGCCCAAACAAATGTGTGGCGTGACCAAAGATCCTCTGAGATGAACGAGTCTACTGGTTTTACCTGTCTCCGATGAGATCCGGCTCTTCCTCGGGGAACGGAGCATCCTCCATCCCTTCACAGTACATTTCTTTACAGATTTTGTAAACGGAGGCCTGGAAGAACAAGAACACGCATTACGAATTAAGAGGAGCCAAGAGAACAGAGAAAATAAATAAACATTATGACTTATTTGGATCAAAGACTATTTAAGTATCTACTTAGAATTAATTAACCATTTCACATCAGTGAAGATCATGGAGGTCTAATTTCACAATGATATGATTCCAATACTAAAATCAAAATGTTTTCCGTTCTGGCCCACCAGGTAATTTTGTGAGGCCCATCGGATGGTTAGTTCGAAATCATGTTGACCTATCAAAATGTTGTGTATACAATATTTTTGATGACAACAATTTTAGAGAGACTTTAATAACTGAATCTGATGTGAATTTGATACTCTGTGTTAAAGACAACCGGCAAACAAGAGGGGTAAAGATTTTGGCCCCTTTAGTGTACCACGCAGAGTAATACAACAGCTTTGTGAAGTAGTACTATGGTCCCTTGTGGTGCTGCTTCTTAGCCTAGCAAATGAATACCAAAAGATTCTGTGCTGTGCTCCACAAAAAACGAACACCATATTAAAACACAAGGGGCATCAGATTAAAAGGCGCACGTCAATTTTTAAATAAAATTTTCATTTGCAGTGTGTCTTAATATTCCAAAAAGATTAAGTAATAATAAAAATAGACATAGGACAACAACTTATGATGAAAAAAAGTTCTCTCACCTCATCTTTGGGGAAATATGGCCTTATTGAATACATTTTGGAGGTTGGTAGTGAAGGTGGAGGTTGGTAGAAAAGATCGTTCGCACCTTCTATTGGCAACAACCTCTGTGGGAATCAGAACAAACAGGTTCAGTCTTAGGTGTGTTGTTCGGGTCTCTCACTTCAACTACTGCTAAACCAAAAAAGAAGAGGAGATAGAAGCAAACAGCTAAATGCTTTAAACTAAGAACACTGACTAGGAGAAATCCTCTTCTTTATTGATCTGACAGTAGTGAACGTGAAACTTCCCGTGATTTAAAGGAGCGCAGCGCAAAACTGATATTCGCTTGTGAATTGTCACCAGGGAGGTCTGTTGGTCTGACTAAGGTCCTGCTGGCTGAAGGAGATGCTCCTCTCCCTTTTGTATGGCATCGCAATATTTCGCTGCGCAACCCTCCTGTTGAGAAAAATAATGATGCTTGCGCCAAGAGGGGTCACTCCAAGACAAAACATTTTGCCTGTAAGATACTGAGTTGGCCAATTAAACGGACAATTAAATCTCCCTTTTTTTTATCTCCCAGGTTGGAATAGTTGTTTATGCTTTATCATGGAGTTTCCCTTTTTTAGACATGCGTGCCTTTTTTTTCGCTGGCGCTGCGATGCGTGCGCTTGCAAGGGTTTGAGAGCTTTCCTGCAAAGAAATGGATGTCATAAAAATAAGACTAGCCATGCTCGCTTGCGCCGCGTGCGCGAGGGAAGAGCAGCATCTCCTTGGGCAGTCGCTGAAAGTGAAAGTAGAATTCATTAATTCAAAAAGCCATGTGAAAAGAGTCTGGCCGCTGTGGGCTTCAGGTGGGTCACCTTCCAGAAATAACCCCAAATTTACGACCTGACACCCCTCTAAACATGAGTCACGATCAGCTGACCTTTGGCAGACCAAACCCCTTCATACCTGCACACAATTCTCTCTTTTTATGCACAAACACTATCTTTTTTCCATGTGACTTCTGTGAATTAAGTACATTAGATACCTGGAACTCTCCTGCTAGACCTCCCCTAAAGGCCCAGGGCTCTTGGTCTCCTTTAAGGAATTGTGCTGATGACTGACTACGACACCCTGTTGGGAGCAGAGCCAAGCGGACAGTGTTACCACAGGATGGGGCTCTTCGACACAGATGGAGTTGGGGGACGGGAGGAGGAAGGGTCAAAATGTATCAAGTAATCAAATATTTTACACTAAAACACTGTCTTGTAGTTGGTTTGAAAACTAAATAATTTATCAATTAATTTAGGATAAAAGGGGCTCGAGCACCTAAAGCTTACATTTAAGATTCAAAGTAAATCTCATTCACTTATTTAAGTTTGAGAGAAAAGATTAGGCTACTTAATGTTGTTTTGATGAGGTAAAGTGCTCGACCCGTCTCTATGTAAGCTTCAGCTGCTGTCACCCCCGTAATCTCAGCCCCCCCCAGTGAAGTCACATCTTTTCTTCCTTGTCACGTGACCAGAATGTTGAGCCACGAACACAGATAAAAGATCATGCAACGTTCTCACCCACATTCCCCTTGGCTAATCCCAATTTTGAATGTTAACTTTCTGAGCCAGGTTGAAGAGCAAGCCCTGTCAGGTGACACAGCGAGCGCGCCCGTGAAAGCCTAACACTCCTGAAGCGTAAACATGTTTGTGATGAGCTGACAACACAGCATACAGATGCACCCACAGGGAGGATCGCTGAGCTCGCTTCACTAATTTTAGGCTAATGCTCAGGTCTGGATTGTTCAAAAAGACAATCACAGACGCCCACAAACATATATATCATCACAATAAAACAGCGGGAAAATTCAACTTGGAATCCTTGGTAGTGGGTGCATCAGGCTGGTCGCAGGCATTTGCCTAAGCCTACTGACAGAAACGAAAAAACGTTAGAGAAAGCTGCCAAAGAGAAACGTTTGGGAGTTAAAACTTCAATTCAATCTAACAATCGCTGCGCAAAAATGTGACTTCATCCAGGAGGCTGCTTTCTTTTCCCTAAACAAGTGTCGGACCAGTTAAAATCATTGACATGGAAACAATTTTGACAGCGCTGCACTGTGCATACACGGGTCACTGTCCATCCAACAGCAGTAGAAACTTGTACTGTGGATTCTTCCATCTGTACATGGTGAAGGGAGAAAACAGTAGAAACCATGATTAGTAAGTGTTCAGCACAAGTTGCAAGAAGGTTGAGACTGAATGCCACGTGCACGGCTGCTGAAGCGGGAGAGGAGGGTGTTGACTCGGAGTCTAAATCACTATTGAACTGTCATGTAAATCTGGAGGTTAGATATGATAGTTTGTACGTGGTGTCACCAGGATGGGTTTGCTGCCTGCTGTGTCCTCTGCTCTACAAACAGCCATACTGGCCAGAAACCTGTAAACAAAACTGGCTTACAAGAATAATCAACAGGCCATGCTGGTGCTTGAGAGTAAACAAAATTATGAAGATTTTCTATTTGGACAGACTGTATCAGGGTTAACCGTTAAATAAACACCACACCCTCTTGTCTGAAGTTGATAGTACTTTAGACCAACTTCCAGCTAACAATTAAGCCTAAGGTTTAAACTGTTCTTTATATTCTTGTTAATTTCTTATTGATTTTTGTGCACATTTTTTTCTTCTGTAGGCTGCTGTTTCGTGGCAGGAATCCCTAATTTACCAAAGGAAAACACAAAGGGATCAATAAAGATGTATCAATATATCTTCTAACGATCTATACAACTTCCTGAAAATACTACATATTATAACCACACTTTCAGTTCAACCATTTAGTTTACCTGGCAGTTTTTACCAACTCTGCCAGTTTTTTTCTCTCCTGTAGAAATGAGCTTTCAATCAAGTATATTTTAGTTAAATCCCTCCAATAAAATAAAAAAGTCAGGCAAAGAGTAAAATACATCCGTTTGAGACGTTATATAATTGTTTACTGATACATATTATTAAATTATGAATTCAATATAAAACTGCAGACTCAAAAAAAATCTGCAAATCATCCAATAGTCATAAATCGTCCCAAATATAGAACCATCTATTAACATCCTGAGACCTTAACCTTAAATGTACAACTATTGATACATATTTCATTTAAAACAAAAAGCAGGATTGTAGGATAACTTCTACTCCATATAGGACTACTATACTCTAATAAACAAATTAAAACTCATGTTTGACAAATAAGTATAATAGTAATAGTAGAATTAAAGATAATAGAGGAGTTGACAAAAATACCTTCTTTGAAAATAGTTTTTAGAAGGTCTGAGATAACAGCCTGAGCCTCAGGTGGTTATTTTTTAATATAGTTCAATTCATTTTTAAGGTGAGGAATTGCAAACTTAACATGGATCTGTTGTAAATTCAGGAAGACAATAGAGAAAGGTGTGGTGCTGAAGTCTACCCCGACACAAATTATCCAGAGATTTCCTTTTAGACTTTTCTCATCCTTGTTTCACTTCAACTTTACACAAAAATAAGATGCAAGTTGTTTCTTCTTTATGCACCAGAATGGCCTCGATTGTCAGTCAGTTTATCTCCAAGCTCGCGTGCGCGCTGGGCCATGGAGGGAAAGGGTTGCAGACAGAGATGAAAGCAAGTGTGTCTGTGTGAAAATGTGACACAGCGGGACCCAGCAAGCAGCAGTAACCCTGCTGGTTCACCACAGCAACCCGGTTCAGCCAACTTCAGTGGGAGAATGTCAGCCGTGCAGGAAGCATTCGGTCGATAAGAAGATTATACATAAATATTGTGACATACAAATAAAATTAATCTTTAAAATAATAGATGTAGCTGAGTTTTAATTATCGTAATAGTTCAATGTGTATGTTTAACATGTGTAGGATTGGCTGCCATGTGTGGTACGATACACACTGACCACCTACTCTAAGAAAGGCTGACGTGTAGTTCCCCCCCACATACACACCTAGCCACTGGACAAACGACTTGACCATAGAAATGATGCTCTTGATATCCCAGATGTACGGGTAGAGGTCGTAGAGGATCATGCGGTTGGCTGTGTTGGAGAGGCGTGTGAACATCTGGATGACGGAGCAACACATATCCTCGAACTTCTCTGCCCTTGAGTTCCATTCTACCACCTGCAGGCACAATTAAAAAAAAATATTGTTCATACACAAACATCTGAAAACATTAGGACAAACACTAATTTGACTACTTTGAAATTGAAATTAATTTAGCCAGGCTGATCCAACCAACCTTTTCTGTTTCCTTTTGTTTACAGTTGACACTCACAACGCTGCTATTGGATCGTAGCCAGTTGAACTCCTTCAACATCTGCACAGATTTTGGTCCATGTTCGTACGGCAGGTAAAATAATTCTGCCAGCAAGCACAAGTCTTCAATAGAAAGGGGCTCCACAGTGAAAAGGGGCTTCTCATTGGGACCGGGAACAAAAACGTCCTGCACAAACACAAGAGGAAGTTGATATGTTGTTCCTTTGTCCCAATAATCTCATTTTATATAAAGAAATGTCATCTTGACACCTGTTTGAGCAGGTCATCAGTCTGCATCGGTGCAATGTCACTCCCATCCTCCTGGACCACCTCTTCAGGAGATTTAGACTCCAGCAAGACCTCCTTGTCTGTATCCATGGGCTTCAAGTCCTCCGTCATCTTGTCCACATGAACCAGATGGTCCTGTTTCTCGTCTGGCTCAACTTCCGATTCGAGCCCATCCTGCTTTTCAACCACCATCTCCATCGGCTCCTCATCAGAATCCTTCTTCTCCGCCTCCACCTTAATCAATCCCAACAAGAACACATCTTACGTTGAGACAAGATGGGTGAAACTATAGGGACAACCACGATGATGAACAGAGTAGTATTGCAACAAACAACTTACTATTTTCATTGTCTGGATTGAAAAGACAAAACAATTAAATAAATAAAAATAAAAAAACTTATATGCTACTTGAAACTAGACTCGAATGTTTAAACGTTTCATTTGCAAGCTGCTGTAGAAGTCTATTGCCAACATCCCTGCCATTGTGTTGTCACTACTGCTGGTCTCACAGGCAGTTTTCAAAATCCATTTAATTTTTATTAATAAGGGTTCTAATCAATTCATTTCTATTTAGCATTGGTCTCTTGAATAATGATAATGGCTTGAATGTATTAAAATCATTATAATCAGGCTGTAGCTATGGGTTACCTGACAAGGAAGCCTATATGGACAGCCTGTAGAGCGCAGGACATACATGAAATAAAACCTCAGTTATAACTGCAACAGTAACTTAAGTGGAGATTAATGTTCATATTGAAATAGTGACCTATTAAGATGTCGGTGTTTAACAAACCTTAAGAAACAAGGATTATTGATGGGAACAATTATGCAGAAATAAAGGAACTTGATGGACGCCTTTGCTGAAGTGGAGACAATCTAGATACAGTATATACTCTCTGTTGAGGTAGTTTGCCCCCTTGCTTTCTGTGAATGAGTTTGACAGCCCGGTTTTATGAGGATGCAGATCTTAGTAAGAAAGAACTTGAGTGTGTCTGACCTCTTCTTCCTCCAGTGGTGTCTTGTCCATGAGAAGAGGGTTTGAATCCAAACACAAAGGTGGCATAGTTGGAGACATGATGGGCTGCTGGAACACAGTAGTGACAGTGGTGGAGGAGCACAGGGAAGGAGGAGCCATGGAAACCACATCTATGGCTGTACTTTTGGGACCACTCTGAGGCACCTGACGGCCTTGAGAGAAAGAACACATGTCACCAGGTGTGTCCCTTGAAGAAGACTTTTCAAGAGTCTTACTGTTGTACTGATGAGGCACGCCAAACTCTCCCAACCATTCTGTGAGAGCAAGTTTAAGGGCAAGCTGTGGGCTGTAGAGCATGTCCGTCTCTAACTCTTCATCGCTGCCCTCGTTCTCTAACTTGATCTGGATAGACACTGCGCTGTCCTCACCATCCGCTGATAGAAATGAAACATGTCACTTCAAATTGACCATCCAATAATTAAACAAAGGACAACAATTAATTGTAAACTCACTCATGACCACATCCTTACGCACACCATTCATGTTGGATTTGTACCACGTGGCAAGGGTGTGGATGGCTACAAAGTTAGACTCAAATTCACAATTGGGGTTTGTTAAGACCCCCTTTAGTCTCGGGATGAGTTCTGTGGATCGTCCTTTATAGGGCCCCAAGAAAAGCCTCTTCTGGTCATAATCGTTGGCATGTATGTTGTCCCAGATGACGGGGGATCGTCTGATGATTTTGGACACCTCTTCAATGGATTCTACTGTAATGTCTTTGGACACTACCTTGGGACCTAAAAAAAATGGAATTTCGATATTAAGTTTGAATTTCATTTCAATAGAAGATGACCGTAGACCACTCACCTGTCCACAGTATATCAATACTAGGTAACAACTTCTCTCCCACTGTGTGGAGGTAAGGGGACTGAGACACATTTGGGTAGCAGAACGTTCCACAGTACTCTGTCATCATGACACAAAATTTAAATTGTTTTAGAAACCAGTACTCAATGCTCAATTTGGTAAAAAGACTAGACACAATTGATCTACCTGTGGGACAGAACAAGAAGGTTTCAGGCTCGCTCAGGTACTGGAAGATCTCGTTGGTGATGGAGACCTGAGCGTGTGCAAAAGAGCTGAACACCTCTTTATCAGCAGGGCACATGTTGTGGTCGATGTCATCAAAAAGTAAGGCAAATGACTTGCAGCCAAAATGAGAAACCTAAAACGGCAAAATAAAAATCAGATGTAAGGTCGAACAAAAGATTAAATAATAAAAGTACCTGATCAAGTTTTCTCTTCAGTGCAATAATCTCTTTCGGGTTAGAGAAGGTGATGTCCAGTCCAGGGGAGATGGCATAGATGAACTCTATTCCATGATCTTTAGCAGCACCTATTAGAGTCATCAGTTGCTCTACAAGAAAATTGTCAGAAAGAAACAGTACATCAGCATCATCTTCAGGTTTATATTTCACACAGTCCATCATCAAAAGTATGAAAAACACTCACCTGCTTCTTCAACAGAGTACAATTCTCTCCAAAACATTCTGTGTTTATAGTCATCTTTAGGTGCATAAAGATAAGTGTTGAGCCCCCATTTCTGTTGCCTGTCAATCACAAAAATGTTACAAGAGTAAAACACAGAAGTATATGAAAGAGGAGTTTTATAGTCTACACATGTAAACAGTTACATGGATATCAAATCATAACCATTTCGAAAACACAATAACCTTTAACAAGTTTTTGTCTTCTATCCTCCTCTGATTTAATGTATCACTAATGTATAGATAGATACAAGTCAACCATTATTATTTTGATATTAATATGATATGATATTATATTATGATGTTCACCAATGATGAATGTGTGTTTTGGTCCTGTGACGTGGGTTTGAGATGAGAGTGAGAAGTTTTGAGACTTTGTTGAAAGCAACAACTCACAAGATTTTGACACACACAACTCACAAGACACACTGACAATTTTAAAGAAAATGATTTTAAGTGCAGCTTAAAGTCAAAATTCTATAGAAAAACACTGTAAACTAAGTTATGTGATTCATCTATTATGGTGGCCTAATATGGTGGCCTATTTTTTAAAGTGGGTCAACAAGATTTTTTGTTTGACAACAAGTGGAAGGGCTTTAATGTAATGGGATAATGAAGTGTTTTAATTGAGACAGAATCATTTAGTGGTTATATGTTGAAACTGCATGTAAACGGTTCCACAACATTAAGTAGCGTCGCTACACATGTAGAAAAATTAAAATGTTGACATCCGTAATATTAAAAAGACCAAAGTTTACATCCACAAAGATGCTGTAGTAAAACACACCTCCTGAACAACTCCTTCCTCTGTTCCATTGTCCATGGTCGCCCGTAGAAGCCTGCATAACAAAAAAAGGATTTGTCAAGGCTTTGTGCAGATTATATACCAGATGATGTAGAATGTCACTGACAAGACATGCATTGCATCTCAGTAACTGCCAGTAGTCGTTTCATATTCATGTCAAGAGAATTGTAAATACATAAAGAGTCGACTGTTAAGTAAATAGCATGTTCTCCTCGCATCTGTTTGTGTCTCTATCATGAAAATGTAGCTTTTAAATGTGTATTTCTACAGATGCTGGTCAATTATTGATCCTGCAGCGGCCATTTCACCTCGCAGGCATGAAAGCCTTTGCTTTGTTGACCTACTTTTACTCGTGCACATGATGAACAAGAAGGATGAGGCATATTTGTCAATGTTTTACCTTCAACGACACCACTGATGAATTTTCTGTGTCCGGATAATTCGATACCCAGGATCGGATGGTCCACGGAGACGGGGGCCTCGACACAAGCCTCGGTGGGGCTGGGGCTCGGCTCTTCGTCCACTTGGGGCGCCTCTAAAATATTGTCTTTTTGGACCATTTTCATAGATTCTGTGACTCCCGGGACTGGATGCAGTCAGGTGGAACCCTCAAGAGTTGGATAGCACGGAATAAGAAAATCGCGTCACCGTCTGCATGGATTTAATGAACGAGTCTGTCAAAATTAGACCTGCGGGTTCATAAACTCGACATCAATTATTAGCACGGAGGTGTGGCGACAATTTTTATCAAAGTTAAAAAGCTAAGAAGGCCGTTTGTTTACGTCTGGTCGTTCTCTAGTCGTCGATCTGTTGCGAGTCCAACGCGTTCTTCCTGTTTACTCTGAATGCGCATGCTCAGCTAGACTGGCTCAAACCAGTAAGAACCAGAACTGGGTGACAAAACAACGCAAAGAGGATACGAATCTCAAGATGCGCAACACAATTTTGTTGTAAATACAAACAACAGATGGAAAACTATTTAAAATTTGACATAAAATCTAACAGATTTAAAAATGCTTGATTAAAACGGGTTTAATGACTAAATAAGCTATTTAATTAGATACATGGTAACAAAAAAACGAAAAATGTTAACTGTTTTCAAGACAGTCCCGGATGATATTTTTGAAATTATTTCAATTAGTGCTAATCCAAATATTTATTTAACATTAATTTCACACGTAATATATATTCTTATTTCCGATATAATGGCGTATTAGCGACTGTAATTGCCGTTATAAAACAAACCGCTATTTACCATCTTGTCAGCTTTTACTGTTCTTTGAAATTCCGGTCCATATTTGGAATAAGACACAAATTCACCACATTCAAAACTGGTGCTTCTGTCGGAGAGATCTGTCAATCATGTGCACAACAATCTGCACGATTTCTCGGTCTTATTTCTTAAAACGTTAGGGGGGCTGGGTCCCTGACTCTCCAACTGTGGCCGGGCGATTTCCTCAGGGGCCAAATTTTTATATAATGGCTGTTATTGATATCATATAAAATAACCTTTAGCACCAAAAAATATTTAATTAATTTAAATAATTATGGGATAAATGCCGAATAACAAAAACCCTATAACCATATATATAGGGACAAGGAATAAATAGAAATACCAACAAAATAGTTTCTTCATGATCGTTGACCTCAAAGGGCCACACTTTGTCTGTGTAGACCTAGAGCTATAGGGTGGGGTGCGTGATATTCAATAATGGATTATACTGCTTTACCAATTCAGTGTGGAACCGACATTCACAATAGCAAATATATTCAACAACTTTATTAGCCTGCATATTACCAGAACAAACTAAAACTTGGATATTGCAACTTTTATTTCACCCCCAACTTCATCCATACTTGTCAGCTTTTTTTTGTTGTTGGCATTTTTAATATTTATAGTAATGAGCTCAATTGGAATAGCTCTAAAAAAAAAAAAATCAAAGCTCACACAACACACAGTAGGGAAGAAATAAAGCTGTAAAAACACATTCAAGTATTATGATCTTGATCAGAAAAGTTAAAAAGCACATGTTTAATGAGGGAAATTTTAAATGCAGATCACTGCAAAAGATAATCATTGTAGGGCATTATGGGCTCACTGGAGGAGGAGCTGTTGAAGTTTAACAAAACTATTTTACTAGTTTTAATTTTTTTCGTGAATTTCTCTGAGGAGATGAATAAAGTATCTATCTATCTTTATCTATCTAGTAGCAGAGTATTGTCAAATGTCAAGTCAGATTAAATAATTACAGTTCGAAAGAAATAAAGAAGCCTTTGTTGTTTTTTTTTTTATTTCCATGGTTCATGTCATACATCTTCTGACAGTCCAGGAGTTCCACTTCACCCCTTTAAAAATCATTTTTCATAACAATTCAAATTAGACTTTACATTTAAATAAATCTGTGACTTATTTCATTTTTTTTTCTTCACTTTTAGCGATTTAATTAGAAATATTCACTTCAATAGAAGGTGTAAACTTGCAAAACAAAATGAAATACACCAAACCAAAGTAAACAAAAATAAAGACATCTGTCGACAAGTGTTGCAGGTAGATGAGCCGGACGTGGGCTCTGAGGTAAGAGCTGCATCCTCTGACGGGCCGTTTGTTACCTCTTCAGATTCTGCTGAGCCCGTTTCAGTAAAGTGTCGAAGTCTAGTGCGTCGTGATGACTGGCCTTCCCTGGCAACGGATCGTACTCCCTACAAGAGTCTGAACAAACACACAACATTGGTTTAGACAAGGGGAAGAATCATTTCTACAATTGTTAAGATACATTTTTGTTCCGTATCTTATGTTGCTATGGTGACGCCAGTGTTTATTGATCTACCAATGGTGAAACTCATTTCAAATGTTGGAAATCATACTTTTGTTACATTTAAGCATTTTTAAATAACATTTTCAAAAAAAAAAAAAAAAAAAAATCATCATTTATTTACATATAGGGTTTGATATTCTTATTCAAATAATTTAAAAATACATTTTCTTTTTTCAGAAGCCTTTCAAATTCAATATAAAAATCTCTGTATAATAGTGATGGTAATTGTACCAACATTTTGACATTGAATTTAAAAGACTTAAAATCAAATATTGAATCAAAATGTATTTTTTAAATTAATAAAGTTACAATATCAAACTGATTTTTTTTTTTTTAAATATCCATTCTCTTCTTCCACTGCTAAACTACTTCCACAGATACTGCATATTAAAGACCCTACATTAGTTCTCTCACCTAAATCAGCATAAGTGCTCTTGCAGAACTGCCTTCTTCCACCAAAGCACAGATCAAACGGAAGCTCGTTGGCTTTCCGCAGTTTGTTTCCACTTTCAATAGCGTTGAAGGCGTCAGTGGTTTTGTAATAAGTTACAAACCCGTAGTTGTCCCTGTCAGAAGAGGGGTTCACATTAGCCGGGGGTCACAGGTAGGAGCGACATGACAATTTACACAGGTGGGTGTGGCTGTTCTTAAAAGAGCCTTCTGGGAGGAAGATGCCAGAAGACCCCAGTTACGACGAGCCTGACTTTCTTCTAGCACTGACGCTTGGCCCAAGAGATCATGGCAGGATCAGGAGGGTTCAAAGACAGTGCACTTTCTATGTGTCACCATATGATTGATGATACTTTAAGAGTGGCCAAGTTTAATGCAATCATTTCTTTATTGAGGTTTCATTTTATTAAATAATTGAATTAAGAATTCTAATATCTTTCAAATGTCTATGTAGAGTTTAAAAATTCCAATAATGTAAAAATAAAGTTTCTAAATTCTTTATTATTTTGATATAAATTTTTTAAAAGCTACCGATTACAACATGCATTTAGAACATTTAAGAATATCCAGCCGTTTAAAAAAAAGGGAAAATATGTTTTGTTAAATCAAAAGTATAACCTTTCAGAAGATTATTCAATTCAATAATTCAAAAAGATCATTAAAACAATTTTATAAAAAGGTTTAACATTATAAATGTAAAATTGAGAAAATGTAAACGGTACATAAATCTCACTTCACCATGAGCATCCTTAAGTAATGAACAGTAAGGGCTATATTAATGGTGGGGTAGGTGATTTTGAAAGCTTTGTGAGCAAGTTGAGAGCTTAAAAAGCCATTATGGTTATAAATCTATGGCTGTCTCACACCCAAAGCCATAAAGGTTCACATTGATTAAAGTAATCACAGAAAATAAGAATGTGTTGATTTAGCTAATACAACTTGTACAATTGTAGAAAAGTATTTTTGCCATATTTTAAGTATTATTCATGGACAGAAATATGAGATTCTCTTCACAGCCAGAGGGTCAATGTTGATCATTTGAATGATCTCATAAAAAGCTTTATTCTTACAAGGTAAAATTATAAAGAACTTGATGAATACTACAGTTTATATAACAGACTATGGGCAACATTAAGATTAAGGCTGACATGCATGTGCTCTACAGAGATATTGACTTCTAAAGTTGGAGCACGTTTTACACAGAAAATTAAATCAGATAGTGTTTGAGTCAACAAAACATCTGCTCCTCCAACTCACCCTTGATCTCGGAAATGAAGCGTACACTCCTCAACTTCACCGAAATAAGAGAAGCGGTCCTTCAGCTCCCGCTGGGTCATTGTCCCGCTAATCCCACCGACGTAAACAACACGGCGTTCCTCCTGCAGAGCGTCGCTTCAGTTATTCCTCTTCAAGAATCTTTATATAAAATATCCACTTACGATCGCCTTCTCCTTTCGCTGCTTCACCTCCTCAGGGTTGGGCTTCACAGGACAACTGTAGCTGCTCCGATATGAAGGACTGCAAATGAAAGTCAGCTTAGATTTGAGGGAGGAACAGACACAAGTCAAGAGTCTACCTGCGAGAGCTTCTTCCTCGGCTCCACTGAGCTCGTCTTTGAGGGGATCTGGACCTGGATCTAGAACGACTCCAGGAGCCAGACCGGGAAGACGAGTACGAGTACCGTCTTCTTCTGGGTGGGGAGCAGGACCTGGACGAGGACCGGGACGAGGACTGAGACAAGGACCTGGAGCTGCTTCTGGAGCTGCAGGAGCGATACCTGCTCGAGACGCAGTAGTATTTATGAAGATGAACATGAAGGAAACTTTGGCTGATCTGGCTGCAGCCTCACCTCTTCCTCTCTGGAGATCGAGATCTGGATCTAGAAGAGCCCGAGTCTGAGGACAGAGGACTAGGGGAGCGTTGGGACCTTTTCCTGGAACAGTCCACAGATCTCCCTCTGGGACCGGGTGAGCGAGAAGCTTCATGGTCGCGGTAAGATCTACCACTCGGGCCTTGTCGTTGGTGGCTTGCCTCGAGGCTCTCCTGCCTCACTGGAGACACATCAGGGGTCTCTAAAAGCAAAGACCTCTCTGGAGCATCAGGGCTGTGGCCCAGACCTTCAGTCCGTGACCCTCTTGGATCTTTAGTTTGAGGTTTGGAACACTGGACAGATGATTTCTGTGAATCTTCCTCAGACACTTCCTTGATGGGCTTGATTGTGATGGAGGCATGTTTCTTGATGTTCCAACGTTTGCCAGCGTCTGCCTGATGGATGTCGCCGTCAGGGAGACAGTAGTCGTGGTCCAGGCAAGCAATGGCGGCTGAAACCGTGGGTGCTGGAGCTGGAACCGTTATGAACTTGGAGCGGATCCCCGGAAGAGGGCGAGCTTCGATCTGAATGACCTTCAACTTCAAGGTCTCTGAAGTTCTTTCTTTTCCCAGGAGGGCGGCCGGAGCTAGAGGTTTCCACATCTGGGGTGGAGGAGTGGCTGGAGGAGTGAGCGCTGCTGGAAATATGAACACAAGAATCAACACATGAGGCGACTCATCGTCCATATTTTTAAGATAGTCAGTTTTTATCTTTAGTTGTGAACAGAGCCAGATGACTTTTCATGGAAGCATGTCATTTGATAGGTGGTGAATGATAGAAAACATCTTTGACCCTTTGGGGATATACCTTTCGAAATGTTCAAATGAAAGCCCGAATTTCTCAATGTTAAACATTTCAATAAATCCAAAGTTTCAAGCATTAAATTATTTTAACAAAATAAAAAACCAAACTGCCATGTTGAAAGAAAAAAAATATATATATTTTGTAAATGAATGCATAACTAAATTCTAGAAGAACCTTTTTTTCCCACACACTTATTCTAAGAATTGAACAACATTTTTTGGAAATCTGCCATAATTAACACGCCAGTACTACAACATCACATGATCATGTGTACGTCATACGATTGGCTGAACGTTACATTTGGTTTCTTCTGGTGACACCATTATACTAACATTTAAACAAAAGTTTCTCCATGAGCCAAAAAAAAAATGGAGTTTGTTTTAATCATTTACCTGCAGTATTTGCAACATCGCTGGCTTTCACTCGCTCTACAGCAGTACTAGCAGTTCTGGCCACAACAACCTCCCTGTGAAAAACAAACATTAGCTCCTACCATCAGAGAGCGCAACAGTTTCTGCTGACACGTGCGGATCTGCGGCAGGTCTTGGCACAACTGAGTTGTCATTTTAAACTAAGGCGACTCAGAAAAATCCTCCGTCACCCACACAGAGCAGCGTGGAAGCTGTAGGGTAACTCACCTGGAGTTTCCTACAGCTGCTGCTCTACCAGAGACCTCCGGCACACACTTCTCCTCTTTGGCTGCAGAGCAAGAAGAACAGTAGAGTGAGTTTCTTTAATACCTTAAAATGTGACCAACTGGTGGAAAAAACTAAAACCCTCCATTTTATCAGATGAATCTGCCTTCTCCGACATATAAAAGATAAAGACGGTTAAGGAGCAAAAAACTGTAGTAAAATGTATGTCTGAATGACAATTGTCATTTTTGGTTTAATTTCTGTGTGCAAACTATAATTGAGACCTTAAGATCCAAGTGTAAAATGATCAACATGAGACGACACTGTAAAACAAAAAAAGCATTTTTTTTGTTATGAAGAATGCATACACATTCTTCCCGTATTTGACGGGAACGTTTGTGGAAAATGGAATTGAATGCAGATCATGCTTGAATTTGTGCTAACATTGCAAAATATAAGCAGGATGTAGATAAAGTAATATTAAAATATCTTATTTCATAATTCTGTTATATCTGGGCATAAATTCAAATACTGAACAGATGGAAGAAACATTTGTCTGGAGTAATTGTGTCAGCATTTATCAATGACATTAAAAAGGAGACAAAAATAAGCATATCAAATTAAAGAAAACTACTAATACGCAGCAATGATGTATAGTGTATTCTGTGCAAGTAAAATGTTCAAGCATTTTATTCGTAGTAGCATTTTTTCTTTCTGTAGTTTCCCTGTTCAAGTGTCGTTTTTCAATAGAACTTACATTTTAAATATATATTTATACATTTACAGTTTAGAACTAAACTGTATTTTCCGGGACACGGGGGTTTCACACTGACAAAGACTATAAGTGACTTCAATAGATCTGCTGACGAGGCAGAACGTCAACAGCTGAAGCGCCTATCTATACATGCCCACTTTGGTCAGCAAAACCTACAGAACCAGCGATCTTGACAAAAGAAAATCCCTTTTAAACCACTTGTGTACAAGTCAGAGTTTCTGCAATACTACAGGGCCGAGCAGACCATTGATGCCGACAATATGGAGCTTCTCGGATCATGTGACCTGTAGCGTGGCCGTCGCTTACCTTGGGTTTCCTCAAACTGCTCCAGCAGACTGGTCAGATCAGTGGCTTCAATACCTGGAATGAGAAATGACCAACAATACAAATGTGAAACTAATTTGGTAAATTATTAAAAAATATAGCATAAAACTCACTAGAACTCATTTTAGCCATTATCAGCCGAGAAGCTTTCGTGTGTCATTTAAAAGGAAACCAACAACTAAAAATGTTGTTTTTATAGTGTTTGTGTTAAAATATGTCCTTTGGTCTCTAAAGAGGTTTTGTCTTTTTCCCCCACTATAATGGCAGTTGTCATCTTTGTAACCAACATAAAAACCTGAACAAAGTACCTCCTGAAAGCCAGATGTGTAGCTTTGACTTTATTCTTACTAAAAAATAAACTACAATTCAACAAGTCTTTTTTTTCTTTTTTTTTTAAGGGCCTTTCACAACAGCCCCAGTTATGAAAGTGAGCCTATAGTAACACAGGAGGGTCTCGGGAGGGAGAAGTTAGACTTAAATTCAATTTTATTTCAAGTGTCTCATCATAAAGTTATCTCAAGACAATATACATTTGAAGTAAGACTATAGTTGATTAAGGGAAAACAGATCCCAGCAATGAACTTATGTTCAACTCACCCATCTCTGTGGTAAAAGACTGGATTAACTCCTGTGTCTGGTCCCTTCTGTTCTGGCCCGGTACCGTTATGGGTTTTGCCTTCTTTAAGGCTGGGACAGAGGGTTGTGATGCTTTGGTCGGGAAAACCACTAGAGGGGCTGGAGCAGTTTTTCTGGACTGGGCCGCTACTTTAATTTCACTCGTTTTAGCAGCGGTGAGTTTTAACACAATCTCGGGTGTGGCAGGTTTGACCGACACCATCTTGGTCTGATTGTTCTCCACAGACACGACTCGCTGACCATCTGAACATGTGACAACTTTCACAGCTTTTACTAAAACGGACTCTTTCGGGGGACTGATGATGGAAGTGGTTTGCCGAGTCGATACCGGACAAGGCACGGCATCTGAAGGGTGCGGGACCGTCGACCCAGTCGAGGTGTCCACCTTAGGCGGAGGTTTGGCTGCAGATGTCGTGGATACTTTGTTCACCATCATGTAAGCCGGTGGAGCCAGAAGAGCCTCGGGGGTTGGTGGCGCACATGGCCCTCTTGGCTGCCAAGCAGGTTTGACCTCATCCTGGTCCTTCTTCGCTCCTAGCAGGTTCTGGCACCGGCCCTTGGGACTGGGGTCTGGCAGACAGGGAATAGGGGGAAGTTCTCTTGGAAGCTCTGGAAGTTTTGGCCATTTGGTGCTATGGTCTTCCTGTTTCTCAACAGGAACTGGTTTCTTCTGCTGTCTTAGCCGCCGGTACTCTGCTAAACTAAGGGACTTGGGTTTTGGTTCGGGGACGGGGGGCTCGGGGACAACGGGCTCAGCAACGAGGGGCTCAGCAACGAGTGTCATCGGTTCAGTGGTTGCGCGAGATTCCATCATGCCAGGATCAGGGACTTCTTGGGGGTGCTCCATTTGTGCTGGAGCACTGGGTTGGAGTCCCTCGGGGTCACATGGAACACTTGTTCCACTTATACTTCTTTCAAGAGTCAAAGAGGTAATAACCACTGGACTTCTTTCAAGCTTGTCAGGACTTTCTTTTGCTGCAGGTTTTGAGCTCCGAAGAACTCTTTTCTCCACCACGCTAGTCTTTCGCTCCTTTTTTGACTTCCTTTTCTTTTTTCTATTTGAGGATTTCTTTTCTTTCACCTTCATTTTCTCTTTGACTTCATCTCTTGTTGCTTTATAGTTTTCTTGCATCTTGACTTCTTCCTCATCGTCATCATCCACCACTATATGCTCTGAGCTGTCTTCTTCCTCGTACACCTTCTGCTCAGTCGAGTCTTCCACAGCAGCAGCAATGTGCATGTTCAAGTCTGGGATGGCCACGATGGGCTCTCCATTCTCCCCCTGATCCACCACCTCCAGTAAGATGCCCCCCGCTGGCAGCATCTGCTCTCCCACGTCCTCGTCCAGACAGATGGTCATGCAGTACGGGTGCATGTGTCGGACGATGTCGCCCAGGTTCAGAGAGAGACCCTCCAGACTCTCCTGCTCCAGGTTGATGGACAGCGGCAAAGTCAGTTCGTCCCATTCAAGGTGATCGGTCGCGGGAGAGTCCTGTCTGAGTGGGCTGAGCGTGAGAGAGCCGTCGTCCTCTTCCTCGCCATCACTTCTTTGGAGAGAATTCCGTTTTCTTGTGATGCTCTGGAACAAGCAAAACATTCATTTTAATTCAATTATAGGGGTCTAAAAAAATGTTGCTACGTATATCACAATATTTTTATTTACCATACTGTTCCGATATTCAACAACACTATCAATTTCTTGTTTTTGTAATATTTTTTTTCATCATAGTTATTTTACAGTTTAGATTTAAATAAACTGGAATAAAAGGAGGAAAAGCACATAGGGAATTAGAGGGGGGCCGGGAGACACTTTAGATAAACTTTATTGATCCCTCTGGAAGTCTCCTTCAGGAAATTGTATTGCCAGCATACAGCAACAGACGATAGATTCATGAAACAAGAACAAAGTGTAATAAAAAGAAAGTGCAAGATGACACCATCTAAAGATAAAGCACATAGATCAAAGAAAAATACAAACATAGAATATCATCATCTTTTCACAAAACCCAAATTAAACAGCCCAATAGCTCAAGGAATGAATGAGTCCCTGAGTCTATTAGTGTTTAGTAATTTCACAATAGTTTAGACCTGTGTCAATAGCAGCAGGGGCAAAAACATTATTTTTAAAGTTTACCTTCTATAAACTGTTCTCCTTTACATTGCGATGTTTTATTATTTGATGCTAAATCTAGCCATATTTCTTTGTATACTTATTACTGCTGAAATCTTAGTCCGCTTTGCTTTTTTGCTTTTTTAATCCGTATTAATAATTACTCTGTTCACATGAAATAACTTGGCAGTCCAGTTTGGGCCCCAGGGCCTTCAGTTTGACATGAAGTTTAGATTGTTGCAATGACATTATTCTTCCAGTGGGGGGAGCCAAAAACTAAAATCTTCTAAAAAGTTCCATTTTAACATTTTCTGATACGAATTTTTTATATAAATGTTTGTTTAATTCAATTCAATTTTATTTAAAGTGTCTTATCATAACAAAGTTATCTCAAGACACTATACAGTTGAAATGTTTAGTTTTCTGAATGAAGGTC
This sequence comes from Callionymus lyra, assembly GCF_982586985.1. NCBI lineage: Eukaryota > Metazoa > Chordata > Actinopteri > Syngnathiformes > Callionymidae > Callionymus > Callionymus lyra. Next base: position 25,081,427 of record NC_141828.1, on the reverse strand, counting down.
TTTATATAAAGTTTTATAAAATACCCTAAGCATTGCACATCTGTGTGATTCAAAGGATAGGGCTAAACTGGACAGCCTTATTAAGAAGGCGGTTACATCCTAGGGCGCCCCCTGGATCCTGTGGAGGAAGTGTGTGGTAGGAGGATACAGAGCAAGCTGGCCTCCATGAGGAAGAACTTATCCCACCCTCTCCAGCACACACTGAGGAGCTCCATCAGTGATAGGATGCTCCATCCCAGGTGTGTGAGGGAGAGGTACCGCAGGTCCTTCCTCCCTGCTGCCATCAGACTCCATAACAAGAACACACCAAGATAATTATTTAACTGCACCTTTCTTGTTATTTTTGTAAATATGTTGCATTTATAATATGGTGCAGATTTCTATTTTATTCTATTTAGATTTTTTTCATTTTATTTTTTATTTCTGGGTGTTTTTATTTTTTGTATATTGCCGTTTAAACCGAATTTCCCCTCGCGGGACAAATAAAGGATTCTGATTCTTCTTGGCAGAATTATGTAGTTAATTTAACAATGTACAAGTACAGCCTTCTTTCAAAACAAGGGTTGCTGAAATGCTTTAAAAATGAAGGCTTAATATCCAGAGAACAACTGCCACACATGCTTTATAACTTTAACAGGATTTAACATATGACAGATGGACTTAATTGATCCCTCTGGAGGTCTCCTTTGGGAAATTGTTTTGTATTTTGTAATTGTATGTTCAAGTTTATTACCTTTGCAGGTAGTGGTCTTGAAGAATAGGGGGAATCCTTCTCTGGTGGTGATCTGGACAAACATAGCAATCTCCGTAGCTGAGGAGAGACGAATTAAGGTTAATTTGAACAGAAATCGATATTTGCAGTTAAGTTTCAGGTGATAAAATATCTCGCTATGCGCTGAAGTCACACCTTTTGTGAATCAGATTCAGGCTAGTTTATTGGAATCGTTAACATAATTTGCGTTTTTCTGATATACGATTATACCGAGAGTGCTATTTTATTTACATTTATTCTCAAAACCTTGTTCATTTTAAAGCAGGGAAGACTTTTACATGACTTAATTATTCAAGTTATTACAAAAGTGTTATTATTTAGTTCTGGACTTTTTGTGATCAGTTAATAAACTTGACTTGGATGTTTTCACTTTGTTTCACCAACTTGTCAACTTCACAGACAGTCTACCTATTTTTTCAGGTTATAGGGAAACAAAGTTTGCAACTTTTTTACTTTTTGTTATCAAAATGCTGGTAAACAATAACCATTTATATGAATAAATACAAACTTTGTATTCTATAACATTGGCGATAACTTTATTATGTTGTGTGAAAGAATGATGTGTGGATGTGATGACTAGTACATTGGCTAATGACTAATACAACAACTGGTTGATATACTTCTAGTTGTAGTAACTCAAGGGAGAGGGGGATGAAAGACTAGTGGAGGTATCAGGGAATGATAACTTTGCTGCAGGAGGATCTGTGAACACTTAAATTAAAAGTAGAGTGAGAGAAAACGTTATGGATTAGAAAGAGAGAGAGATAGAGATATATATAAGATGTACATTTAAGCATAATAAGGTTGTAGTATGAAGGATTGTGCATTTGCAGAAATCATCAAATTGCACTGAAAAAAAGTATTTCTACCACTGAGGTACGCACTCAAGGACCCGCCTGAGTTATGTGTGACAGCTGGGCACTCACCGGAGAGACCTCTCTGCCCTTCTGACCCGACAGCAGATCCGAGTCAGGCAGTGTGTCGAACGGGGACAGGTTTTCGTCATCCACATTATCCAGGATCTCAGTCAGGGCTGTGAGCAGCGTGGCCTCGCTCTCATCGTCTAGTGATTTACCCTGCTGAAGCGTTCAAATAATGTTTTCCCCTCTAAAAAACAAATGGATTTGATGACAGAAAAAAAAAAAAACCTTACCTCCATCAGGAGGTTGTCATCAAAAATAGAAAGAATAGAGGTAGAGTCTAAGCAGCTTTGAAGAGCATCCAGAGATTCTTCTGATGTCAACTCAGTAGTCTAGAAAGAAAAACATTTATTACATACAAAATGTCTCAAAGGATTTGATGGACCCTTTTTTTTGACTCCATAAGAAATTATTCCATAGTAGATCTACAAAGTCTTTCAGAATCTGAAAAGGATGATCAATAAATGCTAATACAGAAAAAAAAAAAATCTAATGTGAGAATCAATAGTATGTTTTTTTTCTTAAATATAGAAACTGAAAACATTTAAATATCAAAAAGAAATGTCTTGTTCCTACCAAATAATTGTCTTCTTTAACGTCACTTCAACTCTCACTGACCCAGTTTTATCTTAATCATAATTTAAGCCCTTCGTACAAAAAAAACGAATTATTGTATTTCTGGGAGTTTAAAATCATAGAGTACTTGACAATGTACACAAACATGAGGGATTAATCAAAGTAAATGGAAAAATATCATGTATATAGTAGTCATGTGCTTATTGGAAAATGTATTATTCTAAAAGAAATAGTTTTCTTGTGGACATTATTTAAAACTACAATTTTATCCCAGACCTTCCATAACTTGTCCAATCTGATACCAGAATGCACTTTCAACTGGTGTGCTATAGAACCACGTGTGAGTCCACACATGCAGTCAGACGAGTCTGACCCTCACGATACCCCGTCCACATCAGGAACAGACACACGTGTTACAATACAACACAAACGGCTCGACTCAGACAACACTATAGTGTAGTAAAACAACATAGTAATATTTAATTTGAGACTTTTTAAATCAACAGACTATAAAATAATGCGGTTTCTGGCGTGCATTTTCAAACTGTTTTACTGCGCATGTGCGGAAGGAGCCCACATGTGATTCAGACTTTACCGCATGTGTTTAATGAATGATATTTTTAATTTTATTTCAAAAGGGATTCAAATATCAACATTGCAACGTTTTTACTCAAACAAAAGCATACATGTCATGGTTTTATTTTATCCCAAAATAAGACCACGTCACCGCAATGCACCGGCCTTTTACTTTAAAGTGACTTTAATGTGAATTTACTGACTTTGATGCGCTTTAAAGACAATGAAGAGACAGTGACGCGGATTTGTCCACGAGTGCATGTCTGCTAGCTTGTTGCCATGTTGTTACCACGTGTGGATGATTCAGAGGATGACCAAAACGTTAAGTTATGTTAAGGTAAATTATATTGATCACAAACGTGTATAAATATAGAATACACACAGTGTTGGTGTAACACTTGAATATTATACGACTGTCATGCTTTATTTCAAATTGAGCTCGTCACCAAATGAACAAATTGTTAAATAAATTAAATTCCCACATCAACACAATTATTTGATACAAACATACGAATACGTGCATATTGTAGTACTAATAAAGCTGGTAGTTATAGTACAAGTATATTATTATAAGCACTGGAGCTCCTGTGTTGGTATCCACGTGTCAACCACACTGGTCCTCTGGCAGTCACAACACTTTCCACCATCACACAAGAACACACAACTTCTACACGACGCACAAGAACGTTGAAACGTAAAGAAAAACCATCGCAAACACTCACGTCATCTAGTGTCTTGAAGGGGAAAAAGTCCATGTTGCAGGCAGTGAGAGTATCCTCGCCTGCTCCCCACCGCGACGCCATCTTGCTCCGTGGACTCGCCAGTCGAACTAGTTCCACAGACAAAAGTTATCAATGGTGCAGCCGGCTGCAGACACGTGGTCACACGTTCCCGGCAAAATGACGTGTAAGGAGGAAGCGGGGTTCAGAGGTCGGCTGGTCACATGTTGTAGTTTTGTAGGCGGTGTGGTGACTGACGCCTCCAGATGCAGGCGAGTAGAACCTACAGAAGTTCCACTGCTTTATAAACGGTTCCTCTAGCAAAGAGTGTCGCCATAGACACGTGGTAGAAAGTCTTTATACGAGTCTGAAGAAGCTTTCACGCTTTATACGTCATAGCCTTTGTGACGCTACAAATGGCGTGTACATTTTATGTAGAGAAATAAATTAGTTTTATTAATACTAGCCTGTAAATGAAAAGTGTAGCTCAAAATACAAGCAAAAATCTGAAAAACAAACATAAAAAAATTAATATACCAATTTTAATTCAAGAATAACTTTTTATTCATTCTATATTTACAACACAAAAAAAATATTGTGATGTTTTAACAGTAGTTTTTTTTTATTATATTAATTCATCTTTTTATTTCATTTGTATATTCTGTAATGCCAACAAAACAAATTCCTTTTAGTTCTTACAATGCTGACAATAAAAGTTTTCTGATTCAGAATCTGAAAAAAAAGACTACTCACACAAGTTTACTCTTTCAAACTCATTTTTTTGCTATTTTATTAAATAGTTCTTAGCAAATTATTAGCTATGTGGATTAATCTTCAAACTCCTTAATATTGATAATAGTATTTATTTATTAATAAGACAAGACGTTATTTATGGTGACTATGAGCATTTAAAATGTATTCACTGAACTAAGAAGAGGATGTTTTAGGGCAGACACATAAGTCTGTAATGTAGTCAATTTTACAACTATTCTTTGCTATTAAATAGCATTAACTTTTTATGATAGTTTTTGTACGGTTTATATTTTAATAAATTGTGTACAAATTAATTATATATATTATATATTTATTTGTTTGATTTACAAGTTACATGCAAATATTTTGAGCTTTTTTTCATTTTTGTGTTGCAATTAAACATCCGAACGGTAGATGGCAGCAGTCATTATGTCCTCTGCATCTAAAGGAACAATAAAATCTTGCGACATCCCGGCAATGACTTAGGACAAGAGGATACAGTGGATGCCAGCAGCTTTTAAAGCTGATGTTTGGACATAATTTGGTTTCAAAACAAATGAAATCAGTTACGACTTCATCAAGAGTCATGTGGTCTGTAAATTCTGCAACACTAGAGTCAAGTACTCGACAATACCACAAATATATATAGTACATTGGTTCCTACAGAATCATATCATATCAATTTATCTTATCGGTGCCCCTGTATCATGATACATATCGTATCATCAGATTCTTGACAATACACACCTCTATTAAATAAACTGAACTCAGTAATATAAATTGAACATTAATTTAAAACAAATCAATAACATGTAAACACTGAGAGATTCTTTCTGAACAAATGTTCATAGACAATGTGTAGCCAATGTCAAATATTTCACAAAAATATTATTGTAAGTAGACTCTTGTATTCCAACTACGACATGAATGCTACCAGAAAATGTAGCTCTGCAGGACAGTATTATAATGTGTAACTATCGCCATGGCAACTATAGAATTCCCTTTCAGTGCTGAAACTTGAAATGCAGCAATAATGAGTCCAGCTCTGCACATAAGCTTGAGTACAATGATGAGGGATAAGAACAGGAGTACCTGGTCCAGCCTTGATGATCGATGTTGTCCTTCCAGCACTTCCTGTTGTTTCTTTATACGTTTGTTAATTAGTGTACAGTTTATTGCATTTATAATATCGAGACATTTTATTAAATCCGACTACTTCATGCAATAATAGGAATATTTATCCCCTTTAATTCAGTCTGGTGAAGTAGCCTTATCACGAATATTTCAACATACAAGTTGAAAAATTACTACGTTTTTTTAATTCAACTAAGATCATTGGTTAAATCATGTGGAGAACAGAACAGGTGTAATCTTCAACTTCGTCCACTAGATGTCTATCGAGGTCCATTTAAATGATTGCCAAACCATTTGTTCCCTTTGTCTACATGTAACTTGGCTTCTATTCAGTATACTATGTTACTTTACTACAGGCTTTATGATAAGAAGCTATTTTTTATTAATTCATTTTCCTGCGAAATTCGATGTATCTTCTTTATTTAATTTATCGTGTCATTTAAATCAATAGTTTATTTGTTTATGTTGTGTCAAATTAATCATATATTTTTCGTTGACATCAGTTAAATACTTTTTTTCATTTAATTTACTTTGTCACAAAGATGTGTACGAACAGGACCTTAAAGCCACCTCATGCTCAATTGTATTTTCTTTTTTTCTCACCCTCAGTGTGTGTTGTTGTTTGATTTTCTCACTGTTCGATCTATTCACTGATCAGAGTGTTTAACGTCTGTTTATATCTCCCCCTCAGAATCACTGATACAACATGTTTGAACATTTAAAACACCCATCTCTCGATAGTGAGCAACAGCGTCACCTGCAGGTCAAAATAGAGACCGAGCCAGAGAGGCAAATATAAATATCGTACATTGGATTAAATAACATGTTATGTATTATTGAACGTGGAACCTCATCTTAACAAAATCAGCAAGAAAAAATTAACTCATGATATAAACATTTATAAATGAATACATTTATAATATACAAAAACTCAGGTAATAACTAAAATATAATTAAAAAAAACATCACAATGTATTAATTTCCTGTATTCATGTCAGATCAATTATCTCAATTGTTTATGTTTAACATCTAGAAGACTGAAGGCTCAGTTTGATGTTGTAAATGTTGCTTGGCTGAGAAAAACAGTTTCATTCTATTTTTATTTTTATTAATTTATTTACTTGTTAGTTTGTTTCTATCTCATCATTGAATTTTGGACAGAAATCAGAGATTTGTTTTAAACTTATTCAACTGTAATCAAACAATATTCAACTGTAAACAAACAATTTTCAACAGTGATCAAACAATTTTCAACTATAATCAAACAATTTCAACTATAATAAGAAACATTTCAACTGTAATCAAACAATTTTGAACTGAAATCAAACAATTTTCAACTAATATCAAACAATTTTCAACTATAATCAAACAATTTTCAACTATAAACAAACGATTGTCAACTATAATCAAACTATTTTCAACTATAATAAGACAAATTTCAACTGTAATCAAATAATTTTCAACTATAATCAAACAATTTCAACTGTAATAAGACAAATTTCAACTGGATTCAAATAATTTTCAACTATAATCAAACAATTGTCAACTATAATCAAACTATTTTCAACTTTAATTAAAAATGTATTACAACTATATTCAAACAATTTTCAACTTTAATCAAACAAGACATTTCAGATATTTAAAGGATCAGAGAGAAGAAAAGTTCTTATTATTTCTGCCCTTTATTTATACTTTTGTTTTTCACTAAACACAATAATAGCTTTATACTTGAATTCAGTTTTTAAGAAGTGTGATGGAATGTCTTCGATCAGGACCTTCACACAGTTTGTTTTCTGACTTTGATTTAAAGAGGATTTGGAGACTTCATTGCTAAAAGATTTCGAACTACCTGTTGTCTTCTTGACATCAACATGTCATCAAAATGGTCATGTTTCTTCTTCTACGGTAAATGGGATGTAAATCACTGAGCATGTGAGGCTGCTGATGAGCTTCTTTGTGTGTTTCACAGAGAGGAAGCAACACCAGCGTGGCCCGACACACTCCCTAACTGCTGCCTAACTCTGCTCTGCCGTTGCCATGGATACAGTGCCCTGTCTCCCCCTCTCGCCGTTTGTTTGGAAGGATGGGGCTGGAGTGGAGAAGTGGCTCTGAATGCTGCCTCTGCGTCATATTCATACCAGTGGAACTGAGAGCTCCCTCCTCCTTTCCTGTCTTTCCTTCCTTCTCATCATCCAATTTGCACACTGCTTGATCCCTCCATTAGTGTCTCTGCTCCGAATCTGCTCATCACACTTTTCCTCTGTCTCTGCTGGCTCAGCTCGGTTTTTCCTCTGCGTGGTTGACCCCGGCGGACTTTTGCGAGCAGGCTTGGGTGCAGAAGAAAGAGAAAGACAAAGGTGAGGATGAGATGTTGATGTGTGAACTCGCGTGTGTGTGTGTGTGTGTGTGTGTCGTCTCTCTGTCACGCTGTTTTAGTTCCGTGTTGTCTTTACATCCTGGGCTTGTTGTTGAGCTGCGTCTGCATGTTTTCGATGATGACACATGTGAGTTTGATGTATGATGATGTAACAGTTGTATGTCTTAATAAATTAAACATCTTTTCTGACGCTTTTGTGTCTCTCAGCTGCAGATATTTCTGTCAAACCTGCAGATCTGAATTAAGCTGTGAAGAGACGAGCGATGACCTGCAGAGACAACAGAAAGTGATGCGTGTGAAGGAGAAATTAACGGAGGGAGAGAGAGGGTGAGGGAGAGATAACGAGGGTGAGAAGGGATGAGTGTGGGGGGGTGAGTGAGAGAGAGAGAGAGGGTGAGAGAGAGGGTGAAGAAGAGTGACTGATAGAGCGAGTGAGTTACATTGAAAGAAAGAGAGGGTGAAAGATAATGAGGAAGAGAGAGAGGGTAAATGAGAGATAATGAGTAGAGTGACTAAGGGGGGTGAGTGGGAGAGACATAGGGTGGTGGAGAATGAGTGAGGGAGAGGGAAAGAGTGAGAGGGTAAGAGATAATAAGAGAGCGACAGAGGATGAAAGAGAGACAGAGAGGGTAAAGGAGAATGAGTGAGGAAGAGTGAAAGAGAGAGGGTGAGAGATGATGAGTGAAGGTGAGAGGGTGAGGGACAGCGATAGAGAGAGTGAGAGAAGGTGGAGGAGAGAGAAAGAACGGTGAAAATAGTCAAGAAGTGATTGAGTAAGGGAGAGAGGGTGAGGGAGAGTAAAAGAGATAGAAAGAGAGAGGATGAGGGAGTGAGAAGGAGGGTGAGAAAGAGAGGGGGTGAGGAAATGAGAAGGAGGGTGAGAAAGAGAGGGGTGAGGGAGAGTGAAAATGAGATAGAAAGAGAGAGGGTGAGGGAGTGAGAAGAAGGGTGAGAAGGAGAGATTGTGAGGGAGTGAGAAGGGCGGTGAAAAAGAGAGGGGGTGAGGGAGAGTAAAGTGAGATAAAAAGATAGAGGGTGAGGGAGTGAGAAGGAGGGTGAGAAAGAGAGGGGTGAGAGAGAAGGAGGTTGAGAAAAAGAGGGGGTGAAAAGGAGGGTGAGAAAGAGAGGGGGTGAGGGAGTGAGAAGGTCGGTGAAAAAGAGAGGGGGTGAGGGAGGGTAAAGTGAGATAAAAAGATAGAGGGTGAGGGATTGAGAAGGAGGGTGAGAAAGAGAGGGGGTGAGGGAGAGTGAAAATTAGATAGAAAGAGAGAGGGTGAGGGAGTGAGAAGAAGGGTGAGAAGGAGAGATTGTGAGGGAGTGAGAAGGGCGGTGAAAAAAAGAGGGGGTGAGGGAGTGTAAAGTGAGATAACAAGATAGAGCGTGAGGGAGTGAGAAGGAGGGTGAGAAAGAGAGGGGTGAGAAGGAGGTTGAGAAAGAGAGGGGGTGAGGGAGTGAGAAGGAGGGTGAGAAAGAGAGGGGGTGAGGGAGTGAGAAGGGCGGTGAAAAAGAGAGGGGGTGAGGGAGGGTAAAGTGAGATAAAAAGAGAGAGGGTGAGGGAGTGAGAAGGAGGGTGAGAAAGAGAAGGGGTGAAGGAGAGTGAAGGAGGTTGAGAAAGAGAAGGGGTGAAAGACAGTGAAATGAGATAGAAAGAGAGAGGGTGAGGGAGAGAGAAAATGAGATAAAAAGAGAGAGGGTGAGAGAGTGAGAAGGTGGGTGATAAAGAGAGGGGGTGAAGGAGAGGGAAAATGAGATAGAAAGAGGGGGAGAAAAAGAAACAGGGTTGTTCATTGTGTCTCAGACATGAGTTCAGAGACAGTGATTGACGTCTAAGTGGAGTTTGTGGATCTTGTGGTCAGCTTTGGTTTGGAATGTTGTTGATGTTTTGTGGGAATATTGGACACATGAGAAGTTCAGTCAGAACTCTGGTGAGTGACAGAGGGTGGAAGATTTATTTGATCATGTTTAGACAGAACTCTTTCATCCACCTCGTTGATCTAGATCTGATTTCTTCTTGTTCTGGGTTTGACCCGTGCTCTCCTCCCACAAGGTAGACAACCATTGCTTTAAGAAAGGTTGTTGATGTCAATTAATTGATGATTCCAAAGATTAAAAAGTAAAAAATAGTGGAATGTCTGGACCTCTTAAAACAAATGAAGAGGTCAAAGGTCAGAGTCATTTAGGATGGATCCAGAGTAGTGAAGGGTTGGAATTGTTGTTTTTAAAAAGTTTTTCTTTACACATAGAGTTAGATATTTTTATTTTATATTATAAAAAAAAACCAATCATCTCCATTCAATATTTTATGATTTGAAGCGTTTTAAAATCACTAGAAAAATGTTGGTATAAGAGTTACATATTACTAGACTAATCCAATATCCAACATTTTTATATTGAATTGAAAAGACTTTGAATTAAAACATATTGGAATTAGAATATCAATCTCTATGTGTAAAACTATTAAATTATTAATTAAAAATGTTTTAATGCTTTTTTTCAATTAAATTAAAAATAAAATACTTGAAATGTTTCAATAATTTTAAATGTTAAATTCAACCATTCATTATTCGGATGGCACTGATCTACTTCCTCATTTACACTCGCTGTGGTGATGAAGGCCGAGGAGATGTAAACTGTCTCTGGACTCGTTGTACGTTCTCGTCTCTCAGCAGCAGCAGAACTAGATGAAGCGTCACACGTGCACTCTTGCATGAACCCCTCCAGACCAACACACGCTTCAGGACTTTCTCCATCTGTCACCTTTTTTCTAATTCGTCCTCCTACTTGAGAGGCAATCTGCCTATTAATGATTTAACTTCCTGTGTGTGACGGAGCAGGAGAGAGAGAGAGTGTGTCCGTGAACACTCCCTCTTATCTCCTCCCCTCGTCTGTTGTTTTCCTCAGTCCATGCCAGCAGCAGCAGCAGCAGCAGCAGCAGCAGCAGCAGTGTGAGGACCGAGAGACGCCGATTCATCCGGAGCACAGACCAACATGTGAGAAGATGTCTGTTGGAGGTTGTGCTTGTCCCGGTGAGTCCTTTCTTTCTGGCTGCTGCTGTGAAGGATGACTTATGTGTGTAGAGTTCAACACCAGCCCGGGTCAGCTATGAACAAGTGTGAGGTTGTGTGTGTGTGTGTGTAGGACGAGAGACACACAACTAATGGGTACTAATTGAGTGTATCAAGATACTCTCTTGATGAGTCTTTTCATTAATGTTTTTACTCATTAGTCCAGCAAAGTTTCTTTCAACTGATAATAATGGAGTTTTATAAAAAGAACATTTCATCCGTACAATATTGTTGAGTTCAGTTGCTGTAAGAAGGTTTATTTAGTTAAGTGCATTCATGAAGCTTGAATAGTTATTTCATTTTTTAAATCGATTGAGTTAAAAATATAGAACACATTACCAACATTTAAATATGATGATCTAATATATATATATATTATATATTATTATATATATATATATATGCATAATCAAACATTATTTACTGTCATCAAACCATTTCAACTGTAATCTAAATATTTGACTTGTAAGTGCTGTTTGCGTTTAGCATAAAGTTATGTTGTGTTCCTTTCAAACCGGATTAGGAAAATCATTTCTGCATGATCACTTTTATACTTCCTCCTTAAGAGACCCAGACTAGTGTAATATATGTGCAACATCACCTGCTGCCTGTAAACACTCCAGGAGCTTGATTTGTAGATTGAAGTTGACAGAATAAACGTCACAACACTGGAGCGTTGGTTGACCTACTTTATTATTCATGATGTGTTTTCACAGTTGAACTCGTTGTTGACTCAATACATTTGAATTTGAACTGTAAAGTATTCACTGCATGTGTTGGTGTGTAGCTGGATGTCACAACAGACTTTCACAGTCCTGTGACCTTGAGTGTGTTTCAGAGAACAAGTTGTTTTGTTGGGTTTGAGTAGCAGAGCTGGAGGTTCTCTGCTGGAGAAGTAGATTGCGACACTTGCACATGGCTTTAATCATCTCAACTTCAACAAGTTAGAAGGTATTTACATACAATTTACTACTCAAATACTGAGCAGTGCAGCTGCTGAAAGTGGTGTAATCACTCCTTTAGCATTGTGTACAAGACAAATCCTCCACACACTCTTTAAACTGTGAGGGAAAGTTATATGAAACAAACTTTAGTTGAAACTAAAATGAAACAAACTTTTTGGTTCCATTAGACTTCAGTTCAGATATGAGGCAACGTCCTGCTTTAGATGTGCTTTAATTTTTTTCCCCAACTTTCTTGTCTATAGTTGTCAGAAATGAGTCCAAACAAGCCTGGATGGTGTGTTATGTATGAGTTTCTAGCTCAGGCTGCGACTCTTCTGGAAACAAAAGAAGCATGAAAATGTATTTGTTTATTGTTTGTGTATTTATTTTGATCTCATCTCATTCTGTACATCAGTTTCAATAAATTTGTACACATTGAATTAACCCTTGTGTTATCTCGGGGTCAAGGTGAACAACCTCCACCACTGCATATGTATTTATGGAAGCCAGGGAGGTCGTTGACCTTGACCCCGAGAAAACACAAGGCTTAAACACATTTGTACATGTACATCACTCAAGTACGACAATAGAACTAATATCAACCAAATAATAAACTGAAATCAAACAACTTCTAACTATGATCAAACAATTTTTAACTGTAATGAAACCATTTTCAACTGTAACAAAACAATTTTCAACTGTAAACAAACCATGTGTAACTATAATCGAACAATTTTCAACTGTATTCAAACTATTTTCATCTGTAATCAAACAATTTTCAATTTTAATCAAACAATTTTCAACTGTAGTCAAACAATTTTCAACTCTAATAAAACGATTTTCAACTTTAATCAAACAACTTTCAACTTTAATCAAACAATTTTCAACTATAATCAAACAATTGTCAACTATAATAAGACTATTTTCAACTTTAATCCAACAATTTTCAACTATAATAAGACTTTTCAATTTTAATCCAACAATTTTCAACTATAATAAGACTATTTTCAACTTTAATCCAACAATTTTCCGCTGATCAAACAAGATATTTTAGAGATTGAAAAGGAGAAAAGACATAAACAGGATTCAAGCATCTTCAATATAAGTTCCTCCTAAATACAACCCACTGCAGCAATAAATCAACAATAAAATATGATATTAAATGGACACGTGACACACAACAGGATGTGCCTAAGACCACTGAGACTATGACGAGTGACGAACTCCCGCAGTCAGTCAGTCAGGAGTCAGAAATTGAAGCATCTGTGATCTCAGAGCTTCAATGATCATGTCTGTGGGCTCTTCATCTATCAGAGGAACAAAACCTCTCCAGCACTCCTCCAGTGTGTACGACCACTTATCTGCTCACTTCAATCAAACAAGTGACACAACTTTACGTGCCGCTCACGTACCCTCATGGATGTGCTGAGGCAAGTCCGGGCGCTGAAGGTTCTCTGTTACAGTGCGAGAGCTGTAAATCATTACATCGCAGGCTTGTTTGTTTGCATTCCTGAATGACAGAAGATAGAGGATCATCTTGTACTGAGGCGTCGATCGTGTGTCCGGAGACTGTCGGCATAAATTACCATGCAGTTGTGCTCCTGGTTCGACTTCCTTCCCTCATCACTTTGACATTAACTTCCAATACAAGGTGTAAAAATAACAGTTGTTTTGTTTTCTTATATTCCATCCACTTCAGCCAGAAATCTGATTAAAGGAGTTTGTGTATCTCTGGGTTTTGTTCACGAGTGAGGGAAGAATGAGGTGTGAGATCGACCGGATTGATTTGGGCGGCGTTAGCAGTTATGCAGACGATGCACCGATCTATGGTGGTGTAAAGAACAAATCTCTTGGTTTACTAGTTGATAACCATCAGCTATGATTATGAGCAGTGGGTAGTTAGGAGTGTGTACTGGCGAAGGTCTGGCAATATGATATGTATCACAATACAGGTGCCACGATACGTATCATATTGTGATACTGTAGGAACAAGAATACCTTTGTGGTATTGTCTAGTACTTGACTCTGGTGTTGCAGAATTGACAGACCACATGACTCTTGATGAAGTCGTAACTGCTTCCATTGGTTTTGAAACCAAAATATATCCAAAATCAGTGCTGTAGTCCACTGTATCCTCTTGTCCTCAGTCGTCTCCAGGATCTGGGATTACAATGTTCCTTTAGCTGTGGAGGGATAGAAAGGAATTCTGTATAGAAATCATTGAGATATGTGAATTGAAGTGTATCGATATTTTCTCACACCACAATACAGGGGCAACAAAAAAACAACTGTGATATATTTATACTGTGGGAACAAAGATGTATTTGGTTTCTTATACATGATTAAATGGCATCGATAGTATAGAATTAGCATAGCATAGCATATCCATGAAGGTTCTAATTCATCCAGGTAATTCCTTGGTTTAGAAGGCGAGTCTCTTCAGAAATCTGAAGAACCGAAGAAACTTTCCTGATGAGAGGTGAAACATCATCCCAGACCTCTACACAGCCAAATCAAGTATGTATTTGCAAGTTAGTACTTGATTAAAAAAAACAAAAAACAGTTATTTTGAATATCAATACAGTATCATTAAAAAATAATTGCGATATTTAAGTGTATCTTACACCACCCCGAGTAGTGACCCAAAGAACAAGATGGCAGGTACAAGTGGCTGAAATGAGTTTTCTTTGGAGAGTGCCTGGATTCTGCCTCGATGATAGGGTGCGAAGCAAGGTCATCTGGGAGAGTCTTGCTGTAGAGCATCTGCTCCTTTGCATTAAGAGGGGTCAGTTGAGGTGTAGCTGGGCCTCCCTGCTAAAGCCGCTGCCCCCGCGACCTGACCCCAGGAAAATAAGACAAAGCAAACGATGTAAACTGAAAGTGAATATATCTTTTGTTGTTGTTGACATGAACTCCATAATTAAAATAGCATTCATGACTGGATGAATGCTTGTCCCAGATCAGACTCATCACTTCATCCACTGATGTCCAGCTGATGTGACTTTGCAGTGAATCATGGCTTTGCTGCATCAAAGCATCCGTCCCTGCACAGCCAATCACATCCTTTGTTCCCACTAAATGGTAAAAATAGATTGTGCACCGTCGACCCCCTCCTTTCAAATGATTCACCCACTCAAGCACACTCCCCCCTCCCTCATGTCATTCCCTCTTCCCTTGTTCAGGAGTGTGTGAGAGAATCGGAGCATTACCTCATGCGACAAGTCACATGACAACGGAGGAAAGTGACTTGGAGCGGAGGCAAGATGGCAGCCAAACAGAAATGATTACACAACAACGTGTGCTTTTCCTATCTCTTGGTACTCCGGTTGCCTCCCCTCTGCTGCTTCTATCTTGTTTGTGAGATCAAAATGGCTGAGCTGAGGCAGAGAGAGGAGGAATGCGTGGGAGACTGGGAGGTGTGCGAGGATGGTGGGGGGGGGGGGTAAGGATAGGAGACGTAGTCTGTAGTCTGTCGCATCTGCTGCATGCCGACAGGATGCTAGCGCGAGACTGGCATGTGCCACTCGGACGAGAGTGGGAGTGAACATATTCCATGTTGCATCAATAACAGTAGGCGGGGAACCGTGGCGTCGCAAGACGGGTTCACTTTCAGCTCCAGGCAACTTGCAGCCCCTTCTGTGTGGAGTATGTACTGGGTCTACTCTGGGCACTCTGGTTTCCTCCCACCGTCCAAAAAAACATCACATTTGTCTGTAGTGTTTGTCCGAACTGTTGTGTGTCTCTGTGTTTGTATGCTCTCCCCGTGTTTGTCTGTGGGTGTGAGTAGAGTTGAAAGAAAATATCGATATTGATACATTTAGCACAATATTGAACAGCATTTTATTCCTTTTTTTTTACTCCCCCGAATTTGGGGTAAATATCAAATCTTGTCATATTACAAAGTATTTGTATTTATTTATTTACATTCAAATATTCTCTGCTGTTGTTCATTTTTGTGTTGCGGTTAAACTTCTCGCTGCTAGATGGCAGTATCATTACATCATTACGCAAAGATGATCAGTGAAATCCCACAAACTGACTGAGGACGAGAGGATACAGTGGACTCCAGCAGCTTTTAAAGCTGATGTTTGGACATGTTTTGGTTTCAAAACAAACGAAAGCAGTAACGACTTTGCCAAGAGTCATGTGGTCTGTAAATTCTGCAACACAAGTGTCAAGTACAATACTATGAATATCGCAATATATTGTATAGTTGCCCCTGTATCATGTCAATAGATTCGTTATAATATACCTATGTGTAAGTGTGTGTACTGCAACATAGGGTCCACCTGTTGGGATATGATCGTGACCCTGTAAAGAGAATCATTTTGATTCTTCTTTTTAATAATCTTTATAACTATGGCCTTTTCCAACGATCCACATATATCTGCTCTTTCCTTCTTTTTATTCTCTATTTCCTACCTTTCTACAGTAACAAACCTCTTTAGTTTAGGCATACCACCGTACCTTCACTCTCTTCTTTACTTCTCTGTATGACATCCAGTACTTTTATGTATAACTGTCATCTTAATAATAATAATACTAATATAATTATTAACTGTATTTTGAACCAAAAGTGTTCAGAAGAGGAATTTCATTGAATGGAAAGTACAAAATAAAATAATTGTCAGAAGTATTTAAACAGACTTTTGATCTCATGAGTTCCGCATTAATACAATCGTACGACTGCATGATGCCCTATTTTATCCAGTTCCTGCCGAACCTTCTCGGTATCACACATATTTTCCATCTTACTCAACTCCCAAGTAGAAAATTATTTAATAAATTTAAAAAAACATTTAGTTTAGTTTATTTTTGATTATTCTATTTGTACTTTTTCCCTGTTGTGTTTCTGTTTTTGCTGTTGGAAGTAGTTTCCTCTGGCGGGACTGATGGAGGATTATTAATTTCATCCACAACTGATTGATAAATGACAGATACAAAGATGCAGAGATACAAAATGTATATTTGACTCAGTAGTTTAAAATCTAAGAGAACTCATTTGTTGACATCAGAGTGCAGACAAGATCATCACAAAAGTCACTTCCCCTCTGAAGACGGCAACACTCTGCGTCTCCTCGTCTGTTTCCTTGTTGCTGTCACAGCAGCAGGCGTCACAACAGTCTCTGACAGCTTCATGTTTCCTCTGTCTTGTCGAGCAAATAGAAGAATCTGGACGTTCACAGAACACATTTCCTCACCAGTGACTCACATTTACAAGTCAGCTCACTAAAGAGAAAGTCTCCATGGAATTTCGTTAATAAACAATGAAGGACAGGAATTTCCATCAAGCATATGTTGCTGTACTATCAGGCAGATCTACGCTTCAGTGGAAGAAGTAAAAGCTGAAAACCATCCACCCACTGAAATGAAAAGCAAATATTGTATGAAGATCTATGATGTATGATAAAGATGTATTTGATACTAAATCTTAAAGAACACTCAAGATGAACACATTTGAAAATATATGTTCATATGACACCTATAAATGATCACATGACTCCCATAAATGATAACATAACACCCATAAATTATCCCATGACACCCATAAATGATCACATGACCAACATAAATGATCACATAATACCCATGAATGATCACCTGAGACAGCTCTAGTAGAAGAACTCGCATTTCTCCGATCCTTAAATCTCTTCACTGGCTTCCAGTTTCTTTCAGGATCAACTTTAAAATTCTGGTTCTTACTTTCAGATCTATTCATGGTCAGACTCCTCCTTACATCAGTGATCTGATCCAGCCTTACACCCCAGCTCGGGCTCTGAGGTCTGTGGATCAGAATCTACTTATGGTTCCTCGCACACGGTTCAGGACCAGAGGAGAGAAATCGTTTCAGGCTGTTGCTCCTAAGCTTTGAAACGATCTTCCTCTCTCTTTGCGCTTGATAGATCTACTGACTCCTTTAAGAAACATCTTAAGACGTTTTTATTTGTTCAGGCTTTTCCTTGATTTTCTGGAACTCCTGTTGTGTTTTCAGTTTTATCTTGAACTTTAAAGTATATACTTTTGAGTATTGTTTTGATTGTTTAAGCGCTTTGTGACCCTGGTCTGGAAAAGCGCTATATAAATAAAAATGACTTACTTACTTACTTACCCATACATGATCACTTGACCAACATTAATGATCACATAACACCCATAAATGATCATATGACTCCCATAATAGAATAGAATAGAATAGAATAGAAAACGTTTATTCATCCCCAGAGGGGAAACACACTTTTACAACAGCAGCAGCAGGACAATGAAAATAAAGTCCATGAAAAAAAAAAAGAAATAGTAAAGAGATAATAAAATAAAATAAAATAAAACGGTCTTAAAAATATACAAATGATTTACAGTATTACAAAATTAGCACTATTAACAGAATAAAATAAAGTAAAATAAAAAATAAAATAAAATAAAATAAAATAAAATAAAATAAAATAAAAATAAGATAAAAACAAAAAATAAAAACACATAGTAATTGATCACATGACCCACATAAATGAGTACATGACCCATATAAATGATTACATAACACCCATAAATGATCACCTGAGACCCATACATGATCACATGACCAACATAAATGATAACACAACACCCATAAATGATCACATGACAACCATAAATGATCACATGACCCACATAAATGATCACATAACACCCATAAATGATAACCTGAGACCCATACATGATCACATGACCAACATAAATGATCACATAACACCCATACATGATCACATAGCACCCATAAATGATCACATGACCCACATAAATGATCACATAACACCCATAAATGATCACATAACACCCATAAATGATCACATGACCCACATAAATGATCACATAACACCCATACATGATCAAATGGCAGCCATAAATGATCGCATGGCACCTATAAAGGATCACATGACACCCATAAATGAACACATTACACCAATATATGATCACATGACACAAATAATTTGCACATTACAGTATACATATATCACATAAATGGTCAAGGCTAATGAAAATAATTTAAAGAAAAGACACAATTTAAGTATGAAGTAAATATTGTGTTCATTCAAATAAATTGATAAAATTATTATTATTATCTTATAATAATGTAAATATTAATGTATTTGATTATGAAAATTGTTTGATTACAGTTGGAAATTGTTTCATTAGGTGATAACTGTTTGATTATAGTTGAAAATTGTTTGACTACAGTTGATAATTGTTTGATTACAGTTTTTATTTTTATGAATAATCGTCTGTATTGCTGTGTCTAATTGGAAAAACTATTTCCCAAAGAAGACCTCCTGAGCGATCAATAAAGTTAGCTACCTAACCTAGCCTATAATTCTTGGATTACAGTTGAAAATAGTTTGATTACATTAGGAAATATTACTGTTGGAAATTGTTTGATTTCAGTTAAAACTGTTTGATCACAGTTGAAAATCATTTGATTACAGTTGAAAATTATTTGATTATAGTTGAAAATTGTTTGATTATATTTGAAAATTGTTTGATTATAGTTGAGAATTGTTTGATTATAGTTTAAAATTGTTTGATTAAAGTTTAAAATTGTTTGATTATAGTTGAAAATTATTTGATTATAATTGAAAATTATTTGATTACAGTTGAAAATTATTTGATTATAATTGAAAATTGTTTGATTATAATCATGGTGTCCTTGTTATTTATGTCCTTGATTTTTTTTACCCTTTAAACACAAAGTAAAAGTTGTTCTTAACTGGAAGAAATGTGTATTTTTATTACCATTATACTTGTTTCTTAGGTGAATCTTCCGCAATCTATTTACTCCACATTGAGTAGAAGTCAATTTGTATTAGAAACCTGGAGATTATTCAGCCATTATAGTTTGTTGGTGTCAATGTTGATAGTTTCATGCCTGATGTGTCATGATTAACCAGCAGAGGTCGCACTGGAGTCACCTTTATGAAAAACGGATTCAAATATAGAAATACTAGCACTATATAGTTTGTTGGATGTTTTGCTGATCTAGAGAATCTCAGGAAAACATCTTGAGCTCATCCAGAATATGGGAAAAGCAATACGATCACATTTCAAATCTCTCACTCACTGATTCTTTGTTTACATGATGCAAACGTGATTTCACCTCACATGTTTACAAAGCATTTTCTCGTGATTTAGAGTCCAGCTGTAGCGGATCTCTCTTCCTGATCAAATCTGAACTTCAGTCGCTCTGATTTGGGTCAGATGTATTTACTCCCCCTCCCTCTCTCTCTCTCTCACCCCCAGCTCGTCCACCCCCCCTGGCTCTTATAATTACAAGCAAATGTCTGAACAAATTGAGCTTTAAAAGGCACTTTGAGACCACAGAGGATTGTTTCTGCCCTTCAGATGTGTTGCTTGTAAACATCAGAGTGGTTATTGATTAAAAGTGAGGCGGCAGATGATCACATTATATCGTCGCAGCTAGAGAAGGATCGACAGAGCAGTTTTAAAGGAGTTTAGTCATCTGAGAAGTCCATTGTTTTTTCACAAGCTTGTTCAAACTCCTGAATTAACCAAAGCTATTGATCACGACTGAAAGAAGATGTCGCTCGAGCTCATTAAATAAGCACTTAATCATTTCTTCACAGATAAAAAGAAGGTTTTTTTGTGCATCAAGTTATACCGTTTGTGTGGAGAGTTTGATGTATAATTGACGTACTTGCACAGAAAAACATTTCGTGAAGAAAACAAAATAAAGTATTCAAATTTTCAATAGAATTTCTAAATTTATATTTAATTTTGGATACATTTTTACTGAACTGCTTTTACTAAAAATGAACTACTGACATTTAGTTTAATTTAGCTAAGGCCAAAATGATGTGTCAATCAGAGTGATTATGGGGTATCAATCCATCCCCACCGTCAAATAATGAAAATGATTTCAGGCACACAGGTTTCATCACACAGTTTGAAAACATACAGTGGTTAAACAAGTACTCTAAAAATGGAAATACATCAGTATCAGAATTTTGTAAGGTGAAATGTAACATAGCACATTTTGAAACTTCTAATTGTGTAATTGAAATGTTGTTGTTTCTGTAAACATTGAAATTTTTATTTTTGAATGACATTATTGCTATATTAACAGGTTAAATTGATTTATATTGAAAAATTGAATTTAATAATTTGTATATTGAAAGGCTGAATCTGTTTTTATTTAATTATTGAATTTAATAATTTTTCTATTGGAAGGTTTAAAAACATTTTTATTGAATACTAGAATTTAACAACTTGTATATTAAAAGTTTGAATTCCTTTTTTATTGAGTACTTACATTGTGTGTTTATGAAATTTTGATACGTAGTTAATTTTGAATAAATGCATTTCAAAATATTTTAAAAATGAATTATTTTTAAACGTAAATTATGTAAGTAAGTGAGTAAATATTTTTTATTTGTATAGTGCTTTTCCAGACCAGGGTCACAAAGCGCTTAAAAAATCAAAACAATATTCAATAAAGTATATACTTTAAAGGTCAAGATAAAACTGATAACACAACAGGAGTTCTAGAAAATCAAGGAAAAGCCTGAACAAATAAAAATGTCTTAAGATGTTTCTTAAAGGAGTCAGTAGATCCATCAAGCGCAGAGAGAGAGGAAGATCTATACTATAGGAAGATATGATACTCTAATGTAAATGCATGTACCAAGCAGATATCCATATAGATGTACAATATATACACTTGCATACTACATCATATCTATTATCCCTGTATACTAAGTTAAGAAGAAAATATAACCATTAACACTATTTTTTTTATTTTGTATACCTCAGTATCCTCAGTTGTAAGTAAGTAAGTAATTTTTATTTGTATAGCGCTTTTCCAGACCAGGGTCACAAAGCGCTTAAACAATCAAAACAATATTCAATAAAGTATATATTTTAAAGATCGAGATAAAACTGATAACACAACAGGAGTTCCAGAAAATCAAGGAAAAGCCTGAACGAATAGAAACGTCTTAAGATGTTTCTTAAAGGAGTCAGTAGATCCATCAAACTTTCTCGTCCAAATACCTGTTTTCAGAAATATGTTTGTAGTTAAAACCGATTTATATTTGTATTAGTGTTTATTTATACATCCATAATGTCACATAAAAGTAGAAAAACCAGAGTAATGTTCTAGATAAATGGACGGGGGCGGGACGGTCTTGGCCTCTGAACGCCCTGACAATTGTGTCCTAGTATCTGACCCGTGTCGCGGGACAACAGGGACCTCAGACAGGAGCTGACCCCCCGGGGGGCCCCCGGTCACAGGGCCGACTGGTCCCGGGCTGCGGGAGCGACGTGACGGGGTGGGCGGGGGAGGAGGTGCGGAGGCGGGGCTTTTGTTTGCTCAAGTCTCGGCTGGAACAAAGACTGTTGTGGAGCCGCTACATCCCCGCCAAGCTAATGTTGCAAACAAAGACAGAAGAACCGTAACACCAGGAGCCGGACGAGAATCCCTTGACCGCGTTTGTTGGCTCTATTTCCCGGGAACATCGCGGTGTCCACCGGAGGTGTTTCCCCGTCCAGCTTCTCCCGCTAGCAGCGAGGCTAGCTGGCTCAGAAACTACGAGGTTGTTCGTGGAGCACCGCGGCTCGGTGAACCTTTCTCTGCAGGTAACTCGCTAGTGCACCCGCCGTGGCCTCGGTGCAACTCCCCGGTTGTAACCCGGGTGCAGACGAGCTGGTTGTTGTCGGGCCGGTAGTTGAAGCACCGCGGGAAGCGATGGAATCCGACCTCCCGCAGGCGGCGGAGGAGCGAAGGCCCAGCGGGTCCAGTTTACGTCTGGCCCTGTGCTAGCATCTTTTCTGCTTCATAGCATGTTTAACGTTAGCATTTCACCCAAACACTGCTAGTTTACCCCTCAGCCTCTCACGCATTGTTTTCAACCAGCACGAATGACAAAACATATTATAAACGATTATCTATTGTCTTATACAGTATATATAGATATTCTACAGCAGTGTATTTCTGGGCTTCAAATCATATTATGTTTGTCCTAGTTCTATGAAGGTTTATTTATCAATAAAGTGTATGAAATGATAACTGTTTAAAAGACAATTGTGGTATTTTTGTATTGCAATTACATTTCTGGCCTCTAAATGGCTGGCTGAGGATGAGAGGATAACATCGACTCCATCTGCTTATAATGCAGATGTAGTCAAGAGTCATGTGGTCTGTAAATTCTGCAACTCCAAAGTCAAGTATTGGACAATACTGCAGATATATCCTTGTTACTACAGTATCACAATATATCATACCCTTGTATCTTGATGCACATCTTCAGATTTATGTGGTCAACTGCTTGTTGGTCAGAGGTCAAACAAGAAATGCAAGTATTGTCTACTTAACATTTAATGTATGGGTTATGTTACCTCTAATAATTAAATTATTACATACAAAGTTGAATATATTTCCATCTTGCACTATAGAATCGTAGAATAATATTGTGATATGGTGGGAAAAATGATAAATTTGTAGTATTGTCGAGTACTTGACTCTGGTGTTGCAGAGTTTACAGTACACATGACTCTTGACGGAGTTGTAACTGCTTTCATTTGTTTTGAAACCAAAATGTGTCCAAAAATCTGCTTTATAAGATGCTGGAGTCCACCGTATCCTCTCGTCCTCAGTCATTACCAGGTTTTACCAGGATTATATTGTTCATTTAGCTGCTGAGGACGTAATGACTGCTGCCTTTTTGCAGTAAGTTTAATTGCAACACAGAAATGAACGACCTTTGTGAATATTTTCATGTTAATCTTTTTTTAGATGGAAAAAAAAATCTACATTTTATTCACAAGTTATTTAGATACAAATCATAAAAGAACTATGATAGAAAAAATAAAGTATTATTTGAAAGCAAAATCAATATTTTTAGCAATTCAGTCCTTTTTTTATCAATGGGGTATCCTGAACTAAACTCTAAACCGTCTGCATCTTTGTTGAGGACTACAGATGGAAAGTAGCGTTGTGCTAAATCTGGTGCGACTGGTGTGAACTGAGCTGAAAAAAAGATTGTTATATACAAACTGCAAACCTTACATGAATGTATTTAAGGTGTTTTTATTTATATTTGAATATTTTTAAAAGTACAACTTGGGATTTAAGAAAACAATGATATTTATTTCTAGTGCAAAGGACAATATTCCATAAGATGTTTAAATGTCTAATGTTAAACATATTGTGAAGGTGTTTGAAACATCTTTCCGAGACCTTGTGTCTGCTGCAGGTCCACATTGAGATGTAGGAACAACATTTCATTTTTAAAACTGCCCTAATTTGTGGTCAAACAGCTTATCTAGGCGGAAAAGGGTAACGGTGCGAACGGGTGTTGGGGGATGGGTGGGAGAGGGAACGAGAGGGGGAGATGCATGGATCCCTTCATCAGCAGAAAAACAACAAACTAGAACATAGCTGTTTATATTCCCTCACTTGTTTTCACAAATCCACCCCCTCCTCACTTTACTAGATTGAAGGTGCATTAGATAATGAAGCACAGAAAACGTTTTGGCAGTCGTGCTCTTCGCTGCCATTAGATGACTTGGACGATGCTAAATCAAAGTGATCTAAATCTTCTCTCTAAATCTCCTTTCCTTTTTCTAATCATCTCTGAAATACAGGCTGTTCGTCAAAGTCATTCAAGCTGTACTCTCCAAAGGAGCCCCCCAACGGTGGCAGCTTCCCCCCCTTCCACCCAGGCGCTATGCTGGACAGAGATGTGGGGTAAGTTGTTTGTGACAAAACTCATCAAATGATGCCAACATTCACAAATGCCAATATAGCATCACATCATCTGTCGGGTCTTTTACAGCTTCATTACTAAACCTCTATAAAGTAAACACGACAAGATTTATGCTTTTTATAAAGCTTTCGAATAAAGTCTTCATAGTAGAGGTCATTGTTTTTGCGCACCTCTTTTGTGTTGATGTTTTTTTGTTGTTTCTAGTTGTCGCCATTCATTTGAGTAGGAAAAATCTCATCATTATTAACTCTGCATGTGTCCTGGTTTATGCAATATTGTGAGTAATTTGCTAACTTTGCAGAATTCAACCCTTTTTTTTGTGAGCAGCTTTTACATAATCAGTTGTAGGGATGTCCCAAAACCAAAATCTTCAATTCTATTCCAATACGTGGGCCTCTATACGCCCTGTTGTGTTCTAGTATCTGACCCTTGTTGTAGGACAACAGGGACCTCAGACATATGAAAATATTCAATACCCAATAGCATTTTCAATACCACAATGATATTACTAAAAAAAACACTTTTAAATTTAAAATAAATATTTTATAAGCAAGAACAATGGAAAATATAACGTGCAACAATGAACTGAACCACACTTAAGTATTCTTGATAAAGCAACACTGTCATTGTCCGTACCAAAGTAACAGCAAAACGGGTGAAATGGCAGCAATGACTGAAAGAGAAAGGATACACCAGTCTCAAGCATTGTGGCTTTCAAACAAAGTTCAACATTAAAAATGAAGGCGCTGACAGATACCGGATCTTCCATGTTGCTCCAGATTATTTGAGACTGTTAATGCACTTCATTGTGCATTGTTAATGTAATTAAAAAAAAACTTGTAGGAAAAGTACTTTCCTACAAGTGCTTTCACATTTGATTAGAGAAAGTATATAAATGGAAGCGTTTCTAATAAAAGGTGTAGGGATGTCATCTGTGTCGGCATGTTTTTTATTTTATTTATTTTGCTACCTTTACACTCCTGTGTACTCCGCTACAAATGGACTTTCAATATTATTTTTAATTTAACATTTATAAATATTTTGCAATCAATGCGCCCTTAATGATTAACAAAAAAACAAATGTTTCTAGCACCCCTGACTAAATGATGGGCGAACTCTGAAAAATGATGGTTCCCAATACTATATTTTATTTTCATAGCTCTTTCAGTGTGTTGGCAATTGAATACGGCCCATGGAATACATTGGTTACATTTCCTTTTACTTTAGTGGAATTGTTAGGACAACTTTTATACAATGAATCTTTAATGTAAGTTTACTCATTATATTCGCAGTACATAGACAGAGTATTGACATCTTTAAAAATAAAAAACCTGTAGGTACATCTGCTTGATGTGTAAGAAATATTGACTTTGGGATACACAAAGCTTACGATGCAATATATCAAGCTCACTATGTTTCGATAGGATATATAAAAGCTCAGGATCCGATATATTTCAATATACTTTAATTTTCGTTATGATTTCAAGGAAAACTACATTTTATGTAACATCTTGTAATTGTTCCGCTGTCTTTTGGTTTAATTATTATTACTGAAAGCTAAATATCTAATTCTTAAAGAATTCCTTTGCCTCGACTACAGTTTTACGGCTATCTCTGTATATTAAGGGTGGGTACTGACATGGATCTCTTGATAATATTTGTATCACGATACAATATTGTGATACTGTAGGAACAAGGATATATTTGTAGTATTGTTGAGTACTTGAATCTGGTGTTGCAGAATTTACAGCTTTCATTTGTTTTGAAACTAAAATATGTACAAACATCAGCTTTAAAAGCAACTGGAGCCCATTGTATCCTCTTGTCCTCAGCAGTTGCTGGGATCTTGCTGGATTTCATTGTTTCTCTAGTTGCGACGGTTGTAATGACTGCTGCCATCTAGCAACCAGAAGTTTAAAAAAAGTGTAAATATTTGCTTGTTAATGCTAAATAAAAAAAAAAAGTATTTTACACACACTAATGGAATATAAGTAAACCAAAAATGGATCTATGTTAAGAGATTGATAGATACTTTATTCGCAATCCTAGCAGCACTGGTAACGGGTAAATGCGTCTTAAAATAAAGTATGCAGACTTCTGGGAATTCAAAGAAAAAATATTCAATAATGTCTAACAATAAACAGGCAGGATGAAGACTTCAATTATACTGATATTAAGATATGTAGAATAGACTTTTAACAAAATATAAGAATCAAAATGTATATGATTTGAAAGCAGAATCGATCATGGTAATGTTTCAGCATTATCGACGTTGCTGCCACACACTCATTCATCTTTGACATATGATGCCACGCATATAAGAAAATAAACATCACAGAGACCCATTTATATGCAATTAATTAAAATACATTTTAATTTTTTTTATCAATAAATGGCAATTTGGGGGATTTCAGTAATTTATGCACTTCTTTTTTTATTGTTTTTTTTTATTACCTCACAGGCCTACACCCATGTATCCTCCATCGTATATGGAGCCTGGAATGGGGTGAGTTCTGAATTTTTAGTAGTAACATCTATCCATGATATGAAATTAAATGTTCATTTAAAATATAAAAAAAAGATCCTTGAGATGCTAACGGTTTAAAGCAGCACATGAGACCAAATGTAAGAAAGGGAGCGTGAGAGCGTTAATCCTGCAAATGCTGGTATTGAATGATTTAATCACCTTAACATGACATTATTCTCAATATGATTCTGACCACTCTTCCAGGAGACCCACTCCTTATGGGAACCAGACAGATTACCGGATATATGAGCTGAACAAACGGCTACAGAATTGGACAGAGGTAAATAAAACTTCATATTTTCGTTACGTCACTGAAGCTGATTTTTCAAAGTTTTATATCATTTTACTTTGGTAAATTTCAATCAGTATATTTTAAGGAACACTCTGGCTTAACATTCAGGCTTTTAATAGGATTATATGCTTAGTGCAAATGTAATTGGAAAGCCAACTGGGATGTGCAATTGTGCACGATTAACTCTGCAACTGTTCAGTTCTGGTTACTATGTTTGAAGTTTTATCCTTGCAGTTCATCAGGCTAAAACATATTGTGTTACTCTTAATCCATCTTTTGAAACTCTAGAACATGTTTCTTTTCCTCAGGACTGTGACAATCTGTGGTGGGATGCCTTTACAACAGAGTTCTTTGAAGATGATGCGATGCTTACAGTTACCTTCTGTCTGGAGGACGGACCCAAACGATACAGTAAGATTCATCAATGAACAAAAAGAAAGCTTTCGCTAAATGTGGTGCCCATAGGAGACGTATAACACACAACGAGAGGACATGGTTTAGTACATACAGTATTATGCAACATCAATAATAAATTAACAAGATAAAGTAAGTTAAGTATGAAATAAACATTTTGTTAATTGAAATGGAAAAATGTATATTGGAGGCAGAAATAGTGACTGATTATTGTATATATATATACTGAAACTTGCAAGACAAGACTGAACAAAAATAAATAGTCAAACATATATCTATGAAGTATATTTTTAAAGGGTTTAAAATACAAACTTCCTTGATGAGCCTCTAGTTTTAAAGTGGTTTAATGTCACTGCAATTCAATCAATGTTGATTCTTGAGAAGACGATCAACAATAAGTTTGACAGATAATCAATCACCCTCACTTGCTTCTGCTAACTTTATTGGCAGCTGGATGAGTATAAATTAGATTTAATGAGACATAATTTTTTTTAAATGTTGAATGTTTCAAAATAAAGTGAATATTGCTCTTTGTCCCTCACAGCAATCGGCAGGACGTTGATTCCCAGATATTTTCGGAGTATCTTTGAAGGCGGTGCCACGGAGTTGTTCTACGTTTTGAAGCATCCAAAGGAATCTTTCCACAGTAATTTTGTTTCTCTGGACTGTGACCAGTGCACCATGGTGACCCAGAACGGCAAACCCATGTTCACACAGGTACCGTGTTCTCCTCCATGATGCAGCATTCCTGAATCTCTGTTCCTTCAACTGAATGTTCTGCTTGAATTTAACACCAGGTGTGCGTGGAGGGACGCCTGTACCTGGAGTTCATGTTTGATGACATGATGCGGATCAAGACGTGGCACTTCAGCATCAGACAACACAGAGAAGTTCTGCCCAGAAGCATTCTGGCTATGCATGTAAGATATGTTTCACAATAAAATGAATGAGACTCGGAGCGATTGTTACTGTATTCACACCTTTCTACTGTGTTGCCTCCTCAATCCAGGATCCCCAGATGTTGGATCAGCTGGCTAAAAACATCACCAGATGTGGGCTTTCTAACTCCACGCTCAACTACCTCCGTGTAAGTGCATTCAGTCGGAACTTGATCTAAAGCAGTAATGTATAATATATATACTTTTTTTTTCAGTTATGTGTGATTTTGGAGCCAATGCAAGAGCTCATGTCTCGACACAAGACGTATAGCTTGAGCCCCAGAGACTGTCTGAAAACCTGTCTCTTTCAAAAGTGGCAAAGAATGGTCGCCCCTCCAGGTGTGTTGCATGAATGCCGTCTTTGTTCTTTATACATTTTCAGAAACTGATGTCAAAGATGAGATTTAAACAAACACAGTTTAAATCTTAAACATTACTTGTGTACAATCATAGAATTGAACTACAATGAAACATTTTTTAACTCTTCGCAAAACACGTTCAACTCAATTTTCTACATTAATCAAACCATTTTCAGCTTTAATCAAAAAAATTTCAACATTAATCAAAAAATGTCAATGTTAATCCAGCCATTTTCAATGTTAACAACATTTTTTAACATTAATCAAACTATTTTCAGCTGCAATCAAACAATTTTCAATGTTAACAAATTATTTTTTAACTGTAATCTAACATTCTCTGCTGATCTGACAATATATTATGAATATAGATTTTAAGATGATATTTTAGAGATGGGGAAAGAGATAGAGCGAAGGACAGTGTTGCGTACTCCTTTCAAAAGACTGTTAGATATTCAAGCTTTTTAAAAATTCTATTTGCAGCTGAGCCAGCCAGACAAGCACCAAACAAACGGCGGAAAAGGAAGGTGTCGGGCGGGAGCACGGTGGGGACAGGCGGTGGCGCTAATAACAACAGCAACAGCAAGAAGAAGAGTCCAGCCAACAATTTTTCTCTCTCCAACCAGGTACACACTAACACTTTCTTCTTCTCTCTGCTAACACTTTCACGCACAGAAGTAGTTTGACATTATTGTGTGGAGGTCATCTGGAGGTGGGTTTGTAAAGCAGTGATGGGCAGTCCCTGGTCCTTTTGGGGCCATGTGTATGAGTCACACCCATAGTAAAGAATTTTTGTGTAATTCTAGATGTTATCTTTGAGTGAACAAGACCCGAGGTGGATTTTGAACTCACTTATTAATTCAGCACTTGAGGATCAGGGATGCCCACTACTGGCCAGAAGGGGGAGCTCTGACCCAGGTCTTTCAAAGCCTTGGATGTGGTGGTGTTGATAGTTTGGCCGTATCCATTTTTGAATTTGGTGTCTGTGGTGATAAGATTTGGGCATCAGGTTCCTCGCGTCCGTACAGCCAGTCTTCCGCCGACCCCCCCGGGTGCGATGGGGATAACATGAACTGGCCCTTACTGTCCCCCATAGGACGTGATGATGGTGGGGGAGCCCACTTTGATGGGAGGGGAGTTTGGTGACGAGGACGAGCGTCTCATCACGCGTCTGGAGAACACGCAGTGCGATGGCGTGAATGGCCTGGAGGACGAGGACAGTTTCAACGGCTCTCCTCACTCACCCTGGAACAACAAAGCTCCCTCCAGCCAGGAGAGCAAAAATGACTCCCAGTCTTCCCAGTAGAGTTTTTGGAGAGTTTACTGGCATCCACCAGTGCCGACACGCTAGTGAGAGATTTGAGATTTGGGGCCTTAAGCACTTAATGTTCAACTTGCTTTTGTTCCTTTTTTTTAAGAATATGGAAGTACGTCAGTTTCATCAGAATATTGAGTGATTTGAATTCAACATTTCAAATGTAACCTTCATTCAATTAAATATTTTCTATATTGAAAGGTTGAATTTCCTTAAATATTTTCTAAATAAAAGATTTGTTTGATATTTAAATTCCAATAATTAAAACCGTATATAAATAGCAGCCTTTAAATTCAATAATATAGTATTTTTTTCCACCAGACGATATCAAAAGAGTACCGAGCTACTTGATCTAACTTTTAAGCCAATCATGGTGGCCCATTATACCAGCCATTTTACATTTATTTTAAAAGTCTACAAATAAAAAAAACAAAGTTTAGGATGGAATTAAAATATCAAATTCTAAAAGTTAAAAATTAAAAAATGTAATTAATTTTTTATTAATTGTTTGATATTGTTTAATTCAGTAGTTGGTATATTGAAAGATTGAATTTGGTCTCCACTTAATATTAATATTATTCTTATATTATTTACTATTCATATTTTTTGTACACATTTAGTTTAATATTATTACAATCCTTTTAAAATAAAGAAATAATTCAAATTCAATATAAAAATGTGGTTCTACGTAATCCATGGATCCTCGCATGATTTGCTGAAAGTTGGATCAAGTAGCTTGTTTTTTTGTTGGTATTGTCTAGTGACAATATAATACAAATATGTTATATTGAATTTAAAACAATATGAATGAAAAATGTCAACTTTAGAAAAAATAATTGGAATTATTGGAATTGGGATATAGAACTCTAAACAATTTCCCAAAAGAGATCTTGACGGGGATCAATAAAGTTTATTTAATTTCAAACGTAAAATCTTTCAATATTGAAAATGTTTTTTTTTTTTGTAGGTTAATTGTTTAAAAAAACAGCATCTCCATTTAAAATAAAAAAAAGTTTGAACATTTGAAAAGTTTTTGGTCAATATTCTGATGACGCTGATCTACTTCCTAATAAGTGCGGCTAAAACAAAAGCAGAAGTTCAAAGGTGCTCGTTGAATGTCTATAATGGCTCAGAGGTGCAACATTGAAGAACCCACTTTAGCAACTACTGTGTTGCATCAGTGGTGCTCAGTCTTGGCCATCGTCAGCTCCAGTCTTCTCGGCAGATTGTTTCGACTTCCATTGCCGACAACCTGTTCGACGTAGCCCACCTCGATAGTCCGATCGTGCCAGTGGGTTCTTGTTCCAACCTCGGGTCTCTCCCGTGTGTTTTTCCTTGACGACGCACCAGTGTTTGTGTTGTGCTCATGTCACAGGAAACATGTCGACTTTCATTTTAACTTATTTCTGTTTTGCAGGTAATTGTGTGTACTCTTAGTGTTGAAATTCAACAACCAGTTTTTAAAAACTCAATATTTGTTTTTGTAGGACCTGGTTGGAACAAAAACCTGTACAGTGCCGGAGCTTGAAGACCGGAGTTGAGAACCACTACGCAAAAT
Organism: Callionymus lyra; assembly: GCF_982586985.1. Classification (NCBI taxonomy): domain Eukaryota; kingdom Metazoa; phylum Chordata; class Actinopteri; order Syngnathiformes; family Callionymidae; genus Callionymus; species Callionymus lyra. The sequence continues at coordinate 25,049,439 of NC_141828.1, read as the reverse complement.
CTTAAACACACATTCACAGTCTTATTGATAAAGCAACACTCATGTACACCCACATACACACTCCAGCTCCAACACACCAACCATACAGACAGTTTGCCAACACCTTCTACGAAAACATTGAGGTACTGGAGAGACGTGGCCTGTCTGGACCAGAGCACCGCTACAGATAAAGTGTGTTTTCATTTTCTATGTTGTTGTTTTTTTTCATTTTTATTATTTTTATAAACAATTTCTAAAAAAAAAAACAGACAAGAAAACAAACACCCCAGATTATTCTTTGCACTGTTTGAAGTATTTACTCCAGTTTATTTTGAATGGTATTTTGTTTTTCTTATTCTATAAATGCTAATGTAAGAATTGTAAACCATCAAAAACTTGCAGTGTATCGATGTATAAGTATCAGTGTTTGATCATTCTTCTTGTGACGTTGATAACTTTTATGTAAGTCTATGCTTGATATTCCAACATGTCACCAGGTCCTGTTAAGGCTTGTTTTTTCAGGTCACAACCACAACTTGTTCATTTGTTGCTGAGAATGTGAAACCAGACAAATTGATTAACCGCTGCCTCCTGACAAAAATATCGGTTGTAAAAACCCACTGTTTTTTCCCCCCAGATCGTTTGCTTTTGTCTTGACGAATCAGATGACACAGCAAAATGTGCCTTTTTGAAATGAAAAGTGTATTTGGGTTTACGACTTGTAGTGAACTTTTCAAATAGTTGACAGAGGCACCTAAGGTAGTCATCAGATTTCGAAGAATAAAGGTCATCAGAATAAACAATTGTTTGTCAACAATCATGAAGAATCAGTAGCCTGTTAAAATGTGCTGCTGTTGATTGACAAGGAGATGGAATTATTGTTCTACATTTTGTTTAAATAAAGTCAACTGTATTCATAACTGCAGCGTGTACACGTGGCTTGATGATCACACCAGCTTGCACATGTCTAACTCATGTGATATGCAATTTAAGTTCGTGGTTCCACAGTAATGACGAGCGGTTGTGGCCTGGAAACCTTTCTTTCCCTGTAAATCTTCAACTCTCACCTGATCCTGTTCTTTTCTTTTCTCTCTGGGGCGCGCTCTGTAGAAAGGTGACATCGAAAACTGAAATTTGCTACTCAAAAATATTTTAAAAAGTACATTTTGACACAAGTGTAAGATATTAAAAAAAACAACTTTTGTATTAAGTTTTCCCAGAAATGTTTCTAATCTCTCACTCCAGAAAGCTGCAGACCAAGAAGCTCCATGTAAAGATATTGAATACACTGTTTGATGAAGAATCATTTTGTTGGCTTTACTCATGTTTGTGTCCGTGCTTGTATATTTTTTAGCTAGTCATTTCTGTAAAAGTTCTTCTATGTATTCCTCCCTAGACTTCGACTCCATCTAATGTAAAGAGATGAAATTACTTCTGAACTGTTTGTTGTTTTCTTTGAACGTGATTTCAAAACGGTACAATCACTGATGGAAAACTGTTGCCCTCATTTTAGCAAACTATTTATTTTTCTATGTACTGACATGCTATTTTAGGTCTGACCCGCCTGTACAGTACGTGTGACAAAACATGGAGGAGCTGATGAATACTTTACTGCTGGTTGACGCTCATCTCTTGGTTTTGTTTTGGCTCAGTTCGTCCGGCTTGGTGGGTCAGTTTGGTCACTGTCGACTGATATTTAATAGCCATTTCTTTTTGCTGTGTTAGGTCCCTGATCCGTCTGAAAACATATCAGATGCACAAAATAAATAACCACATTTAGAAAACGAGTGTCTTTTTTTCTAGATTGAATCTTGAATTGAATTTATTTTTAATATGAGTCGTATGAAAATAAAGCTTAATTTATAGTGCTTTATAGATGTCTTAACTTTAAACTTTAAATCTTAACCTTGTTTGGAAAAGTGTTTGGTTTTATTTGAGACATCGTGGAGGAGAAAACAAACTGAAGCAGATTTTATTTCCACAAATGCAAATATCATGTATATATTTTTGCACATGATTTCTGTGTGGATTTACATCTTGTTTACAAAGAAATATATTCAGCGCAACATATCCAGAATTTACATTTTTAAGTATACTGTATTTTATGTTTGTTTGCTGTAGTTGCCATCAGAACAGATTTTGACGTTTCTATGATTTTTTACTTTTTTTAAATTCTTTTGGCCTTATTCAGACCATATATCTATGACTTACACTTGGCTGTGTCGTGGCCGAGACTTGACAGCAGACTGCGTGTGATATGTGTTGATGAAATTGTATTACTATTTTATTCCCTCAATTAAAAAAAAAAAAAAATTCAATTAGAGCCATATTATCACAATTCGTTATATTAATGCATTTTTGGTGCAGTTAATGGTTTAGTTAAGAAATTAAGTCCATCACTCCAATGAGAGTGGATTTTCAATTATAAAAAAATAAAAAAGCACATAACTTAATTTTATTACACCAATAAAAAGATACAGTATTCTTCTAATAGAGTAAAGCCCTGCAGCTGTCTGCGACCGTAAGTTTAGAAACAGAACACGCTTCTTTCGATGTGGACTGATGCTATTTTCCGATTTCAGGCTCACTTTATCACTTTTAGCCAGATAAGCTAGCTAAGGTTTGATATCTGTTTGTAAAGATACAATCATTCATTCTGACATTATATATATATATATATATATATATATATATATATATAAAATGTTAACCCAATTTGTCATCAAATCTCCAGGCATTCATACCCACATTAGGCCTAATAAAAAACATTTGTTTCATCTCCTAAACCAGAATATAAACTATCGTGAAGTTAAGGTCATGTCAAGTAAGATAACTTTCCAACTATTTAAACCATTGTCTATTGGGCGATATTTGCAAAAATATCAAATACTTTCTCTGACTGACTCTCGTGGTATATATCATCATAGATGTCTTCCCCTGTCTGACAAACATGGCTGCTGAGTGTTAGAAGTGGTTTATTTTCTTAAAGCGGTTGAGATTTTTAATCCAATTCTGTGCACACAACATTAAACTGTCCTGGCAGCTGGTTAAAGGATGATCCTCTAACTGAAGCAGGCGAAGCAGCAGGGATGTTGGGCTCACGACCAACATAGAGGAACGACTCCCGAGTGCTTGACTGCCTGCTGTGTTTTTCTAGTGAGTCAAGTTCATTGAAGGATTGAAGTGTTATTTGAGTCAGAACCATCAGACAAGAATATCAACCCAAAGAAGTTCTCATCGTATATGTTGAGTACCAGAGAACAAACGGTCTAAGGGAGGTGAGTAATCGCTCTCTTATTTATACTTTGAGGCTAAGCATGTTACAGCAGATCGTTGAGTCATGTTAGGTTAGATGAGGTAGAACTTTATTGATCCCTCAGGAGGTCTGCTTTGGGAAATTGTTTTTTTTCAATTAGTCACACCAATACAGCAATTATTCATAAAAATAAGAACAAGAACAAAGAAAATAAAGAGAAAGAACAAGATGATACAATACAAGTGTAAAGATAAAGATAAATAACATAGATCAAAGACAAATAACAAAGACAAAGGATACAAAGATTAACATAGAAAAGAATGTCAGGATACTTTTACTCCACTCCTGCCCTCAAACTCAGAATTGTACAATTTAATAGGCCGAGGAATGAATGAGTCCTTGAGTCTATTATAGTCTATTATGTTGCCATGACGATGCCACTTGAGCCATGATCGACAAATAAATGACAAACTTTATGGTAAAACATGTTGAGTCAGAGACGCATATTTTCATAAGAAGTTCTGCACAAAAATACATTTCATTTTCAAGAAGCACAAAAAAATTAAAAATAATATTTTCCACTACACATTTTCCTAATTATGTAGGAATGATGCATATCATGCATACTGGGCACATGACACAAATAAACAAGAACACGACATACATAATAAGGTGACATGAATAAATGAACAAATGACACACAAAATAAAACAAATGTATCAAATAAACGATTTGTTTAATGAAATATAAACGTATAAATAAGAGGCAAAAAAGAAGTGAAGGTCAATAGTGAGTCTATATTAACCCCATGAGTGGAAGATTTTTTGTAATTTAATGAAATTACAATTGTAATTTTCTATAAATACATAATCTATGTACAATGAATATTGGCAATCTTTAAAAAATACACCAAAAACCTGAGATAATATTTCAATACCCACTTGTAACAAGCCAAAGTATCATCTGGCTCCACCTACGTCGTATATTCCAACACAGACGAACACATAAAGATAGATTAACTTTATTATTTTCTTCTACTGTCATTTCTAACCTTCCTTTGCTGTTGAGGTTTTTTTCCCCCACATGCATTTGTTCACTGGCTCTTGGTCGCATCGTGACAATAGAAGTGACTCTTCTCTGCCGTGTGATAAATTGTGAGATATATTTGTATATTAATTTGTCCTTCTCTACAGCTGCTTCATGAATATTCATTCTGGATGAAAGCTGTCCTCATTAAAGGTTTTAATATGATGGAAAATCATAATCCTGCTGCTTTTAATCAAAGACCAGAAACTCAGTGTCTTTGTTGTAACACAGTCAACTGGACAGAGATCAATACAAGGTCTATATGTTGACCACTGCTTGATGAGGAATATGAGGCTTATTACTCTGTGTCACTGGAGAAGGCATTTGACCCTGAATCATGTTGTTATGAAGTCAGATCTGTTTCCAGGAATCAAATGAAATATTTAAGGAAGTGTAATCTTCCTTCAATTGCAACTGCTATATGTTATATGTCAGCAGTCGTTAACAACAAGTAGCTGTTGTTTAAGATAAGAATCTATTTCCATGGATTGGGCTACAGTGTACACATTGTGGTCTTTTTATTTTGCAATTTATTTAGTTTGTTTAATTTTATACCTTCGCCAGTTATATAGAGGTATAAAAGCAATAACAAGTTTAGGGTGTCGTATTAATCCTGAAATGTGTTCATCCTCTGGTGATGTATCCATTGTCTAGCAACAGTTTTTCATAGATATAATTATCATAAATTTAAGCTTAGTTGTTGTTGTGGTTCATTAAATATTAGACATGATAGGACCCGAGCTGCACAGCCTACATTTACACGTGTATAAGTGAGTAATCTTTGTATTTTTTACAAAGATTTAATCTGTGGATTCATGGTTTATTATTAACATTGTTAGTTAAAACTTGCTCTATGCTACCAGTGCAGCTATAGTTCCCTGTCAAGAGCTTATAAACAATTTAAAGTTTTACCTTACCTTACCTTATGATAACATCACTGTGGCAAAGAAAAGTGCCTTTAGGAGGCAGAAACCTTGAAAGGACCAGGCTCAGTCAAGTCAAGTGGGGGGAGAAGATACAGAGGGTAGAGAGGGGGGAGAAAAGGTGAGGTGTGTGTGACTGTGTGTGTGCAGGTGTGTTTGATCGGTGTGTGTGTGTGTGTGTGTGTGTGTGTGAGTGAGTGTGTGTGTGTGAGAGTGATGAGAGAAGAATCAACAATTTTAACCAAAGATTAACTTTTATTTCAGGATCATTAATTCAGTTTCCCCAGACTGTATGAGATGATTTCCAGGAAGCTTTGTCTAACAAATATCCTTCATTCACTCTTGTCTCTTCTTACACCACACCTCCCTCCCTCTCTCCAGGACCCTCCTCCCTCTGCCCCTCTATCTCTCCGGGCCTCCCCCTCGCTCACAGTTCTGGACCCGGACACAGGCGGCTTCACAGTCTTATCAGGTTTCTGCAGGAGCATCAGCGTCACAGACTCCCCTGCAAAGGTCGTTGAAAGTGGTCTTCACGCTCGAGCAGTGAAGGGTGAGTTCAAATCCCTCTGCTCGTGTTATTAGGGAGTCGAAAATATATTTGAACTTTGTTTAGGTTCCGACACGTCTCACTGTGCCTTTTTATATTATTGACTCAGAAGTGACTTATCCAGTTTTTTAAATCGTCATATCTGGAGGATATGAGCTATTTGTTTTGAGGAAGTTGTCATGCCTGATAAGAGAATACTGTGTTCTTCTGAATATTATACTGAGACTTTATTTCATCATCATTACACACATCTCTAAAGAGAGAAACAAATATTGTATTGTCCTCAGTACAGGTATTCAGGCTTGATACACACTTTAAATGTGGGCTCTCAGAAACAAGAACTCTTTTAAATCCCCCACCATGTGTGTCATGGTTTCCCCAGAGACTTGACCCATATCTTGATGACAGAGTAAACACAAACCTGGTTTGGGACAATATATTTTTTGTTTACTTATGTGATCAGTGGAAACCTGTCATGTTCTTTTTGAACTTGAGGTAGCGAGTTATTGGAAAAACTGTGCGATCATACAATGGAATAGTCTCTTTGTTGTCAAAGAACAACATTGTTGGTAGAGTTCTTTACAATAACACTGCTTGCTGCAAACAATACACATCAAGCAATATACACATACAAAAAAATTAATTTAGAATAATAATGGAGAAAAGTTTTTAATAAGTTTATTAAAACGTTTAAAAAAAAAGTAAATTAAAGAAAAGAAAGAAGAAATAAAATTACAGTAGAAATGTATTACTATCACGTACTATCTTTTCAGGCTGTTGCTCCTAAGCTTTGGAACGATCTTCCTCTCTCTTTACGCTTGATGGATCTACTGACTCCTTTAAGAAACATCTTAAGACATTTCTATTTGTTCAGGCTTTTCCTTGATTTTCTGGAACTCCTTTGTTGTTCTCAGTATTATCTTGATCTTTAAAGTATGTACTTTTTTGAGTTTTGTTTTGATTGTTTAAGCGCTTTGTGACCCTGGTCTCGAAAAGCGCTATATAAATAAAAATTACTTACTTACTTACGTATTACTGTATTACTACGATGTATTGTTATGATGATGACATGTTGTTCTAGTCTAGTGCCACACTTTATTCGACTCAAGCTTTCAACAGAGTGAAAAAGTCTCGACATTAAAGATTTATTTGGTGAATTGAACAGTCAATCTTAACCGGCTGAAGTTCTAGTGAAAGTTTTAATTACCGACACTCAGTTCAAGTGTAATAATGTCGCTCCACTTCGGCGCGTTATCAGGGCTTTTGTTTTTGTGCGTCTCCCTTGAGAGGAAGTTTTACATCCTTGAATTCAAAGGTAGGAAATGAAATACAACACACGCCTTAAGCAAGCAGATAGTGAGAAAACATTTCTTTTAACATTTGTATCTCTTTATTAGATATCAGAAATTTGCAAATGCATTTGCTACATATGTCAAACTCAACGCCCGGGGGCCAAGTCTGGCCCTCCAAGTCATTCTATGCAGCCTGTAAAGCTTTTTGGAAATAAATGCACCTGCCGTTTCTGACCCATTGACCTATCTAGCGGTGTGTATTGGCATGAGTCAGGCAATTTAATGTGTGTCATGATACAGGGACAATTATACAATAAATTGTGATACTGGAAATATTTGTAGAATTGTAGAATTTACAGACCACATGACTCTTGATGAAGTTGTAACTGCTTTCATTTGTTTTGAAACCAAAATATGTCCAAACATCAGCTTTAAAAGCTGCTGGAGTTCACTGTATCCTCTCGTCCTCAGTCATTATCAGGATTTCATTCTTTCTTTGGCTGTGGTCGACGTAATTACTGCTGCCATCCAGAGGCCGGAAGTTTAATTGCAACACAAATATGAACTAACGGCGTAAATATTTGCCTGTTAATCGTAAATAATAATCAAATTATTTAATTTTATACACACTTAATATAAAAAAAGAATAATGATTAAAATATAATATAATTTGTAAAAGCCAACGAAAGAAATGCAAAAATAGGTACTGTGGTGTTAAATTTTGACCCCTATTTTAAGTGGGTCACCTGGTAAAGTTGTGTTGTGAAGATCACATTTTAAGAGCTTTAGAGTTCATGATGGTCCAAATAAATACATGTAATCAAATGTTGTGCTTTATCTAGCTTCCTGCCATGAGATGGGGACTTCATAAACCATTCATTCCAGTCCACTCAAGTTCCTCCTCCGGGGTCATCATGGGTCCACATCGCAGACCCGGAGCTCACCGGTGGCAGTGCGTGGCTGCAGTGGGACTGTTGCTGCTTCAGCTCAGCCTGGCCCAAACCATCCCGCCACAGGCTTCCTGCTCAGCAGACCAGGTCCAGCATAACATCACGCAACCAGTCTACCCTGACACGTCTGGCAAGGACACGCTGGCCACCTTCATGTCAGCCCCCGTCCAGTCCTTCCTCCACACAGTCCAGCCCAGGCCCTTCCCGAAAGGTCAGTTTAATTTGTGTGTCATTAATCATCAGCCTTAACATGAGCGCTCCACTTCTCCACGAGTCCACACAAGAGACGCTCTGCTCTGGTTAATCAGTACGTTAATGAGGACGCTTGGAACCCACAAGGTCAATGGTTAACCTCCGTCTGTGACTCTTTAGGTCAGAATGTTTCCTCTATTACTTCCTGCTTTCATAAAACAAACAGTCATAAAACATTGATAGAACTTGAAAGTCTCTTGTACATTTCCACCGGACAGAGACTCGTTCATCACCTGTCGGGTGTGTCCGCCACATAAAGATCTACTTGTTGAAGTTTTAACTTCAGTGCTGAGTGAGAAATCTTTTATAATCTTCCTGAAAAACAAGCACAGTTTTATAAAAAATAAAACTAGTACAACTAAATACTAGTATGTCTGATAATACTAGTACTAGTACCTGCTACAGTTCATCGTAAATTGCTATCTTAGCTAATCTAGTGGACCAGACAGAGTATATAGTTTACCATATACCAACCTTTATAATCCGGGGTGCAATACAAAAAAAAAAAAATGTAAGTAAGTAAGTAATTTATATTTGTAGAGTGCTTTTCCAGACCAGGGTCACAAAGCGCTTAAACAATCAAAACGATACAGAATAAAATATATACTTAAATGTCCCCGTCATTTCTTTGTGCCTTTTGTGTCCCAATGTCTGCGCCGTCTTCAAGGAGTTAAACGTGAAGGGCAGCTGTTGCTATTTCAAGATGTTTGAATTAAAACATCCATGATTTATATTATTGTGTATCTATTTTCCATCTACTTCTCTAACATTCAACAGGAGGTAGTAGAGGTTTTGACTGGCCCACATGCAAATCTCGCCCTCGGGACATTTTAAGCTCTGAATATTTAGCTCCTATATATTGTTTATATGTAAATCAATAATATTTCCACTTTTAAATATATAATAGCAATGAGCTCAATGAGAAAACAGGTGGCAGTAGTTGTATGAAGCAGGTGAAGAAGAGTTGTTTGTGAATCATTTTAACAATTTCTTGAAATCCAGTCATTTGTTTTTAGGTTAGTTTGCCAACACCAGTAATTCAGATCAATGTTAAATCATAACAGAGTCGTCTCAAGACAATTAAAATGATACTTTCTAAGAGAATAGAAAAACGGGTCCCAGACATTCACAATGCATGACAGAAACCTTCATCAGAACCAGACTCGGTGTGAACGTCCTTCTGATCCCTCACCCTCTTCCCTGGGTTTCACTCCGTAGACACATTAATTATTAACCCTATTGTTCGTTAGCTGCTTCAAGTTAGTGACTATTGTTGTCTTCAGAAACTAATTCTTCTTCACTCCTTGAGAACAAAATTCCCCCTACTCTCTATAATTAGATGTGAGGCACAGATTGTGAGAATAACACAAATAGACTTGTTGTGTGAGATTTTGTGGATCTGTGTGACACACTTGTGCTCTGACACGTTTCTTTTATTTTTTCATGTTTTGTATTGTTGTTAAAATTCTTTCTTGTCGTGGAGGTTTCTAGTTACTGACACAGGGAGTTGAGTTTCCACATGGACAATACGACTCTATAAATGTGTTTGTACGGAGCACTGGACTCTTTGTTCTGCAGGCTTGGTGGGAAAACACATCAGAGAACAGACAGTAGAAATGTTGTGAACACAACTGGCCTCTCAATCTGTGTGTGTGAATAATTCTCAACATGTGCCGCGACCATCTCAGGAAGAGGGTTGCTGGTGCAGTTTGTATATTTTTGCTCGGGTCTACTCCCACATGCCTGTCTTCTTGATTGTGCGTGTGTGTGTGTACATATGATGTAGTGCATGTAGCTGAGTGTGTGTTTGCAAGTGCTTGTGTGTATACTAGGGTGGTGGAGATTCACTGATTCATTGGTGCATTGATACAAATATGGAAGATGCGGCTGCATCGGTAGAATCAAGGTGCATCAGATTTAATTTGGGGTTGATTTCACGAAGCCTTTTTGCATCGGAATAAGCAATGGTACCATTGATTTCCAAGGCACTGACACAGAAGTAACGAGACAAAAACCTGGACAAAGATGGATGAACGAACAACGAGACATGTGATCTTAAAAAGACACACGGGTCAAATTTTGCGTCTCTAGACAAGGCTGCAGATCTATCCGATATGCTGGCAGCACGAGGAACATGATGTGGATATCTGTCTGTGGCTGTTCCTCCCTCCCCTCAGATGTTGAAGCTTTCTGTTAACATTTCTCAAGAAAAAACATGACACTAAGCCACATTAAATAGATCATGCCATCAAATAAGTAGTGTTAAATTGTTGTTTAATAGTCCTTTTAATAGTTATTTTGTTCGTATTGTTAAAAGTTTTAAATGAATTGAAAATGTTAATTTTTACATTTTGATTTCCGATATTCTTCTAATAGAATACCATTGTTAGTTATCTGCCTAAACATAATCAATGATGTAAGTTTTCAAGTTGAATTTTTTTTTGTTGCAAATGTCCTGTGAAAGATGTTAAGGGTGTCAACCGCTTCTCACCCTAAGTAGCTGGGATTGAATCCCATTCAGCGTTTACAAAGAAATACATTATATAATCATATACACTTCATGTTTACCTGCAGATCTGATCCAAGAAATCTACAAGGATTACCAGAGAGTCACAACAGATCAAACTCTCATTAAGAAAGTAAGATCATTATAAAATATTGACTCAACAAAGTTGACTCAAATATATGTGTTTGTTTTCTTCAAGATATTACGCTACGAAGTAGGTTTCCTGGTGTGTGTGGCCATCGGAGTCGTGTACATAGTCCTGATGCCCGTTGTGGGTTTCTTCCTGGCCTGCTGCCGCTGCTGCGGCAATTGTGGAGGAAAGATGTACCAAAAGCAGACGTCATCCGTCCCGTGTCGCAGGAAAACTCTGTACTGGAGCGCCTTCATCACCACCGTCATCATCCTGTGAGAATCGTCACCTTTCTCGAATTAGCTCCGAATCAGAGCCTCGCCGGCTGTCATTGTGTGGGTGTTTGTTGGTCCGGGAGTGTGTGTGTTTCAGTGTCCGCGTCTGCGTCTGTCGGGGTGTGTGTCAGTGTGGGTGTGTCTGTTAGTGAGAGTGTGTGTGTGTGAGTGTGAGAGACTGTGTGATTCCTCATCATAAGATCCTGCCTGTGATTGACGTCTGTGTTTTTAGGGCTGGAAACGTCTGCATGTTCAGAAGTAACCAGGTTCTGAATGAAAGTGTGGAAAATGGTTTTCAGGATCTAAATCAAACCTTGGACAATGTCCACACGTTCATACACTCCGTGCCTGAGGTGAGAAGAAACATTTGTGTAGATCATGTGACACGAGGGTCACAGCTTGTTGCTTTTTACGTGTTCGTTAAAATGTGTCACATTGTTAGAGCAACCAGAAGTCTCGAGTTCGAATTCAGCTTGAGGTCAGAATTAAACTGGATCTGTTCTTCATAAAATCGACCAGAAGTAGTGGTTTAGGAAAATATTGATACTCTTAAACATCGCAATTTCATTTTTCACGATACTGTATAAAGATTCAATAACATTGTATTAAAACAAAAAATAGATCATACTTTTTTAAGGCTTTTTATTTTATTTGTTATGCTATATTTGACAACAATAAAATAATTCTGAGTTTTTCTCTGCGTACAATTAAAAATATATACGACATTTGTTTATTTTTATGTTGCAATTAATCTTCCGGGGACTTCGTCAAGACTCATGAGGTCTGTAAATTCTACAAAAACCAAAAACCCACTACAAATTTATCCTTGATCCTACAGTATCAAAATACATTGCAGTATTTTCTATCATTGTCCCTGTATTATAATGCATATAACCCTAACGAAAATACAATTTTGTCAGTCAAAAAAGAAATTTGGTGACCTAGAAGGAAAAACAAAAACCACAAAAACAGGATAAACTTTGTTTTCTCTTCAGGGTTACCTATTATATTTTACTCTGTCCTTTCATAGCTTAAATCTCCAAGATGGATTCATGAGTTTTCCCTTGTCTTTATCTGCTCAGGGAATATTTGAGTTTGTATTGCAAACAATTTTGAGTTTTGTCAGCAAAAGATTTTGCTGACGTGTGTTGATGGCATAATTTGTTCTCTTCAATCTAGCAAATGAGTGGTGTTTTGAACGGCAGCTCTGACGTCGTGGATGCAGTCTCAAAGAACATCGACCGTAAGTTCTGAACATGAATGTTGGATCACTGAGCAACAACAACTCCTGCTTGTTGTGATCCACAGATGTTGGGCATCAGCTGGGTCTGGCAATCCAGACAAGACTCAGCGGATCTCTGGATCCCTCCTTGGAATCTGTGGGACGTCTGGATCAGGGTAAGTCATCGCACGCTCAGTCATGTTCACACCTCGGCATGTGACGACTTGTGTACGTCTGTTAGTTTGAGAAACATGACTTTTATCACTTTCAGGACAATATGCAGACAAGCGCAAAACTAAAGCAAAGAATTAAGTAATTGTTGACTTGATTAACGGTTACAGAACATGTGTATGTATTTCTGTGATTTGTATGTTTGTGTATACATGAGTCTGAACACGTAACCTCCTCACTTTGTACTTTTGTGATGCAAGACATTATTTTGGAAATAAACAACAGACTTATTTACTGTTAATAATACGTCTTTAATGTTATGTTTAGAGTCAACGTTACCATTGTAGGTCCAAATCTAGTCAGAAATGTTGTTTGAAATGATCAAAAACTGGCCAATATGCTGCTTATATATTATTATTATTATATTATATGTTGTTACAGTTCACAGCATTTTTTAAACGTGTGAATGATTGACAGAGACAGGAAACGTCGACCGACAGGTGAATGTTCTGAGCTCGACACTAGATCAGCTTCAGTCCAACATGGATGTCCACCGGGCCGACCTTGGAGTGGTCAAGACCGACCTCGGTACCATCCTGTCACGACCCAACTGTGTCGGCTGCAGTGGCGTGAACGATGAGCTGCAGGCGATCGAGCTGCCGACCTCCATCAACGTGAGTGAACTAACCATAAACTCAAAGACAAACTTCTGTGAGGCTGAGAGGTTCAAATCTTACACATGTATTCAAGTGTAATCTTGGTGATTTATCTCTTATTTTTTTGGACGTCTAGCTCCACCTGCTGTTTGTTTTTGGTGTGACAATAATCCAACGTTCTTTTCCTGCAGAATTCCAGCATGTCACAATTCCAGGCTGCTCTAGATGAAGTTGTCCAGATCAACCTGACCGCCAGAGTCAAAGAGGTTTGTCATTTTGACACAGATTGAGAAACCATCATGTTAGATTGAGGGAACCAAAAAAGAGAAAGAACCATTGTCACGCCTCTCATATTTCTCATATCTATTCATTTATACTTAAGGTGAACGACATGTTGGACAAAATTCCCCAGACTGTGACGGACGAGACCAAAGAAGTCGCTCAGAGTGAGTTTATGCTACATCCTTAGCAGCCAAAAATGTTATAGATAGAATAGAATCAAGTAGCTTGATACTCTGGTGGAACTTTTATACCAATATTTTATATTATTTTAACTTAAAAGGCTACAAATTAGGCTTTTAAAATGTATATATTATTAAAATTCTGGACTTAGAATTTCAAACTCTGTTTAAAAATATCCATTCATTTTGAAAATATTAACATTATTAACTAAATCATTCAAGAAAAACTGATTCAACCATTTCAATATATAAATTATTAAATAATGAATATTTATAACAAATAGTTCAATGCTACATCAACACATTTTCAATAAGAAGTTTCACAGACATACATACAATTGTAAGAACACTTGGCATCACATTTAAGTCATTTCAGAGTTTTCCTTTGTTTTCAGCGATCAAGCAGCAGTTGGAACAATTCTCTGAGCTGACTGGGAGAGTCGACTTGTCCGTCATGTCCAACCTGGCCGACATGCTGGCTCAGGCAAAAAGTCAAATAGAGACGGTGAAGCCGCAGGTGGAGAGAGGCGAGGAGATCAGGTAACATCGACAGCTGATCTGTGCCAGAGAAGTAATCTCAAAATTTCTAAACGTCTCTTGCAGGTGGGCTGTGTGTCTAGCCGTGTGTTGTGTCGTCCTCCTGGTGATAGTGTGCAACATCCTGGGTCTTCTGCTCGGACCGACCGGTCTAAAACACGGAGAAGACCCGACCCAACGATCCAGCACAGCCGATTGTGGAGGCACTTTTCTGTTGATGTAAGTCGGTGACCAAATGTTGTCCACACTTCTGCTGTCAACATCTGTTTTGTATTTGTTTCTCCAGGGGGGCCGGCATCAGCTTCTTCTTCTCCTGGCTCTTCATGATCGTCGTTCTACTTCTATTCGTGCTGGGCGGGAATGTTTACACTCTACTGTGTCAGCCCTGGAGGAGCGGAGAGCTTCTGAAGGTAAGGAAGCACATCACAGCGTCAAAACAAACGTGAAGCACATCACAGCGTCACCACAAAGGTTTACCTTCTCTTCTCTTCTCAGTTCATTGACAGTCTAGACGTGGTGTCCCAGCTGGGCTACGGCAATAACTCTGGACTTCCAATGGACTTCAACATCTCAGATGTCTACAGGTGAGTCTTTACCTGTAGACTAGTTTGATACAAGGAAACTCATTTCACTCTTATTTCAACCAGAGGTGTTACATGTTTAAATGTGGGTTTGATATAATTATACCTCTTTTAACAGCTACTTTTCTTCAAAGTCACGTCTGAATATATGACATTTAAGTCTCTCTGAAGTCATGTGACTAGAATAGAATAGAACCTGTTTAGTGTCAAAGTAAAACATTGTTTGTGCAATTTTCTTATTTTTTTTTATCATTGATGGTTGTCCCAAAATCGGAGTAGATTAATGTTCATTTTGATATCGTGATTTATAAATCTCCTCTAGAGATCTCCTTCGGGTAATTGTTTTCGAGCATACAGCAACACAGATGAGTAATAATCTTTTCACTCCACTCCTGCCCCCAAACTCAGAATTGTACAATCTAATAGCAGGAGGAATGAATGAGTCCCTGAGTCTATTGGTTTTGCATCTGGGAAGAGCATTCATGCTCCATCTGCTTCTCTGCTCACTGATCAACCTGTGATAAAGATGCTAATGTTTAAGATAAATTGACGAGATTATGTGAATAAAAACATCAAACCTTTCATGCTATTTTTCAACGTTGGTCCTACCGTAGGAGTTGAACCATCAGTAGAACTTGACTCTAACAACTCCTAACAAGTAAATACATAAACATAACAGCGTTTATAAATAATTACAATGCTATGACTGAACTTAATACGTTGTTGCAATGATGATTTTAGCACAAAAGTTTCATTTTATTTTCACAGCGAGTGTCAACAGAACCAGCCTCTGTGGTCGGCGCTACATTTGGAGAAGTTTGTGGCTCTGGAACAATTACTGGACATTTCTAGAGTGAGCCATTGATGAGCCATGATGTTGATTTGATGGTTGTTTGAGTCTTGCCTTTGTAAACTAACCAGGGTTTTTGTTGGTGTGTCAAACCTCTCAGTACACAGATGAGATCCAGCAGCAGTTCGACAACATCAACATCACTCTGTCCACTGTCACGCTGCTGCCCCCGGAGGTCAAACAGAAGCTGGGCAGCTTCTCAGCAGAGAGTGACAACCTAGACTTTTCTTCTGTCTCTCAGCAGGTATGTGTGGCTCATAATCTTGTCGACGTTTCTATGTCTCAAATCTTTCCCTCAGTTAAACAGTGTTTCGCAAATCAACCTGAATTCGACTGCGGATCAACTGGAGGCGCTTGCCGTCCCACAAGTGAGTCTCGAGTCGTGATGGAGATTCGTATGTGTCGCGTCGTAACTTCTGTCAAACCTTTTTAAAAAGCCAAACAGTGAGACGAAAACTGACATCCAGACCCAGGCCGACAAACTGAGGCAGCTTCAGAGCAACATTGAAATCAACACGTTTCCTCTGCTGGTGCGTAGTCTCGTTGTTTTTGATCAAATATGTTATTAGATTTTCTGTTAATGAATGTGATGGTTTTCAGCAACAAGTGAACTCAACCATTAAAAGCCTGAAAATCACCACAGGAAGTTTAAAAGTGAGTATTTTTTAAGAAATTGATGATCATGGAAAACTTTGTTACAAAAAAGACACAGAAATGCAAAAACAGGAACAATTTCCAATAGTCTACAAATGAATAACTGAGGAAGCTTCAAGATGGATCAACGGCCATCCCACTTCGGACACCATTTGTAACAGGTAGCTTGAAAAACAAAAGGTAGCGCTAATGATTCACCATCTAAAAACATAAAAGTTGACTTTGAATGTTTTGCAACCAGTATGTTGTTTTGTGTCCTGTGACTCACAGAGTCCACCTGTTCATGGTGTCCCCCCGCCTCTCAACCAAGGTAGCTGGGATGGACTCACCTGTCTGTCTCTCACCCGTCTGTCTACTTTGTCTCCTGCAGGTGGCGGTGGACGGTGTGCTGACAAGTGTGGACGCTGCACAAACATTCCTCAACACAAAAACTTCACTGATCGTTAAGACCGTAAGTTAAGTCACATGAGCCGAACGTGCTTCATGTGCTTCTTAAACGCTGCCGGCGGGTCAAATGTCGAGTGTCTCTGTAAACTTCATTTAAATATGTTAACATGCATGTAACAGCGTCATTAAAATTCCAGATGGTCGTACAGAGAATTCTCAAGAATCCACCTGGAAAATGTCTGGAATGTAACTTGTTTTTTTCTCGACGTTCAGGAGAGCAGAGACTTTGTCAACTGTCAGCTCCGCTACTTGGAGGCTTTCGTGGACTGGGCCAGACTGGCGGTAAAAATATTCTCTACAAGTTGACATCTGACATGTTTTCCTTGATGGACTTGAATGTTCCCTCAGATCACCGAGCAAATAGGTCGATGTGAGCCAGTTTCAAAATCTGTGGACGCTGTAGAGATCATTGTCTGTTCGTACATGACCGAGTCCCTGGTGAGTCCAACCTTCACTTAAAACAACAATATTTTATGAATTTGATTCAATAGTTTTCAATAGTTTGTACATTTGTTTCAATAGTTTTCAATAGTTTGTACATTTCTTTCAATAGTTTTTAATAGTTTGTACATTTGTTTTAATAGTTTTTAATAGTTTGTACATTTGTTTCAATCGTTTTTGATAGTTTGTAAATTTGTTTCAATAGTTATTAATAATTTGTACATTTGTTTTAATTATTTTTCAATAGTTTTTACATTTCTTTCAATAGTTTTTAATAGTTTGTACATTTGTTTTAATAGTTTTTAATAGTTTGTACATTTTTTTTCAATAGTTTGTACAATTGTTTTAATATTTTTTAATAGTTTGTACATTTGTTTCAATAGTTTTTTTTACATTTGTTTCAATAGTTTTCGAAATTAGTTTCAATCATTTTCAATAGTTTTCTAAATTAGTTTCAATAGTTTTCAATAGTTTGTAAACTTGTTTCAATAGTTTGCACATTTGTTTCAATAATTTGTACATTTGTTTCAATAGTTTTAAATAGTTTTCTAAATTAGTTTCAATAATTTTCAATCGTTTTCTAAAATAGTTTCAATAGTTTTCAATAGTTTGTAAACTTGTTTCAATAGTTTGCACATTTGTGTAAAAGTGTTTTTATCTACATCATGTCGCTGCGCTGATGTTGAAATAAAAAACATTTTCAGACATTAAATCCCTTTTAATTGATAACATGAGCTTATAACCAACATCCCTCTGTGATGACAGTCACTTCTTCTCAACATTGAATGACTTTTATCGTCTTCAACAAAACTGCTGTTTTGATTGACACTCGGCTGATAAAATCATATATAATCATAATATTTGAGTCACTCAATGGGCAGGGGCTTACTACAAAGCAAAAGCAGCCCATTGGTTAATTTTTCTAACTTGTGGGGTGCTGGTCCAACCAGCTAGACCTTCACAAACATGGTTTTCTGTGAGTGTGTAGTGTCAATAAAGTTGTAAATGTACTAATATAAACAGAATAATATCATTATTAATGAACTAACTGATGATGTTTGAGTCTGTTTGAGTCACTCTGGACAAATAACATATTTAGTTACAAGTCAGAAAAGTTTTGTCTATAAGATCTTTACTCTCCTTAGAATGCCTTCTGGTTCAGTCTGGGCTGGTGCATCGTCTTCTTCATTCCCAGCATCATCTTGTCCATCAAACTGGCCAAATATTACCGAAAAATGAAGTACTCTGACGTCTACGAGTGAGAAGAAACACAAACACACACTCTTGCCTCTCGCTTCTCCACTCATACATATTTTTGTTTGTTCACAGAAACGCGATGAAATTAGATCGTCTGCATCGATGACGACCATCAAAGTCACACCTTCTCTGAGCGGATCTCAGGGCGACACATTTTCCAGTTACAAGTCTTACAAGTTGACAAATGATGCCTGATAAGTTTTGTAACTATTTTTGTACCGTGATTTGAGTGTTTTTGTACCTGCAGGTGAGTCACTGTGACTCTGCACTTTACTTGATTCCTGCTGAAGTAAAAAAAAAAAAAAAAAATTCTCTTGTGTCGTTTATTTAGACTTTTACACAAGTCGTACTGGAACGTTGGTGAGGAGAGAGTGAAAGTTCACTGAAAGGATGATCTTCAAATTGTTGTGATCAAGCGAAACACAAAGAGCTGTTAGAGGGCGGCTCACTTTGAAGACACGTCCATGTGGTGGCGCTATATGACTTTGAAGGTAGATTTGTTTTTTAATTTTTCATCAAAACAGTTGTTTCAATTCAAAGAAAACCACTTTATTTGAAGCAACTTTTTATTAAATGAACAATTGATAATATGGTCCAAGTACAAAAAGATGACTTTAGTCAAAGATAACAGTTTCAGTAATTAAAAAAAAGTTTGAATCAAAAACAAATCTACCCTCTTATCACGCGAGTTTGATCTCAAATAAAATCCATTTGTGTCTCTATGCTCGACACGTGTTTATTGTTTGCTTCTGTGAAGTAACTGCTTTTTTTTCGGAGGCCGAAACCTGGACTTCACCCAGATTCGGGGAAGCATTTGGTTATCTTATCAGCTGTTTTGTTTATTTAGCACATGTGTGTCAAACCCAAGTTATTTATGTGGCCCAGATGCTTGTCCTTAATGAAAGTAGATGAATGTTCACGTTGATATAAAGATGTCGGTGTTAAGATAAAATAGGAAACAAAGGTTATGGATCTTTGGGGTGTGTATTGTCTGGTGATGTGATACTTATCACGATACAGAATAATACGATATATCGTAAGACTGTAGTAACAAGGATTTATTTTTAGTATTGTCGAGTACTTGACTCTGGTGTTTCAGAATCTACAGACCACACGACTCTTGATGAAGTCCTAACTGCTTTAATTTGTTTTTAAACCAAAATATGCCCAGACATCATCTTAAAAAGCTGCTGAAGTTCACTGTATCCTCTCATCCACAGTCATCGCCAGAATCACGCAAGATTTCATTGTTGCTTTAGCTGTGCACGCGTAATGACTGCTGCCATCTATAATTAACATTACAATGCATGTTAATTGTAAATCAAAATTTGTTATGTTTTATTATAATATATATAACACTATAGAATTATAACACATAATGAACTATGACACAAATAAAATGTAATTTGAAAGCAAATAATATTCAATATAAAAGTTCTATAATCACATTTTTACAGATTGAACCTCTAATAAATGCTGATCATGTTTGACTCATGTCAGTCGAATGACCGGGATTATTAATCCATGAATCTATGGAGTGACGTGAGAGCAGCTCGTGATAAATCTGAGGAATAACTGATACTTGTAATCTCTGACTCACGGCTGAGCAGGAAGCAGGAAGCAGCAGCGTGTTCGGATCACAAGGTCGTGTCTATAATTATCCAGCATGGATGACATCAGAGCTCTTGTAACACGAGAGGCAGTCGAGTGAGACAAAGAGAGGTCAGAGATAAACTGATGAGAGTCGCAGCTTCTCTTTTTCCACTTCTGCTTTCTTGTCGCCTCTCGGGAGGAAAGATGTCACCTTTCTCTTCTCTTTCACTCTTCCCTCCATCACAGTCCACCACATCCCATGTGTTTAAAAAAGACATTACTTCAATATTATGTAAATATTTGTGTATTTGTGTCCCAATATACTTATTATTAGAATAACATTTGAGGTATTCCTTAAAAATATGTTGTGTTGAACTATTCTTTCATCGTATTTTATATATATACCCATCGACTTTGTATTGAAATATATTTGTATACATTATTTATATACAATGTGTGTTAAAATAATAAAAATGATTATTTATTTTTTAGGAAATGTAATTGTTAATTGTCTAATTTTATTTATATCACTTTTTTTTCTTCAATAATACAAATAAATATACAAGTGTGTATGTGTACAAATCTACTTATTATTAAAATGCAAATCTATATATTAATTATAAATAAAACATTTTAAGTACATCATTTTAAGGCTCCTCCTTACATCACTGAACTGATCCAGCCTTACACCCCAGCTCGGGCTCTGAGGTCTGTGGATCAGAATCTACTTATGGTTCCTCGCACACGGTTCAGGACCAGAGGAGAGAAATCCTTCCAGGCTGTTGCTCCTAAGCTTTGGAACGATCTTCCTCTCTCTTTGTGTTTCTGATCTACTGACTCCTTTAAGAAACATCTTAAGACGTTTTTATTTGTTCAGGCTTTTCCCTGATTTTTTGGAACTCCTGTTATGTTATCAGTTTTATCTTGATCTTTAAAATATATACTTTATTGAATATTGTTTTGATTGTTTAAGCGCTTTGTGACCCTGGTCTGGAAAAGCGCTATACAAATAAAAATTACTTACTTACTTACTTAAATACATGTAAAAATGATGACCTTTTATTTCAAAGTGAAATTATAGATCTAAAGTAGTTTCCTTATTAGGCTTTTTTAAATAGATATATATGAAATTATTTGATTATATATTAGTATCTACCAATTTACCAATAATTAAAATATAACTTTTACATTATAAAATTATTTTATACAGTCTAACATAAAAAAACAAGTTAGATTGTTGACGTTGTTTTTTATAAATACATTTTATATAAATAATTGATTTTCAATATTGTATAACAGTGCTGTGATATAACGCTTGAATCTAACTAAGTCTTTATTGAGGCGAATCAACAACAAAAGAAGATGAAATAAAAGAATCTTCAAACAAATGAATGTCAGAATCCAAACTTTTAATTTGAACTTTAACACATGAACATATTTAGGATCTGTTGGTCTTCACTGAGGCAGAATCTAAACCAGACGTCTTCAGTGCTGGTGAAACTCTCACAGTCCAGAGAAATCTTGAGATTCTTCACGGGTCGTTCAGGCTCTCATGACTCTCACAGATATGTGACACAGGGCCGGTAATTAAAGCGCGGCGCCGTGAAAGAAGGCACTAGTGACGCTTGTGCAGATGTTCTCTCCTTTTTTCACTTCCTTCATGTAGTTTGTCTGTTTAAAACGTCATTTTTCACTTCCGTTTCAACCTCATATGACTTTGATCACAAACACCTTTTATCAAGGTCGGGTCGTGGGGGCAGCAAAGAGGTCCAGACTTTCCTTTTAACCCCCTCAAGTTTGACACTTAAAAGGTCATTAAAATAATCAAATGGTGGGTTAACATTTTTTGTTCAAAACCCGATTAAAAGTTGAAGATTTAGGAAACAAGTGGACACGACAAGAGCTTCAGCTGTCGTCGTGTCTCAGGCCCGTAAGTCAGTTCATCTTCAGATCAGGTTTCACAAACAATACTGCGGAGATTTAAAAAAAAAAAAGTGCAACAAGTTGTTCGGTACAGAGTAGGCACACAGACACACACGAGGACAGCAACACAATTATAGGCCTGATTGAATTCCACTGCGAGTCGAGCAAGAATGTCTTGTGAGCCCCGGACAAGCAGAGTCCTGTGAGGAGCTCCGGCCGATCAAATGATTCACGTCACCTCACAAGAGTTCAAGTTCTCTCGCCACGAAAACTCACTTCCCACAGATTGTTCTGAGCAACACTGATCGTTAAGTTAGTGATTTCATTCTTGAAGAGATAAATAACAATATTTACACAAGTCAGTATCTACAGAGCTTCATTGTCAGTAGTCATTTGATACGTTTCAATAATGCATTTAAATGTCAAAATGTTGATGTTTTTCTAAAGGGAATCAATCAATTTGTACATATTGAAGGAACTTTGTCATTTAATATACGTTATAATTATTACCTTTATTAAAAAGTGATATGAAAAATAAAATGCGCCGTTTTCTTTCATCAATCAATTCTTTATATACTGAAGAAATTACTTCAATTACGTTTAAATAGGTATGTGTTACATGACTTGTTAAAATGTAATTACTAATTACTATTTAATAAATTGTGTTAAGATTTTGATAAATATAAAATGATGGAAATTCTTAAATTATATCAATTAAAAATGTTTTTTTTTTTTTTCAATGAAGGATATATTATTTTTTTTATAAATATATATATTTTAAAATTTGTAATCTACTCCTGCAATCCAACTATTAAATAAAACTAAACTTATCATTTTGGCAAATAAAAGGATGAAAGAAAAACTAAAATAAAAAAAAAAACAAGTTTTTAGCAACACCGATTGTTAAGTTAGTGATTTCATTCTTTATAGATGTGTAAGAGATAAATAACAATATTTACACAACGAGTATTTACAGATCTTCATCTTCAGTGGTTATAATGAGTGATTTCTTTCATACACAGTTAGAGTTGATGTGCTGAGTCCTCTGAGGGAGTAGATCCGTGCGGGTCAGATACTTCCAGGGTCAGGCGAGGAGGTGTCGGAGGAGGGAAGGACGGGGACTGGAGGATGTCGGCGTAGTTCTGGCTGGGCTTGGTCTCCCTGTGAAGGACCTTCCTCAGCAGAGGCTTCAGCAGTCCCATAGTCAAGAGACCAGCCTGGGGGTCCGGGAAGGGGGCGGGAGGACTTGACTCGGAGAACGGTGTAGGGGGCGGCAAGTTCGGGGCTGGAAGGTTTTTCAGGATTAAGTTAAGAAGCGAGGTGACGGTGGCGTCCTCGGGGCACAGGGTCCACAACAGGTCCAAGTACGGGTCCAGCTCTCGGTGCTGGGTCACCTCGCAGAGCAGAGTGGTGAAGATCTCCTTGTTCAGGAGTGGACTCTGCTTGCTGAACTTCTGCGCCAACTGGGTGACCCGCTCCCACTGCTGTCTCCGGATGAGGATCCTCAGAGCCTGCAGGATGGCCTTGGGCCGCCCGCTCACCAGCATCACATCCACCTCCAGATCCTGGTCTCGACTGAGGCTGTTCAGGACGCAGAGGGTCCGCTTGTAGAGGGGCACCTTGTTCTCTATGAGGTCCTCTCCTCGCCCGCAGTTCCACGAGGACGAGACCAGGCTGAGGCCCGGAGCAGCCGAGCCCTGCTGGTCCTGGACCAGTTCCAGGAACTGAGCGAGCCAGGCAGGTTGGAAGTTCAGGATGGAGCAGCAGAGGAGCTCGAAGACCGGCAGAACAGACGGCAAAGTGGACTTGTGGTCCCCCCTGTAGCTGTGCTTCGGTCCTCCATTAGTTAGTGGGACGGAAGCCCCACAGGTCCCGGCGGGGCTGAGGACAGTTTTCCAGACCTCCGCTGTGGCTCGTGTGGACAACACGCCCTCTCCGTTGTAGTGTAGCTGCAGCGCCCGCTGAGCTGCCTGCCAAGCCTGACGGGGGAAACTCCTGAATATGGAGTTCAGGTAGAGAAGATTGTCCTTGTCCATCTCAGACCCGGACAGCAGCCTCGTCACCTCCTTCTCCACCAGAGCCTCGCACACCTCCTCCACCTCCTTCTCGCCACCCTGCACTAAAGTCTTCTTCACCTCCTCCAGCGAGACCAGAGCCTTCAGCTCGGCCTCCAGGGAGCCTCTGAGTTTTTCCTGCCCGTCGTTCAGGCCACTGTTCTGGACCAGGTTGAGGTAGACCCGGAGGATGCCGGCCAGAGATATGGGCGCCTGGAACCTGCCGCCGCTCTTGAGCGCCTCCACCGTCAGCCGCGTGCTGCTGAGGCTCCTCTGCTGGTAGTACTTGCAGGCCTCCTCGAAAACCGCCTCCACCAAGAGGGCGCCTGAACTGAGCGACGACGACTTGGCGTCTGGATCTCGCCGTGTCACGGCGTACAGTCCGGTCTCCGACAGAAAATGAGGCGAAGGATGCGTCAGGAAAACCCCCGTGCTCGGCAGGACCACCTTCCCGAGATCCCTGCCACACTTCAAGTCCACAAGGAGCAGAATTTCACCGGCAACCACGGCCAGAGCGTCCTGGATCACGGCACAGGTGATGGACTCCAGCGCGGAATTCTCCGCGACCTTATAGACCTGCCGGAGCGTCCCGTCTCTCCGCAGGTGACAGACCCACCCGGTGCTGAGCAGCAGCAGAAGATCGCCCCCTGGTGAGGAGCTGAAGCTACAGATGTCCGGCGGGTCCACGGCGGATAAAAACCCTAAACAGTCCAGGACCAGCTTCTGAAAGTCCGATTCTTTCGCCGTGACGTTTTTCAGTGGAACGCTTCGACCCGTGGTGCTGACCCGGAAGAAGTCCTGCTGCGGGAACCAGGTGAGGAAACACCTGGAGACGGGGGACGAGGCGTCAGGAAGTAGGTGGACACACTCGCCGCCGCCGACCACCGTGAACTTAGGGTTGTTGTAGAGCGTGATCTTCACCCCGCCGAGGGTCACGCCGCCCTCCAGGACCCCGAACTCCCGTCTGCAGACACAGTACCTGAGCTTGTTGGTGGCTGAGTTCTCGGAGGGGGGTCTCTCCTCGCACCACACGATGAGGTTCGCGCAGGCGCAGACGGACAGGATCCGGGCTGTGGGGCTGTTGCACAGGTCGGTGGTCTGCAGGAGGGTCCAGCCTTCCTCCTGGAACCTCCAGAACTCTGCCTTCCCGCTCTCGAACACCACCAGCACCGCGGTCCTCCCGCCCTCCCCGCGCAGGTAGCAGACGTCCACCACAGGCGGAGGTCTGCTCAGGGTCTTCTGGACCTTCTGCTCACTCTTGTCAAAAGTCACAAGACCGACCTCGGGCTCGCAGACGTGGACGTGACGTCCATCCGGACTCAGGCGGACCCTCGACAGGCGGGTTTTGAGGAGTTTTAACGTCTCTGGGAGATGTTTTCCGCCGGTGAAGTCTGAGAAGTCCGCCCGTCGCTCCAACACAAACATGTTGAAAGAGCCACAGGTTCCTCAGTCACACCTCGAGCTCGTGTCCCGGCGAGATCCTCGGAGCTCCAGCGAGAACTGCTGACACTCGTCCGGACATCTTCAGGAGCGAATATTAAAGTCCAGCTAGAGAAGAACCAGAGAATCTCTGAGAGGCTCGTCAGCCTGAAGACTCGCGGATGCTAACAAGCTAACTGACATCACGGGATCGATCATTTCCGGATACCAACGATGATTTGCATAAGAGGCGGACCTACGAGCGAGCAAAGATCGTCTACTGGCCAAGAGTTGATGCTTAAGAGTTTTCTGTTAAGTTTTCTCGCTTCAGTCTGTTGAGTCTCTGCTGCTTAAAACTAGAACACGTGATCCATCTTCACTTCAGTCAATACTTTCCTTTTGTAAGCGTTTTTCTTTCACTTTAAGTCAATAATTTCACCTGAAAGTGATTATTTGTCGAATCATCAAAACTGCTGTTGTTGAATATATTTATTATTGTGCCTAATAAATTATTTTTATTTAATCTTATTCTCACAATTTCTTTTTTGTTTCCTTTATTATTATTTACCTTTTGTTTTATTTAATTTAATATAATGTGTTGTATGGTTAATCTTTTATTTTAACTATATTTGACAACCTACATTTCCCCCATGTGGGACTAAAGTAACATCAATCAATCAATCAAATGTACATTTCCCACCTTTCAATTTTCCTGTTACATACAATTAAATAATAAATTATTTAAATGAAATAAATGCATTAAATAATAATAATTGTCCGGCCAGCATACGGTTAGATTAAGATAAGAAGTTTTTAATTTTTTTTTTTTTTTTTACCATTTTTACAACACAAATGTTCCAAACCACCGTCAACTTATATGAACAATCATATTGTAAATGTGTATCTAATGTGTATAAATACCTTTTTAAAACTTAAAAGTTATTAATTGAAATGAGGTTTGGCCAGACAAAAAATATATATTTGGATTATTTGTAGATTAAATCTTAATGTGTTCAAATTTAAACATAAATGTTTGTTCCAACTATTGTCAATTTAAATAAATAATGACATTGTCCAACATAAGTGTAAAATTGTCACCTTTGTGAAACATCTTTGACAGATTAATTTACTTTAAATAATTGAAATATCTTTTCAAAATAATCTAATAGCAAAAAAAGTTTCCATTATATATTAAATTAATTCTTATGTTTTCTCCAGAATTATTTTTTCTGTTGGTTGTCTGGTCTCTTTCAGGATCTGAACTAATACAAACTAAAATCAATATCAGTTTTCTGTAACCGGATTGATTGTTTTCACTTTGCAGGGTCATGTGAGCTCGTCTAATCTGACCCCGTGGTAACCTCTGACCTCCCCAGAATCAGTGCGGAACTCATCTTTGAACGGTGTGACCCGTGTTGAAACGGCACTCAGGTTCCACTTTGACACAAACATGTTGGACAAACAATCGCCGTCATCTCAGGCACGAGGCTCAAGTCCACGTGTGAACCAATCAAACGACTCCATCTGAAGCACTTTCGCTCTGCATTCCACACTCATGTGTTCATGCTGGAAATAAAACCTTGTTTTCATGACCCTTTGACTGCATCTCTCTTTAAAACAACGTTGATGAATCTTCTGCTATTAAAAGTGAGAATAGATAGATTGTAAGGTAGAACTTTATTGATTGAAAATTGTTTCACAATACAAATTGTTGTTCTCGCGATAAACATGAAACTGAAAATAGTGACGTCATGAGCCAGAGAGCTCGTGACACCAATGATACATTTAAACACAACAGACTCAAACTGATCACGTGATCTATATCTAGAAAATAATTGATTCATTTCCTACTCTCACCACAGGAGGTCGCCGTTGACCTTTTTGTGGGTGAAAGTGAGTGAAAAATATTTTAGGTGGGGCTCTATTCCAGTACTTTTCCCCCCATCCTAAATATTACATTTAAAAATCAACACATTAATAGTAAGTAAACGTTATCTGTAAAGCGCCTTTAATCAAATCACTTTAAGTTAATGATGGATAATAATGTTTATTATGCTCCTTGTTTCATTCCAAATGAAAACATGTTTTAATTATACTCTTATCTACATAATACAGAATAAATTAAGATATTTAAAAAAACCAACAAACAACTAAAAACCAACCTGTCGTCTGCGCCAGAACAATAGAGATGTTGACTGTTTTGATTGAATTGAAGACTTTTCTTAAATCTCCTGACATTCATTGTTTGTTCATAACCGTCATGTTTGCACTGATCGTTTATAACTACTGTCCCATAATGCACTGTAACTGTTCAAACACTAATAATGAATCTGACAAGAGCAACTATTTTATAATAGAATGTTAATTATTTAGGAAATTAAACACGTTTTCTATGATGTTTGGCCAGCAGTTTTTATTTGTATTAGTTAGTTGGACAAATCTGAGCTCTGTGTGTGTTAAGGTGTGTGCGTGTGTGTGTGTGTGTGTGTGTGTGTGTGCATTCATTCATGTGTGAGTTATAGGAAGCAAGAATAGAGAGAAAATCTACTCAACTTGCTGAT
The DNA here is from genome assembly GCF_982586985.1 of Callionymus lyra. Lineage (NCBI taxonomy): Eukaryota > Metazoa > Chordata > Actinopteri > Syngnathiformes > Callionymidae > Callionymus > Callionymus lyra. The sequence goes on along the minus strand of NC_141828.1, from coordinate 25,021,416 downwards.
TTCTCAACTGCTGCATATTTTCTTGGATGTTATCTTCCTCCTGCTTCTTACACAAATACTTCCTGGTGTTTTTTCATCCTGCACAGAATCATGTCTGTTTATATTAATCTTATCTTCTTCCACCTTAGTTTCCTGCTTATTTAGATTATATTAGATGGATTTTATTAATCCCTCTGGAGATCTCCTGCGGGAAATCAGGTATTTATTTACAACAACATGTCATGTCACTATTGTGTCACTGACTTGATAAAAGATGCTGCAGTCTTGCATCTAAACACCACAGATCTCCAAGTGCTTGAGGGAGAATACAGTCTGATACTGTTGATAATAATGATGACGAAGAAGAAGATGGAGAAAATGGTGAAGATTCGGCTGCTACTGCTGATGATGATAAAGATTATGATAATGATGAAGATAAATGTTATGATAATGATGATGATAAAGATTATGATAATGATGAAGATAAAGATTATAATGATGAAGATAAAGATTATGATAATGATGAAGATAAATATTATGATAATGATGAAGACATGATGATAAAGATTATGATAATGATGAAGACGATGATGATAAAGATTATGGTGATGATGAAGATGAAGATGATGGCAAAGATTATGGTGATGATGAAAATGATGATGTTCATAAAGATGATGAAGATGAACATGAAGATATTGATGATGAAGATGAAGATGATGAACTTCACTCAAAAGTCTCATCATTCCATGTATGAAATATTTCTCTTGATCTGTACTTGGACTTTTGTTGAGACAGAAATAATAATTATTTAATTTCCATAATTGTTGAGTCTTTTGCTGCTTCATGTGACATCTCTGACGCTTGATAATGGCTCCCCCTGTAGGCCCGAACACCAAACTGAAAGTTTTTCATGAGCTCTCTAGACTCAAGCTAATGTGAAAGGAACCACCTGATCACAAGTTTGACCACAAGGTCAAGGATGAGGATGAGCAGGCACTCGCGGCAGGAACGTCGTAATGATCTCTTATGTTGCAGACGTGGTCATGCTGGGGGTCGTGCTGGGGGTCATGCTGGGGGTCAGTGGAGGACAGGAGATATCTGAGACTGCAGACACAAGACAACTCGGATACCTTGAATAAATGCATCCTGCGCTCAGTGCTGAGGCAGATCCCCCCCAGTCTTCTGAACCTCTTCTTTGTGTCGCCCCAAGATTATCCTGCAGCTTCGACATATTTAGAAGCTGATTATGCAAATGTGACTTATCTCCAGTCAGAGGAACTGATCCTCGTCTCAGAGGAACGTACCTGCAGCTTCAAAGAGTCTCATTACAGTCATTGTGTCTGACTGACGACAACAACACACTTCCTCAACCACACATCCTCTAATGACGTCAGTCACGGCTACACTGTTTCTACTGCACAGCATCCCAGCTACTCTGGGACACAGAGACACACATCTTCTTGAGTTGTGTTGTTTTTTCATGCAACTGTATTGATATTTAACAGCACTGTGTCTATATCTTCAAAATAATTTATATTTTATTTGGATTTTAAACCATATTTTATTTTTGTCATAAATATTCCATTGTTTTATTTTTAATTAATCATGTATAAAATATAATATATTAATTGGATGAAATAGAGAGAGAGGAAGATCGTTCCCAAGCTTGGGAGCAACAGCCTGGAAGGATTTCTCTCTTCTGGTCCTGAACCGTGTGCGAGGAACCATAAGTAGATTCTGATCCACAGACCTCAGAGCCCGAGCTGGAGTGTAAGTCTGGATCAGATCACTGATGTAAGGAGGAGTCTGACCATGAATAGCTCTGAAAGTAAGAACCAGAATTTTAAAGTTGATCCTGAAAGAAACTGGAAGCCAGTGAAGAGTTTTAAGGATCGGAGAAATGTGAGTTCTTCTACTAGAGCAAGTCAGAATTCTCGCTGCAGAGTTCTGAATCAAATGCAGGCGAGACAGATCCTTCTTGTTAAGACATGAAAACAAACTGTTAAAATAGTCCAGACGAGAAGAAACAAACGGATGGATTATAAGATCCAGATCATGTTGTGACAACATTTTCCTAAGTTTAGAGATTTTTCTCAGTTGAAGGAAACAGTTTCTGGTCAGTTTTCTACAGTGTTGAACTAGAGACATGTCTTTATCAAATACAACACCCAGATTTCTCAGGTTTAGTTTGACAGACTGACCTAAGTCACCCAAGTACTGACTCAACCCTGGAACCTTATCATCAGGAGCAATCACCAGAGTTTCAGTTTTGTCCACATTTAGCTGCAAAGTGTTTTCACTCAGCCATTGTTTGATTGTTTGATTTCTAGTAAACAATTGACTAAGCTGTTCGGCCTCTGGGGCTCAGTTGGATCAAAAGAGCAGTAGAGCTGGATGTCATCAGTAAAAATGTGATAAGAAACATCAGGAAATCTCTAAATGATTTTACCTAATGGGAATCAAGTACAGCGAAAAAATTAAGCACCTAAAACAGAACCTTGAGGGACTCCACACAACAGATCCGCCGATTCAGACTTCATTTGATTGGCAGATACACTGAAACTGTGCCCAGAAAGGTAAGATGAGAACCATTGTAACACAGACCCAGACAGTCCCACTTCATCTCTCAGTCTCAGCAGGATCTGGTGATCAACTGTGTCAAAGGCTGAGGACAGATCCAAGAGAACCAGAACAGTGAATTTACCAGAGTCAGCCGACATCATGATGTCACTGGACACTTTCAATAAAGCTGTCTCCGTAGAGTGATGTTTACGGAAGCCAGACTGAAACTTCTCATGGATGCTGCTCTGTTCCAGGAATAATGACAGCTGTTCAGAGACCACCTTCTCCAAGATCTTGGACGAGAATGGAAGGTTAGAAATAGGCCACAAATGAATGGGGTCAGTCGGATCTAAGTCTGGGTTTTTGAGTAAAGGCTACACAATGGCATGTTTAAATGCATTGGGAAAAACCCCAGTAGAAAGAGAGAGGTTTACAATATTGGTAACCCAGGGGCCAATTACATCAAATACTTTGATGAAGAGCCTACAAGGAAAGACGTCGTCTGAGCAAGAGGAGGGTTTCATCTTTAAAGAGTCATACTTATGCCACACACTGGAATCCAACTCATGACAGAGGGGCCAAATGGGGTCAATCTGGCACTCTCATAGTCTGTGTGAAGCCTTTGATACTTTTTGCTCCTCAACTTGGGGAAAAAGATGTGTTACGAGCAAAGAAAAATCTGATCTTACTAAAATTAAAAGTTAAGATGCATAAACTTGTAACATGATTTTTGCACCTAAGAGGCTGGATGGTTTTAAACATGGGTGTCACACAATCTTCAACAGTCTTAGTCACAGTTCAAACAAAATGTATATTAAATTATAAATATGTTTTTCCTTCACCACACAGATCTTGATGCTATGCTAACTATTGCAACTGAATCCTTTCTCTCACCTCTGCTCGTCAGCATCCTTCATCACATCCATCAGTCTTCGTCCAGGATCGATGCACTGAAACACCTCTGTGGCCGTGAGAGTGATCGACACGAGAGAGAGAGTGAGACCTGCTCAAGAACCAGAACCATCAGTGTTGCTGTGAGTGTCTCTGAAGTTGAGTTAAAGAAGCTGCTGACATAACTGAATCATTGAGCTCGATACAACTTTGTTTACAAACACTAAGATTAATCTTGCAGGCGGAAACCTCGAGCAGACCCAGACTCAGTGTGAACACGTAGATAGTGTTTGACTTGTTGTACATTATAAATCAACCTGGAATTTGTTGAAAGGAAGTAAATGTAAAAAAATAATGTCATAGTTATTTTGTGTTAATCAAAGTAGTAGAAAGTCTATGATCACTTCAAAAATGAAGGATTAAAAAAACATGTGAAAATCATGATTCCTGTTTGGCCTATGACTCCGACAGATAAAAGATTTTGTCCCCTCGTGTGATGGAGTTTGAGCGGCTGGACACACAAAGTAAGACTTGAAAGACGTCGGTCACGGACGAGCCTCTAAACTCCTGCTGCTCCTCGTAGTCGTGCATCATCCCTAAATAGTTTCTTTTGAAGGATGCGGACATCAGGGGCGGTGGATTTACAGCTGTTGATCCTGTTTCATGTCGGAGCAGCGACCGGTGTCTGAGGTGTAAATGAGGTCGTAGATCAGGGAGAGTGTCGGCCTCAGATGGAGCTCGGCTGATGAATGGATTACGTCGCCTCGTTCCAGAAAAGCTCCAGGCAAACAAACCGCTGTGCTGTTTGTGTCCCACTCACAGGTGCAGCAACACTTCCATTTTCCTGCCAAAAAAATCCTCCAGTGAGAAACAAAATCAAGTCTTGAAACGAGTCGACTGTTGAATAAATAATGGACAAACATTATGTTGCGGTTTCATTAGACACCTCTCGCCACGAGCAGGAGAAACATCTCAAACTTGAACTCTTTAATTCTTCCTGTCCGTGTCGGGGGGACAAATAATGTCCGCCAATTTGTTCAATGTTACTGAAAATGAAATGAATGAGATGAAGATGAATGTTCATGATGATATTGTGTCTAGCTAAGCTAGGTAAGGTAAATGTATATAAATAAGGAATTGATCTATTCAATTAACATTTTGTATTTCCAAAAAGCTTGTAACCAAAAAGTATTTTACACACGGGTTTACTTCTTTATACGTTTGAATCAATTTTAAAATCTTTTAAGGAATGAATTGATGTGGACTTTGAACTCTGAACTGGATTTATTTGTAAGTTTTTCACTCTATTTTCATTTGACTGTGTTTTACTCTAATGTGCTCTAATGATTAACTTTAAATAACTATTGTTTTTCATCACATTGTTGCTACTGTTGTGTTGTTTTTAATGTTGTGTGCAATTTTTGTGCAAAGAGCATTGTGAGACTGACAGCATTAAAGCTGATATACATTAAATGTGTTATTATTATTTCCTCGTCTTCGATTCCCACCTCTTTTATGCATATATATCGCTTTTTTATTACCTTATTATGGCCCTCCTAAGATGCCATATTTATGGTAGTGTCGGGTAAAGGAGGAGAGATCTGGAGATAGTTCAGATGGATTGAGTCTCAAAGAATAATTTGACGGTATGTAATCATACGTCCTGTTGAAGAGAGTTTGGTGTATATTAAATGTGTTTAGTCATGACCCTGACTGATTAAACATAAATATTCAGATTCTAAATTCAATATGATTCAATAAGAAGGTGGAAGATGAGAAAAATATATATTTGGTTCTGTGAAGAATTCATATCCAGAGTGACTAAAAGACAAAATTCTCTTCCCACTGAATCATGAATCCACATCTTGATGACTCACTATTTTAATAACAGAACAATATTCATGGTCTTCAGAGCAGACTCATTTAACACTCGCATTTGTCATGCTGGTGAGATCATATGTTCCTCTCTTCATCTTCTTCACTTCGTGTTTGTCTTTCTTCATATAAGCAGGTCAAGAACTAGAGCTGCTCATATGAAGATGAAGTCTCTTCAATAACGAGACAAATAGACCATGATGAACACGTCACTGAAGTGATGGATGATTCAGTAGGAACGCCATCACACAAGATGCCATGATTAGACTCACACACTCTCTCTCACACACACCTACTCACACACACAGATACACACACACACAAACACTCACACACTCATACGCACACACACACACGCATGCAAACACAGACACACACACACAGATACACGCACACACACAAACGTGCATGCACACACACACACACACTCACACATAGATACAAGCAGACACACACAGATACACGCACACACAAACACGCATGCACACACAAACACTCACACAGAGATACAAGCACACACACACAGACACTCACATACAGATACACACACACAGGCACACACATTCGTGCACAGACAAACACATGCACACACACATGCATAGACACATACATACACACACATTCGTGCACAAATACATGCACACAGATACACACATACACACTTACCCACATACACTTACAGACACACACACATTCGTGTACAGACAAACACATGCACACACATTCACAGACACACACATACACACTCAAACCCAGACCGACATGCACAAATACACACATGCATACGCACAGACACTCACACACACATAAAAACACACATACACGCACACAGACACACAATGATACACACAGACCCACTAGGGCACACTATGATAGATGCACAATTAAGCAGAAACTGAGACACAAGGACACAGACACACATAATGACAAAGACACACACAGACACACACAGGGGATACGTGTCAGAATGAAACGGCAAAAATGATGTTTGTGTTTCAAAAAACAAAACAATCTGGACTCTCAGGAGTTTCTTGTGTTGACGTTACGTTCTATATCATCCTCTGAGCTGCGATTGTGTTCAGCGGCGGTTGATTAATCCTGTCTGGTTCGTCTGCTTCACTTTGATAATTTGCATCTTGATTTAGAGGCTGAAGCGAGTTGTGCTCCCGAGTCGCCCTGATAAACAAACTTGTGGAGGAAAGTGGAGCATCAGTGTTGTTGCTCTTCACTGTCACTGAGAAAATAAACATCACAACAAACAAATGAGGATCAACTGAGACAGTTTCAACCTTCAAAGATCCTGCTGAGAGGGAAACCTTTTACACACTCGAGTCAAAGTCACCTTGACATGTGTTGACAGTATCTTTGTTCCATTTTTACAATTGTAGACTTGAGTCAAACACATGTTTGGTTTGATTTTTCAGACACATACAATCAAACAATTTTCAACTGTAATCAAACAATTTTCAACTGTAATCAAACTACTTAAAACTGCAAACAAACTATTTTCAACTATAATCAAACAATTTCAACTTTAATCAAACAATTTTCAACTATAATCAAACAATTTCAACTATAATCAAACAATTTTCAACTATAATCAAACAATTTTCAACTATAATCAACAGTTATTATCTATAATCAAACTATTTACAACTGTAAACAAACAATTTTCAACTATAATAAACAATTTACAATTATAATCAATCAATTTTCAATTATAATCAAACAATTTTCAACTATAATCAAACAATTTTCAACTATAAGCAACAGTTATTATCTATAATCAAACTATTTTCAACTGTAATCAAACTATTTCCACTATAATCAAACAATTTTCAACCTAGCAAATTGTGAATAACTTTTCACCTTCAACATAAAAGAGATGATAATGGAAAAACGTCTCTTCTAATTGTGCAATTAAACGACTGTGAGCCATCAATCTATATCACCTGATTGCCTCATCAACCCTTGATAAATAATAGATAATAGAAAATGAAAACTCTTAATTCGCTGAAGTTTGTATCTGCAGAAGTTCAGAGTCTGAGGATTGTCCAGCAACATTTCCAGATATGAGCGTCAGAGATCTTCTATGGAAGTATATCAGTGCCAGAATATTGAATGGTAGAACTTTGATTTTCTTTATTTAAATATTGTTTTTTAAAGCATTGACTTTTTAAATGGAACAACTGAATTCAATTGGAGGATTAGTCAGTGAGCTTATCTGTTATCTCAGCTGATGATTGACAGTTTTCTGAACCACCTGTGGCGTCTCTCTTCTCTTTCTTCTTCTTCTTTTTACTTACTTACTTACTTCTTTTTCAAAAAAGTCTTCGTCCATCCATCGTGTTCTTCACACGTGTCGGCGCGGCTGCAGGTCCAGACTCATTATTCCTCTGCTGGTGTGGAATGATCCAGCAACAGTATAGATAACACATTAACATTGACCCGAGTTCTTGATTTGCTTCACCAAACATCCTTTTAACGCTTCAGCCGGAGGTTATTTATCGTGACAGGATATTGACGATCACAGAACGTACGTCTTCACCGACCGGTTTTAGTCTTTCAAGCCTTGAAGCATTTATGAGACGCATTGAAAGTTCCGTGAATCAAGGCAATCACAGTCATGGGCGATGATTAATCGTGATTAATCGCATATTCAAAATATTCTCTCTCACCTAAGAAATTCTAGTTTTACTCTCTTTGTTGACAACCATACTCCCTGTCTCTTATCTTCCCTAAACATTGACATCTTTATAGGTCACGATCACAACTTGAACATTAAGATTTCGGCCCAGAGGCCATGGGAAATTCTTTTCTTAACAAGGTTTAGCAGTAGGGGAGAAATAAATCGTGACAACTCAGAGCACAGAGCAGGAGGCAGAACTGCAGTCCTACACACTCTTCTGCAACAGTCACCTGCCTTTAACCACATAGAGAGGAAGAATCTGCCCTGTTTAATAAAACCAAGAACAAATGTCTGCAGTAGAATCTAATTCAAATAAATACTTCCACTACTGTTGCGCAGGACAGGAGAATTAAGTGTGGATTGTTGAATATCCGATCCATGTCCTCAAAAGCTTCAGTTATTGATGAACTCATATCAGATAAAACCATTGACTTATTCAAACCTGTCTGTCTATAGATGATTACGTATCTTTAAATGAATCAACACCACCCAGCCACACTAACTTTAATGCCCCTCGACGCTCTGGTTGAGGAGGTGGAGTCGCTGCTATCACCAACTCATGTCTGTCAACCTTTACTAGACCACAATGTGATTTCAACTCTTTTGAAAGTATTATACTTAGTATATCTAATACAACCTTGATATCAGGTCAGTCACTTCTCTTTGCAGTACTCTATCGTCCTTCTGGTCCATATTCTGAATTCTTGTATGAGTTCCGTGAGTTCTTGACCAGGCTGGTGCTTAAATCAGATAAAGTGTTTTTAGTTGGTGACTTTAACATCCATGTTGATATGGTCCATGATAGTTTAGCTAACAGGTTTAACTCTATCCTGGAGTCATTTGGTTTCTCTCAGTATGTACATGTACCGACTCACTGTTTTAAGCACACATTAGATCTTGTCCTAGCGGACGGACTTGAAATAAAAAATGTTATTGTCTCTCCTCAGAATTCACTTCGATTCATAACTTTTGATTTTATCTTAAATGACCCAAGTCTACAGAGCAGGAGCACTCTCAAAAGATGTCAGTCTGGGAGTGTCATAAAAAAATTTAAGGACTCAATTCCCTCAGTGCTCAGTAAAATGCCTAGCCTCAGTGTTTCAGGAAACTCTACCCATAGTCACCATGACTTTGATTGACAGCTTCACAGACTCGCTACATAACACGCTTTACTTAATTGCACCACTAACTCAAAAGACTGTTAACAGAAGTAGTCGTGCTCCCTGGTATACTCAGGAAACATGTAAATTAAAACAGGATTCTAGACGACTAGAGATTAAATGGCGTTCATCAAAAAATGATGAATTCTACCAGGTCTGGCAAGATAAGTTAAAAATATACAAGGCATCTCTTCGGAAAGCCAGAGCCAGCTATTACTCATCACTTATAGAAGCAAATAAGAATAACCCCAAGTTCTTATTCAGCACTGTAGCCAGGCTGACACAGAGCCATCAGTCCATTGAGCAGTCCATCCCTCCTCATCTCAGTAGCAGTGACTTCATGAACTTTTTTAATGAAAAAATTGTAACTATCAGAGGAAAGATTCAAGACGTCCTAGATTCTTCTAATACAACCGGTGCAGCTTCACCGGACACAGACACTATAACTGATATATTTGGACTCCTTTTTACCAGTGAGTCCTCGACAGCTGTCCCTGATTGTTTCCTCCTCAAAGTCCACAACATTGCTGTGTCTCAAATCGCATACTAGCGTACTAAAAGTTAGTATTTTTAGTACGTTAGTGTGTCTCAATTCTTAGTATGCGAAATTTAGTGCGCCATGCATACTAAATTGGCATACTAACACGCCCACAAAACTAGCATGGTTCGATGGACACTAACCATACTAAACAGCCGCCATTTTAGTGACGTTTTAAACGAAAGTTACGTCCAATATAAATGCATATATATTCATATACTTAAATGTGTATTTTCAGCAGCAGTAGGAGGATAAACACGTCTTCGCTGCTGATACCAGCTTAAATATCTCGCGATTATTTAGATTCTCATATTTTTTCTTTATTTCTTTTTCTAAAGTTGCAATACGTGCTGCCAGCAGGTGTCGGCGATAGCGTTCAAACAGCTGCTTGAAACATCGTTAAATAGAAGTAGAAGAAGAAGCTGTCATGTGATTTCCGGTTAGTGTGTAGCTTCAGGGTTTGATTTGAGACATACTATCTGCGGAGAATTTGCGTACTAGTTAGTATGCATACTAAACTGATGCATACTAACTTCTAGCATACTAAGATTAGTATGCGATTTGAGACACAGCACATGTCTTCTGGATCCTATTACTTACCTACTTAACTTTCATACTTGACATTATTAACTTGTCAATGACATCAGGCTATGTGCCTCAGATTTTTAATGTTTTAAGTTGCAGTAATTAAACCTCTGCTTAAAAAACCCACTCTTGATCCTGAGGTTCTCACTAACTATATGCCTATCTCTAATCTTGTCTTCATTTCAAAGATTCTGGAGAAAGTGGTTATGAGTTAGCTCTGTGATTATCTCTATAACAATGATCAATTTCAGGTGTTTCAGTCTGGTTTTAGGGAACAGCACAGAGACTGCCCTGGTAAAAGTTAGTAATGACCTTCTAATGGCTTCTGATCAGGGCCATGTTTCAGTTCTTTTTCTTCTAGATCTCAGTGCTGCATTATAACTATAACATAACTTTCACTGTTATGCTGATGACACCCAACTCTACTTGTCAATGAAGCCAGATGAAAGAAATCCGCTAACACAACTACAGTCCTGTATTACAGATATCAAGTCCTGGATGACCAAAAACTTCCTTTTACTGAACTCGGACAAAACTGAGGTTCTACTAGGTCCGCAACTGCTCAGACAATCGTTAACTAAGCTAGCTTTCCAAAATGGACTTCCCCTGCTGCTAGCATCACTGTAAAGATTCTGGGTTTCTGCTTTGACGAGGACTTATCATTTGACTCACACATAAAACAAATCCTACAGACTGCCTACTTCCACCTTTTTACATCTAAAAAATCAGGCACTTCCTTCCTTTGGATGCTGCTGAAAAACTCATCTATGCTTTTGTTACCTCCAGGCTGGACTATTGTAACTTTCTTCTGTCAGGATGTTCTAAAAAGTCTCTCAGACTGCAGCTCGTGTCCTGACTAAGACTAATAGGCGCGAACACATTTCTCCTGTGCTGTCCTCTTTACATTGGCTTCCTGTAGAATTTAGAATATTGTAAAATGTAATTTAAAATTCTTCTCTTAACCTATAAAGCCTTACATTGTCTAGCACTAACATACATTAAAGATCTAATCCAAACGTATCAACCCTCTAGGACCTTAAGATCCTTAAACACTGATCTATTAGTTGTACCACAATTCTCTAAATGTAGATTTGGAGCCAGGGCCTTCAGTTTTCAAGCCCCTGTGCTGTGGAACCAACTACTGCCTTCAGTCAGGAGGGCAGACACCTTCTCAATGTTTAAAAACAATCTTACTTTTCGATAAAGCCTATAATTAGGACTGACTCGGGCTTTGCCTGAATCAGCCCTTTTTGTTTTTCTTAAGCTGCTATAGGCTTAGATTGTTGGAGGAGTTTTAGACACTGAGCTCTGTATATCCTTCCTTTTCTGCATTTAATTAATCAACGGTGCAGTTTAAACCCACACTTTTTATTTCTCTCCCGGAGCCCCAGCGCTCCACCTCCAGAGCTGCTGATGATCCAGGATCTCCACCAAGTCAATGACCCAGAGTTCTCTTCAGCACCTCCATGGACTCTTCTATACTCTCCTCTTATCTCTCACTGTATCCTCCCTCACTCTTCTCTCCGTCCATCTGTCTACCCCCCCATCCTTCCTCCCAGTCGGTCACAGCAGGTCAACATTGAGTCTGGTTCTGCCAAGGTTTCTGCCTTGTTAAAGGAAGTTTTTCCTCGCCACGCTGTGATTTACTCATTATTTAGTTGCTGGATCTGTTTTTACTTTCTCCACTATAGTCTCACTTCAACTGTAAAGTGTCTTGAGATAACGTTCTTATGTTAAGAAACTTTAGAATAAATCCTGCCACTAGATGGCAGCAGTCATGTCCTCCGCAGAGATGAATGAGGATGAGAGGATACAGTGGACTCCATCAGCTTCTAAAGCTGATGTTTGGACATATTTTGGTTTCAAAACAAATGAAAGCAGTTACGACTTCGTCAAGAGTCATGTGGTCTGTAAATTCTGTAACACCAGAGTCAAGTACTCAGCAATACAACAAATATATCCTTGATCCTAGAGTATCAGTATATATTGTATCGTTGACCCTGTATAGTGATAGTATCGTATCAACAGTTTCTTGACAACACAGAACAATGTAACTCACATTATTTTGTCCATTGTGTGTGTGCGTGTGTGTGTTTGAGTGTACATAGATAGATAAAACTTTATTGATCCCTCTGGAGAAATTCAGGAAATTGTTTACACAAATATGTGTGTTTGGGTGTGCGTGCGTGTCTGTGACTGCTTGTGTGTGTGTTTGTGTGTGTATGTTTGTAAGTATGTGTGTTTGTGTGTGTGCTTGTGTGTGTCTGGTAAGTATGTGTGTGTGTGTGTGTGTATTTTTGTGCGTGTATGTGTGTGTGTCGATCGATGCCTCTCGTGTGTGTGTGTCGATCGAGCCCACTAGAGCCACTTGTTAGATCTTTCGTGGGATAAAAAACCTTCCCAGTCACACGTGAACGAGTGTGTTATCCGATGATCTCCTTCGTTCCTCCACACGACTGATGTTTACACGTGTACAGTGTGTTCCAGATGAGACTTGGATATCAGGAGCTCCTGCCTCAACAGAGAGATAACAACTTCTGGGAGCACTTGTAATCTGCTGCTGGCAGCTCGCTACACTTTAGAGATTAGACTATTCAAAGTATGATATTGGAAAGAGGTCCATACAAACCACATTTTTGAATTACAATGTCCTTCTTTTTCAGCCCTTCTCCTGAGCCAGGCTTAGGTCTAGTAATCATGAGCAGTGTGACTGTGCGTTCAAACTCAAAACAATTTGTTTGAGTACCTGAGTTGGTTTCCAGCAAAAAGACACTCCTATGGAAGTATTTCTTCAGCATATTGAAAGGTTGAATTTAAAATTTTATTTCGTTATTGACATGTTGTTTTTTAAGCATTCACATTTTTTTTTACTAATTGAGTTTGATATTCAAATTCCAATCGTAGTGTTTACAACAAGTGTATAAAAATATACTTTTTTTTTATTGATAGCTTTTTAAATTCAGTATAAACATTTGTATAACATTATTATTATTATATTTCTATATGAATTGAAAAGGCTGATGGAAAATGTATTTTGAATTATCGGAAAAAGAATGTAAAACTTTATTTGAAAAATGTTCCATTTAAAAAAAATCAATTATATAAAAAAAAGCTACTTCAATCTTTTAATTTTGAAATTATAGAATCCAATTATTTAAATAAAATCAAGGCTTCATTTCTTTCAATATAAAAGGTTTCAACTATTGAAATGTTAAATTGTAATTATTCAATATTCTGAGGACACAAATAAACGTCCATACACCTCCTGATCCGTCTAAAGTGAGTGTAAAGTCAAAATGTTGATTTAGAAAGTCAAACATTATATTTTTTAATTGATTAATCAGTGTATTAATACAATCATGACAAAAAAAATATAAAATTAAGATACAAAGCAAGAATTTTGAATCTATTTTCCACTACTAGAGACGGAAACAATATACGTATATAACAATAATAATAGTAAGTAAATAAGTAAGTAATTTTTATTTGTATAGCGCTTTTCTAGACCAGGGTCACAAAGCACTTAAACAATCAAAACAATATTCATTAAAGTATATACTTTAAAGGGCAAGATAAAAATATAATATTGATAGTAATAATAATAAAGTAGGTTCTGTTCAATCCGTTAATGTTGTGAAGTGTATCCGAGGGTAGTTTTATGAAGCTGGAGTTCTAAATGTATCCCTCATATTCACATATTCTCACTTCAATATATTTCTCGTAGCGTATTTTTCTCCCTGCAGGCTAAACTTCTCTGTGTGATTAAAAAGACTCTGAGTTCACGAGTAACCCTGGAGAATAATTGGGTTATTTTTCTGCGTGCCTCTGAAAGTGAATTGTAATAATCTCCTCGACTCACAATTTCCCTTCATTATCTTCACTTCACATGTGAATCAAAGACGTGTTTGTGCTGAAGTTCTCATGGTGACAGAAATGATGACAGAACATTATTTATGATCATTCTTGTTGTGTTCATTCACGCAGACTTCAGGTTTTCTTCACTCGGCTGCTGATGTCTGGCTGATATAACCTTTCAGTCTTGAACCCTATGTTGGTCTGTTTGGTTTGTGCTGCAGAAGTAGATCAGTGACATCACAATATTGAATGTTTGATCAAACAATTTTCAAAGTTAATTAAATTATTTCTGTATTTAAAGATTATATTAATTTGTATTTAATTATTTTTTAAAATAATTTATATATTCAATGATAAATATTGTTATATAAACATATACATAGATTTGTTTAGCCTTTTAAATTAAATGTTTACTATTATACCAACATTTGTATATTAAATTGAAAAGGCTACAAGTTAATAAATAGATAATTTAGATAATTTATTTCGTAGTTATTGAAATTAGAATATCAAACTTTACGTGTAAAAAAATAAATAAATAAATTCAACAATTGAAATAATTTGATAAAAAATTCAAAGTTTCAACATTTGAAATGTTCAACAGACATTCACTGATACACTTTCAAACAGAATGACACTTTTATCTAGAGCTTATATTCATAGATCTCATTTTTCAACATCCCAGCCACAGTTGTGTTATTCCGGCATGATCTTAAACAAACACACACTTGTGAAACATGATGAAAGTTTCCTGCAACAAATGTAGTGCTCATCTTCGTAACATATTTGTCTGACAGTATGTTGTCCAAAAGTATTGACGTGAGACCTTTAGAAATATATTTTTATTATTTTACTTTGTTGACAATTCCTGTTGGACGTTCCTGCGCATCTATGCTGAGGTCCACAGATGTCTGTCAATCAAACTCTGCTGCCATTTTCACATGTCCGTCTCATGATCTCGTTAAATTGACTTCTGATCGGAAATATTGACCAAACATCCTTTGAAACAAGAGTTATAATGATCCTTGATCATTAGATTGTGAAACTGTTTTTCCAAGTACACCTACCCATCCCTTAAGTGCAGAACAACATTGACAGGCTGGAGAAGAGAAAAAATGGGTTTGAACAGAAGTGATTTAAAATGAGTTGTGGTTGGTTTCAGGGATTCAGGATCTCGTGGTGGACGTGGTCGGTCGATGGTTCTGCATTAGTCAAGACAGAACATGAGAAACAAATTCTTAAAGGGCACCTAATGTGCTGATTTAAGTGTCTCTTAAATTGTTGTAGGACCTCTATTATACTCATCAGTATGTTGCCTTCTGCACAAAACTCTCATTGAATGCTCTTTAAATGCACATGCTGTGTCTCAAATCGCATACTTCTATTAGTATACTAGAAGTTAGTATGCATCAGGATAGTGTACGTACTAACTAGTACGCAAATTCTCCACAGATAGTATGTCTCAAATCAAACACTGCCGCTACGCACTAACAGGAAATGACGCAACAGCTTCTTCTTCTACTACTATTTAACAATGTTGCAACCAGCTGTAGGAACGCTATCAGCGACACCTGCTGGCCGCACGTTTTGCAAGTTTGGAAAAAGAAATAAAGAAAAAATATGAGAGTGAAATATTCGCGAGATATTTAAGTTGGTAACAGCAGCGAAGATGTGTTTATCCTCCTACTGCTGCTGAAAATGCACCTGTAAGTATAAGCATATATATGCATTTATATATGACGTAACTTCCGTTTAAAACGTCACTAAGATGGCAGCTGTTTAGGGTGGTTAGTGTCCATCGAACCATACTTAGTTTTGTGGCCGTTTTAGTACACCAATTTAGTGTGCATGGCGCACTTAATTTTGCATACTAAGAATTGAGACGCACTTACGCACTAAAAATACTAACTTTGATTACGCTAGTACGCAAATTCTCCACAGATAGTATGTCTCAAATCAAACACTGCTGCTACACACTAACCGGAAATCACATGACAGCTTCTTCTTCTACTTCTATTTAATGATGTTTCAACCAGCTGTTTGAACGCTATCGCCGACACCTGCTGGCAGCACGTTTTGCAACTTTGGAAAAAGAAATAAAGAAAAAATATCAGAATCTAAATAATCGCGAGATATTTAAGCTGGTATCAGCAGCGAAGACGTGTTTATCCTCCTACTGCTGCGGAAAATGCACCTGTAAGTCTATGCATATATATGCATTTATATATGACGTAACTTCCGTTTAAAACGTCACTAAGATGGCAGCTGTTTAGGGTGGTTAGTGTCCATCGAACCATGCTCAGTTTTGTGGGCATGTTAGTACGCCAATTTAGTGTGCATGGAGCACTGCATTTCGCATACTAAGAATTGAGACGCACTAACGCACTAAAAATACTAACTTTTAGTACGCTAGTATGCGATTTGAGACACAGCACAACTGTTTTGGCTGGAAGTCTCGTCCAAGCAACCACGCCCACTCTGCTCTGATTGGTCACAAAACACAAGTTGCATTCAAGGACTCCCGTAGATTTCACACTCACCCCAAAAACTCCTGTTTTGTACATTAAAAACGAATAATAAAAATAAGGTTTGCTGCTTAATGTGCACATTACAAAAACACCTAAGGGCAGAAGTAACTCTCACCATGTTTAAATAAATATTTATTTTGTTTCACGATTAACATGTAGGTACTTAACTGATTGAGGGCTTCTAGGGGAAGACTTTGCACCGGTGTGACATCCGAATGTATCATTTAAACTGTAATCTCGTTTGGCGAGATTTCAGACGGGAGAACTTTATTAAGTATTAACTTAATTAACTTGAAGAAGACGACTTCAACATTTACAACATGTGAGTAAGTCAGAAGAGTTGGGTTTTCACATCAGGTGCCCTTTAACTAATGGACACACACAAGATTGTGTTAAAGCAACTCATGAAAGATGATTTTTAAACGTGTACAACTTGTCATTCAATATTCCCTCAAAGATGTTGTTTCATCGTCTCCGTTATTGCAACTGTGTCTGCGGCGATGATGAATAATTGGATGAATCTGAGAAGACGATGAACACTGGAGCGCTCGTATCATTTACATCACAGTGTCAAACGTAATCTTTTACAGTCTACAGGCCACAAATCTAACAGGAAGTGGGAACCTGATTTTAATATTGAACAAAAAATGTATTGCTGAATTTTCTCTTTATATTTGAAATTGTTAAGTTTAAAAAAAACCATTTATTTTCAAGGTCAAACTTGCTGCTATGCACACACATTTGTTGACTTCAGCGAGGCTATTAGTAGAGCGGCGTGCTGATGTCAGCATGTTTACAAGACGAAGTTAAAAATGCATGAAAGTATATGAAAGAAAAATGTGAGGACAGAATGTGAACGTGTGATCTTTATTATGGAGGAAAATCAGTGCCATTAATATATTAATGGTCGAATTTAAATTAAGTATGGAAATTATTATTAAAAAAAAAATTATAATTTAATTGAACAATTTCTACATTGAAAAGTTTAATTTATTTTTATTAAACAATTTAATTCCAATAATGCAAAAATACATTTCCTGAATTCTCTATAAAATGTTGGTATAATAGTGTCACCAGACACGCTGGTGATCATGTGAAGACGTCGCTGCCTCGTCATTCATCATGACTGATTCCAAAGTAATGCTATTGTCTGGTGACACTATTGCATTTTTTATATTGAATTTAAAAGACTAATTAAAAAAGTATTGTATTTAGAAAATGTACTTTTGAATTATTTAATCAAACTTTATAACGCTATAATTCTTTAACTCTAAAATTAAAATATTAAAAAACATTTTTCAATAAATAAATTAAGTTTCAACATTTAAAATGTTTAATTAAATCATTCAATATTCGACACTGATATACTTCCATATTTATGAATGAAGAGTTAGAGTAGAAAATACTTCAGTGTATTAAAATCTGTAAACCTTTTTTTTTCTGACTCATTAGCGCCACCTGTGGCAGTAATCCTCCGTGAGCCGTGGAAACAAAGATTAGTGTCTCGGGAGGAATCTGTCAGATTTAATGGTGGAGGAAAGTTTCATTGCCTGCAGCGACTCAACAAACTAATGCACGAGTAACATCTTCCACTGACCTAACTACCTAATTAGGTGAAAACACTTCGCTGTGACTTGAACCGAGCGCTTCCACTGCAGCAATAGTTTTATAAAAGTCGCAGTAATGAGCATGAAAACAGCCACGAGTAAAACTAAACTGATGATCGGACATTTCTCTGCATCGTGCGGGATTAATGTGATGATTTAAAAAAAAAAAAAGAAAAGCTGGACAGCAGCTGTTTTCATTTTGTTTAATATGTCAAAGTACAGGCATTGGGGAACCTCAGCAGAAAGTCTTTTTAATGCTTCAACAATCACGGAATTGCTTTTAGTCGAGCTTTTAAAATCAAGAGACACAACTTTGACCAATTCCTTCTCAAATTGCTCAATTAGGTGCGAAAGCTTTGTGAATATTGCTGCTGCTCATGATTATTTCATCCTCACTTATTTGGACTCATGAATAATGGAGGAGTCGTGTGTGTGTGTGTGTGTGTTTGTTAATGTGTGTCGTCCTTATCCGACGAGAGCAGCCACCAGATCATTGAAAAGACAGATTAGCGGCAGAATCCTTGTAGACCTGTGACAGCAGACGTGGAAGTTTAAACACTGCTGAGCGACTCACAAACACAAACTTGTACACAAAAGGGGTAAAGAAGTGTGAGCAAAGAGGTTTAGTGTGTGTGTGAGATAAATAATGTAGCAGCTGGTTCTCTGTACTCCTTTCTGTTGCCTTAATTCTGGCAGAGTTCCCGAGAGTGTAGTCACGAACCCAGAGTGTGTTCTGTGATGATCACGCATGACGACACACACACTCATACCACACACACACACCTGAATTCATATTTAATTCCTCCTAGAGTCTCTTGTTGGTCATCAGAAGTGTGAAGTCAGCTTCTCTTTCAGTTTTTTTTTTAAGGATTAAAAAGTGCCAATAAAACATGGTGGTCAACAACAAGATGGTGCAAGAGTGTTCTCAGCAGTTACACAACATCCTGAAATACAACCGAGGGAGCATTAAAGACTGTAAACAGCATTAATGTTGTCTGTGGACGTTTGTTTGTCTCAACCTCATCTTTCATTTACTTTCGGCTTCAACTAGTTTCAGTTTCAAAAACTCACTCACACACAGAATATTCAACTACAAATATTTTCAACTGTAATCAAACAATTTTCAACTTTAATCAAATAATTTTCAACTATAATCAAACTATTTTCAACTTTAATCAAACAATTTTCAACTATAATCAAACAATTTTCAACTTTAATCAAACTATTTTCAACTATAATCAAACAATTTTCAACTATAATCAAACAATTTTCAACTGTAATCA
Source organism: Callionymus lyra (assembly GCF_982586985.1). Lineage (NCBI taxonomy): Eukaryota > Metazoa > Chordata > Actinopteri > Syngnathiformes > Callionymidae > Callionymus > Callionymus lyra. The sequence goes on along the minus strand of NC_141828.1, from coordinate 25,001,864 downwards.
AACAATTATAAGCTGTAATTAAACAATTTTAAACTATAATCAAACAATTTTAAACTATAATCAAACCATTTTAAACCATAATCAACATTTTAAAACCATAATCAAACATTTTAAACCATAATCAAACAATTTTTAAACCATAATCAAACAATTTAACAACCTTTTAAAGCTTCCTCCTTGTTTATCTCATGTCTTTTTAAAACAAAACTTTCATATATATCGATATATATAGATATTTCTATGGTTGACATCTATGGTAAGTGGAAATCTTACATGTGCTGACATTGCTTGTTGCTTTTGTTTTATGGCAGCAGAGATTTTTTTCTCTTCAATATTTGTTATCAGTGATAGAAAAGGCTTTTCTGGTTTAATTCTCACTCCAGCGAACAGCAGAGGATCTAGATTAATGGACTTTCTTCCACTTCTGAGGGAGAAGAATGCAGGCTTTTGTGTCGGAGCAAAGTGAAATGAATGTCTTTGCTTCACTGCGATAGTTCTGCCAGGATACAAACCTTCTGATGTGAGTCTGTGTCATGGTCTGTATTCACTTCACGTGACAAGATAATCATGAATTGAAGAATTCAATTGGATGATGCAGTAGATGTTCTTAAAAAAGCGAGAGTAAGCCACTGTTTGTAGTCCAACCATTGTGAGGTTGACTGACATATCACAATCCAACCATTTCAACCATCTTGATTCCTATACGATACCTTTAATGTAAAATTGTTAGTTGTTTTTAATGCTTAATTATCATAAAGCATGTGGTTTCAATTGCACAGACTCACAGGACAAAAAAAACGTTCAAATTTTCACTGAATTTCTTCAATCTACCTCCATTTTTCAATGAATTTCTTTGATTTACCTCCATTTTAAACATAATGTATTTGATTCACCTCAATTTTCACTGAATTCCTTTGATATACCTCCATTTTCCACTGAATCTTTTATGATCTACCTTCATTTTTCACTGAATTCCTATGATCTACCTCCATTTAACACATCATTTATTTGATTCGCCTCCATTTTTCACTGAATTCCTCTGATCTACCTCCATTTTAAACATCATTTATTTGATTTACCTCCATTTTTCATCAGGTTTCCAGCTCAATTGTGGAAATTTAAGTAAGTAAGTAAGTAAGTAATGGTTAATCGTCAAGTAAATAAAGGGGTCTTTTCTTGCTAGAAAAAAAGAGTTAATTCTGGAGAATACTCAAGGTGATTAATTTTTCTTTTATAGATTTCTTTTAGGTATTTTTTTATTTGTTTTGTTGGCTTCAAAATTGAGTAATCGTCCAGTTGAACAGACTGAAAGTCGCTTCATGAGTCTCATTTAGACAACATTTTTCATGCAAACTACAACAAGAAAAGAAAATTAATGAATGATATCGACTCTGGTCTTTTTAACACATCCTTTCATCCTTCAGACCTGGATATCTCCGAGGACGTTACGTAACGGACCCTGAGGAGCCACATTAAAAGAAGAAGGTCGGAGGTGCAAGAGATTTCCTCACCTCGGTAATTAAACGCTGCTCCAGGAATATGAATCCACTTGAATGTTCATTCATCTCCGTAGATACTTATCGGAGCACACTTGTGGACGCAGACGTTTCTCTCCTGCTGTAACAGGAAAGAGAAAAATGGATTTTTTAATTCCTTGGGTCTGATCTCAAGAGGCTGCGGCATGAGGAAGAATGTTAATGTTGAAGGAGGAACCTGAGATGAACCGGAGCCGGACGGAAAGTGACCAAAGAAAGTCATTGAAAATGTGTTACTGGGTTTTTCTTTTCACCAAAAAAAATGAAAAATAAAAATTTACATTAAGATTTCTTGAAATCAAATCAAATGTTTAATGCTTAAGAAAATAAAAAATAACCTCAAAGTCAATTAGATTTTATTAATTAAGTCTAGTTAATTTCAGCTTAACTTCCTTAATACATGTAGAAAGATGGTATCAGCTGAGATGTGACTTTGAAAAATATAAAAGATCCACTTAAAGTCACATATACTGTTCAGGTGTTTTTAGTTTGATTAATAAAAGTATTAAAGCATGCGTCGAACTTGAGGTTTAGGGGCCATATCTGGCCTGAAAGTCTGTTTTTGTGTTTCCCAGGAAGATTGGTTCAAAATCAAAGTAGATTATTGTTGATTTTGTGACCTCCAAGGATGTTGGTCTTTAACATACAAAGGATGTATTTCAACGTTAACTAAAGTAAGTTTTGTTTAAGTAATTATATAATTGAAATTAAAAATGATAAATTTAATAATTAAGTAGCTTCACAAATAAAAATGACTTACTTGCTTTACCCGGGAGACTCAAATTGTCACTGGAAGTCTTGTTGTCCATGAACTCTGTTCCTTATCTTATCTCAAACTTTGACATCTTTATATCCATATAAACATGAATCTACTCTGATTTGAGTCAACAATCCGATGATCCGACGGCAGGATTTGGCCTCCAGATCAAGAGCATGTTACATGTGATCTAGAACAACTGTATATCAGCAGTTAGCATAGCAACATGCTATCTAGTTACCCTACAAGCAACTGCGCTGCAACATGGATATATACAAATATTTATTACCCTCAAAAACAACCTTGATTTAACCTTTACTGGTTGAATTGGTTATAATTTTTATTAAAACTGTTGCAAGGAAGATAAAAGTTTTTTTTTCCCAAAATACATATTCATGCTGACAACTTGAGCTCTAACTCAGGGTCAAAGGTCAATACGGTTGTTTCTTCCCGTACTCCTCGACAGTTCACAAACAACCATTCTCTCACGATAAAAAAGAAGGATTTCTGTTAAAACGTTGATGCCAGCTAAAGTCAAACCATCATTTTGATTTGAAAAAAGTAGATTCAAGATATTTAATAGCGATTAATCGTGAGCCTGCCTGTGATTCATCCGATTCAAATGTTTTTGTCAATGAAAAGAAAGAGGTGTAAAGAAATGGATGTTGCTCTTGTTAAGACGCTCTTCCTCCTCCCTCGTCTTCTTCTGCTGTCTGATTATTGATCGCTGCGATTTCCCCTGGACTTAAAACGGTAGCAGCAGCTGCAGCCGTCATCGATCATCTCACTTCTGTGGGTGGACAGACGTGGATTCAGAGTTTATGTTATCGGGCGGGTTAACAATTGAATGCTCTTACACACACACACACAAGCACATGCACACGCACACACGCACACACACACACACACACACACACACACACACACACACACACACGCACGCACGCACGCACGCACGCACGCGCACTCACGCACGCACACACACACACGCAGACACACACACACACACACACACACACACACACACACACACACACACACACACACACACACACACACACACACACACACTTGATCAGTTTGATGAATGGCTGTGTATTGATCGTGGCTGGATAGATGTGATGATGTAGCTCAGGAGGCAGACAATTACTCCTTCACGTCCTTCTTTCCCGGGAGTCGAACCCAGAACATGCGAGGTGACTTTGAATGAAGGAAGGATTTTTCACTGTCAGGCTTTCTTAATTGGACGTATTTCTCTTGTCGCTGACAAACTTTGAGTCTGAACTACTTGAACTGTTTCTTCTAGACTCAGATGGAACTTGTTGATGACTCTGATGCTGAGGGTCAAACTTGAGGCCTGCAGACCACTTGTGAGACGTGAGATGATAATCTCTGTGTCTTCATGAGGGGGGGTGGGAGATGTACGGGGGCTGTGTAAGAAGTTCCTAATATATGTTCAGTCTTGAGAAAATTTTACACATTTGTTTTGAACTAAAATCCAGAATTGGAACAAATATCATCACATATAGTTTGTAACGCTTTGATTTTAAAGTTAAGAAACACACATGTCACATCTACACACACACACTCAATCACACTCGTAAACTCACATAGACTTGCAAAGACACACACATACACACACGAGCACCTTCATGCTCATGCTATCACATACACGTGAAAACACACACAAACAAATACAACAAAAACCTACAAACACCTACACACACAAGCAAACGTGCACATTCATGCAAAAACATATTCACAAACACACCTAAAAACACGTGCAAACAACTACAAACACACACTTTTAAAATAAACTGAAACTGAAACATATGCAAACACCTACACACACACGTGCACATGCACACTCAAACACCTACAAACACGCACAAACACACACACTCACCCACACACACAAGCACATATGCGCAAACACCTACAAACACAAACATGCGCACACACTCAACCTCCCCTCCTTTCCGCACACACACACAAGCTCAAAGACATTCACACACACACCTACCTACAACCACACGCATTCCCCTACACTAACACACACACACACTAACACACACATACACTCACGCATTAATGTGAGCAGGTGCAGCAGCATCTGTCTCATGTCACTTGTTACCATGTGTGTCATTTTAGGTCCAACTTTATGTCTTTGATGTTTTCCCTCCACATTCTTCATCATTAAACCCTCAACTCTTGGTTTCTTCCCCAGAGCTGCTGAAGATTGATTTGCTTAACAGTGTCTCAGCAGGAGTTTTTGCTTCTTTACGAATCTTAAATATTCCTTTAAACTTTAGATCCACTTCTGAACACAAGCAGGAGGGATTAGGCTGAGAGTTTAACCCACACACATACACACACACACACACACACACATACACACACAAACACACACACAAACACACAAACACACACATACACACACACACACACACATACATACACACACACACACACACACACATACACACACACATACACACACACACCCCCACACACCCCCCCCACACACACACACAAACACACAAACACACACATACACACACACACACAAACAAACAAACACACACACACACACACACCTATAAGCACACATACACACCTAAACACACCTAAACACACACACACACGTATATAAACACAGACACACATGCAAACACACTTGCACACACACACATATACACACAAACACACATGCACACACATTTGCACACAAACACACCGAAAGACCCACACACATACGCACAGACACATGGTTTTCTTATTGTGTAATAAATCCAAGCTCTCACGTTGAATGTTTTGTTTATTTAAATATGTTTTCATTCACTTTATTTAACAAATGAAGAAAAAACGTAACTTATCTTATATCAAACTGTCAATCATCCAAATACGTTACCTTTAGGCTGAAGTACGAGTTCATCAACAACATGTTGTGTTTCTGGCCTCAGGCTCCGACAGCAGGTCGACTGGCAGCTGCTGAGTCACGCACACACGCACACACGCACACACACACATCTGCTGATGAAATATTGACTAACAAATACGAGGAAGTCCATTTACAATGACCTTCATATAAACCTCTGTGACTTTGAAACATTAATCAAGCTGTAATAATAACCTATTATTACCTAATAATAAGGTAGGTGTGTGTGTGAATGTCTGAATAATCACCTATTATTACATTTATTAAAACAATATACATAATCTACTTTTGAATTTAAGTTATTTTAAAATATATGCGTATATTACACATGTAAGTAAGTGAGTAAGTAATGAATATTTGTAAAGCGCCTTCCTAGACCAGGGTGACAAAGCGCTTTAATAATCAAAAACAATACACAGTTTTTTTTCTGAATTTTCAAGTCCGATTTAATAGGTGCCACCTGATCCAGTATTTCAACACAATGATTTGTGAAACAGTGAATCAAATTGTCCATGTTAAGGCAATTATTGTAGCAAAAGGGTGAAACATAGCAGAACAGGGGGAGGGTTTCATCTTGCACACCAGTGGCGAAATATCAGCCAGAGTGACAGGCTTAAAGAAGGCCCACAAGGTGGAGACAGGCTCAGTGATAGCAAGGTTTTTCTATTTGATCAATTTAATTTGGTCAGTTAAAAATTTCAACAACTCATTGCTGTCAGCTTCCCAGAAGACAGGCGTGATTGGAGCAGGAGGACACACGACAGAATTGATCGTGTCAAACAACACTTTGGGGTTTTTCTTATTTACTGTCACCTGAGGTGAAGTCTGTGCACCTCAAGTTTAGTGGACTTTCAGAGATGCTCAGTCTTTTAAAAAAGTCTCTTGAAACTCAGGAGATCTTTATTTGTCTAAGGGCCCCGTTTTTTTGAATTGTCAAGTTCCATTTAACAGGTGCCACTTGATCCAGTATTTCAACACAATGATTAGTGAAACAGTGAATCAAATTGTCCATGTTAAGGCAGTCGTTGAAGAAAAGAGGGTCAAACATAGCAGAAAAACTGTCTGTAGTATCGGCTGAGATAACACGCCTCTGAGACCTAACTTTCAAGGGCTTAGACTCAGGGATGAAGTCAAGGTCAAACAAGACAAGAGAACTTTCATATTCATTTCATGATTTTGTTAAAGTAGTTAATGGCCCAAAAATGTCACTCATTGCCTTTTAATCCTCACACACCAGAGCAGAACAGGAATATGCTTGATGTTATCACTGGAAATTATAAAAACCCAACAAAATCACAAAGATAGCTTCAGTTTCTTCTTAAGTCTACTTTATATTTCTATGCACAAAATTTTTTTTATAAACTTTGAACGTCTTGAGTTTGACTCAGTTTACCATCAATTATATGATTTAACACAAGAAAAACAATGTGTTTTCATATAATTTGATCTCATGTCATTTTATTTAATTTGATCTCATTTTGTTTTATATAATCTCATTTTATGCTATTTTATCTCCTTTTTTTCTTATATTACTCTATATGATCCCAACACTCTTATCTAATTTATTTTTATCTGATTTAATTGTATATAATCCAATCTAATGTTATTTTGTTTTATTTTATAAATTAAATATATAAATTATATACATTATTAAATATAAAATAATATCTGATCTGATCTCATCACATTTTATTTTATCTATTTTTTAAATATATAATCTCCTCTCATTTTATTTTATCTGGTCTCTTATATAATCTCATTTTATTTTATATAACCCCATTATTTTATGTAATCTCATTTTATTTTAAATAATTTTTTTTCATATAATGTCATACTATTTAATTTCTTTTTCATATTAAATTGATATATATATATATATATATATATATATATATATATATTGAGATATATATTGAGATATTATTATCTAATCTCATTTCATTTTATTTTAGACATCATTTTAATTTATATAATCCCATCACAATTATATTATATCATTTCATTCTATTGTATATAATCTCATCAAACAAAGATGAGATTCTGGGATGGATCATGGTCACATTATTGTGATCATTAAGTTGAGAAGAGTCGAGAAACAATAATGAAGAACCTGCGCTGAAGATTCAACATCATCATCATCAACTTCACAAACATCTCACAGCGTAGAATGTCTTCTGTACGTTGAACGACGTGAAGTTGGTTTAGCTCTGATTCAACACGGAGAATAAAGGTTTAAACACGCAATCTTTCCTTCATGCATTATTGACACTCATTCGACTCACGGCCAGATGTTGATGTCTGGAGAACCATAAAGCCTCTGAATCATTCATGTGTGTGTTCAGCAGCAAACAAACACACACGGAGATCAACAAGAGCTGCAGCCAGAAGGGAAATAAAGCAATATGTGGCTGATTAAGCATTTAACCCAAATTAATTCCAGCAATAAAAGAGGTTCAGAGGACACAGAGGAGGAACAGTCTCGTTGGGCTGCACTTGGAACAAACAGTAAATGGATATTAGACGAAACACAAACCTCACAATTAACTACTTTTATTTACTCACTGAAAGAGAGAGTGAACTTTAAACTTTAAACAACTCTGCTGTAACAAGCTTATACTTTTATTTGAAACATGTCTGAATTCTAAAAATATGTTTTAAAGGACCTTTTTTGTGTCTTTATTTCCTTAAAACCAGCTTTCCAGACCTATGTGAGTCTTTTCTTAAGTTAAACCTGGATCCTGAAGAAAGATTTTTGTCTCTTCTCACTCGCTTCATGCAAAGATCATGGAACTCTGTGATCGTTTGTTTTCTGTCCGTGAAACCTTCTCTCATTACTTTCTGTCGTGTCTCTTCCTGTTGATGCTTCAGCCTCTTCCTCCCTCCGTAACGTCTCATCTCTGTCATGCCACCATTCCCTCCTGCCAGGAGATTAATTAGCCTCCACCTCGGAGACGTGTCGTTCATCCTCTTTTCTGTCCTCGCGTGAAGATCGTAGTGGCTCGGAAGTGCAGAGCAAAACATTTAATCAAATTTACAAGATGTTGAATCAAATTCAAAAGATATTCAAGCAAATTCCAAAGATATTAAATCGAACATCTTGTATTATAAACTATTGAAACCAATCTACAAAATTCAGAAACCCTGACAAATATTTAGAAATATCTAACAAATCCACAAACTTTGCAAAGATATACAAAATATTGAAAGAAATGTAGAAACCGAAATGCAAACGTGCCAAATATTTAAATAAATGTACAGTCTCTGTCATACATTCACACAACATGAAAACTTTTACAATAAAATGACAAAAATGAAACTACAGTAACTTTGTTTGTAAATGTGTCAGTTCAAATTTTTTCCCAGCCACGATAAGGTTGTTTTAAAGTTCTTCTCATGAACAAGAACTTAAACTAAATATGTTAACTTGATGTTGAGTCATTTATTGAAAAGTTGATCTTCGTCCACCAGCAAGTTCTGGATCATGGACACCAGCCGAGCTCTGAGAATAGAACCTCAACAAAGAAGGTTCAGCAGGAAGATGAAGCGGATGTTAGACCCTGAGCTGCACTCAGCAGTCCTGACATAACTTCATGTTTGTGTCGGAGAAGAAACTGCCGACAGTATTTTAAACTTTCATGATCTTTCAGGGTCTAAAACAGCGTTGTGGGCGGAGCGGTGTCAGCCCACGTTAGCGAAGAGCCGCAGTTGGAATGATGAGACACAACAACATATTTATTCAGTTCCTGCTCTGAGTTTGGATTTCTGGAGGAAAATAATTCTTTATGTTATTTTACTTTCATTAAACTAAGGTTTGCTTCCATCCATGATTCCTTTCCATCTCTATGTTGAGTCTCATGAACTACACAAATCTTTTAATCCTGCATGTTGTCTGATTCTCCATCCATGATCCCTGACCGGCATCAGAAGGAAAACCTTCTCACGGAGCTTTGCAGCAGTTGTCGCTCCTAGAGGAACATGTGGAGTCGGTTTGTTCGTTAATGATTTTGCTCCTGGTGTGTGAATGTAAAGGATCGTCTTCATGAGTTCCCGTATAAGTCTGTACTTCACTCCCTCCATTCTGCTGATCTTATAAAAAAGACTCTTTTCTTGATTCATTCTGTTTTCTTCATATGTTGTGTTGCATTTGCATCAAAAGAAAAAAAAAGATGGGTGCAGGGGCCAAACAGCCCTTTGCCTGGTATTTATAAGGCCTTGGTCAAATTATTTTTTAAATGAATCATTTTTTTCAACATATACTTTAATATTCTATTCTTAAAAAATATTAGTTGAATTTTTGTCCTTTTATAATTCTTAGCCTAATAATTTCAATATATTAATTCATTATACCAACATTTCTGAAGGCACTGATCTACTGTACATCAATAAAAAATCTCAAATTTTCTGCAAAACATATTACAAATTACTTTTCAAGCTGCTATGTGTTTACCTTGTTAGTGTTCATTAGTTATCTGTGTATAGTTTGAAATCACATATTATATAAAACATGCACGTTTTCAAAAGTTGATTCTTTGAGTGTAAAACCTGTTTTTACTTTGACACACAAGCTACGTGACAAGATTTCATATTTTCAGCCATTATTCAGTTAGAGAAATTGTGACCATGAAAATACACTTGTTTGCCAGGCTATCGTGGATTATGCTTTTCTAAAGTGTTGTTTTGCTATGTCAGGGTTGTAAAGCTCTTAACACCAAATAACAAAATAAAAAATGTAATCTCAGATGAATGTTGTGGTTTGACATTCCCAAAGAAAAGCTGACAATAATGGTTGTTGATGTAAAATGTATTTGGGTGTAGGAGGTGAATATGTCAGTTAAATTTAATATAATAGATGAAGCCACTGTTGTTTTTTCGATTCTTTTGACGGACGAGAAATAATAAATAACATTTTTAAAAAGCAGAATTTTTAGCTCCAAAAAATCTAAACCATCAGTCTTATACAGTGGTGAGTAATATCATTTAATCCATCAAAATAAAGTATAAAGTCAAGTTATAAAATCAAGTTAAATGTGCTAAAATTATGATTTTATTTTATGGAACTTTTTTTAATCTTAATTTTAATCTGATATAAAAGCACATTTTTCCAAATATGTTTTATATTCATTTAAATATTTTAAACAATAAATACTAAATCCAAAATTGAAAAAACCTCCTACACCTACAGTGATATTTACGGAAGTGTTATCATAGAAATAAATCCAAAATTGACTTTATAGTTTCTGATATTTGACCTCATGAGGGCCACATAATTTAAGGGACACATGTGGCCCCTGTGCTTTAGTCTGGTTCCTTCAGAGTTCATATAAACTGTTGTTTTGCATCCAGTTGTTCACTTTTTCATCCTATTGAAGAACAAAGTTTGAGCGACACTAATCGTCGACATTAAAGTCACATGATCATTTTATCTGTTGGTTACAGTCACGAGATTACACTCCTGTGCAATGTTCTTTTCCTGAGGCTCGCTTTATACAAAACGTTCTCTCTTTGTTTTCCCGGCGTTTTCTTCCACCATGACAAAATCCTTTATCCCACAGCCTTTGTTCTCTTCCAGCGTTTCCTCATTTTCCTGATGTAATCTCATCACCAAATCTTCTGTTGCGACGCTCAAAGCTTTCGTTTCACAGAAACCCAGTTTCAAAGCAGACATTCATCGCCTGTATCTCCTTCCCTGACGAAGGTGGACGACTCTCAAGTGATCATGGTTGTTCGATCTCAGACGTGTCTGATGCAGGAATACTTGAAGTCTCATCCTGTGTCTCTGGTTATTGATTCTAGCCCCGGACTTCCCTCCTGATTCACATCAACACAGCTCAGATTAAACAAAGCTTGACCTTTGACACCAGACTGATATTCTTGTGTGAACGATCAATGAAGGCCAGCAGGGGGGGTGAGAGAGCACTCACATGTTGAGCAGCGGGAGCTCCGATGAACGATGATTCATGATAAATCATGTGACTCATGTGAGAAAATATCTTTACTGCAGGTTCACTCTATTGCTAGAAGCTCTGTTTCTGTCATCATTACATCTTTTTACACTTTATTTGTATGTTTTATATAATAATACTCTAATTATAATAATAATAATTCATATTTTCTGTATAAATCACTCACAGACAATATGTGTGATATCAGATTCATGATGTGTGTCATGTGAACATTATATCTGTCATTAGATAAATTATGTGTGTCATGTGAACATTATGTTTGTCATTAGATACAATATGTGTGTCATGTGAACATTATGTGTGTCATCAGATACATTATTTGTGTCATTAGATACATTATGTGTGTCATGTGAACATTATATATGTTGTTAAATGCATTATGTGTGTCATGTAAACATTATGTTTGTCATTAGATACAATATGTGTGTCATGTGAACATTATGTGTGTCATCAGATACATTATTTGTGTCATTAGATACATTATGTATGTCATGTGAATATTATGTTTCTCCTTAGATACATTATCTGTGTCATGTGAACATTATGTGTGTCATTAGATTTATTATGTGTATCATGTGAACATTATATGTGTCATTAGACAAATTATGAGTGTCATTATATGTCATTATGTGTGTCATTAGATACGTTATGTGTGTCATGTGAACATTATGTTTGTCCTTAGATACATTATATGTGTCATTAAATACATTATGAGTGTCATTAGATACATTATGTGTCATGTGAACATTATGTGTGTCATTAGATACATTATGTGTGTCATGTGAACATTATGTGTCAATTGATCAATCAATCAACTTTATTCATAAAGCACTTTAAAAACAACAACAGTCAATACAAAGTTAAAACACACAAAAATAAAACGATATCAAATGGAACAAGTAAAAAGCACTAAAAACAGCTTCAAGTCTCATGCTGTGTTAAAAGCCAGAGAATAAAAGTGTGTTTTAAGACGAGATTTAAAAATGGACAGTGAAAAGGCTTCCCTGACACTCATGGGGAGGTTGTTCCAGAGCCGGGGTTCAGCAACAGAGAAAGCTCTGCCCCCTCTGAGTTTCCTCTTGGACCTCATTACTACTAGGAGTTGATCAGCCGAACTGAGGCAGCGTGCAGAAGCATGATGGTGGAGTAGCTCTGAGAGGTAAGACGGGGCAAGGCCATTTAAAGATTTAAAAATGAATAAAATAATCTTAAAATGAACTCTAAAGTGCACAGGCAGCCAGTGGAGGGAGGCCAGGACAGGAGTTATGTGATCCCTCTTATGTGCCCCAGTTATGAGCCGAGACACAGTTGCACTGACTGGAGACGTGCGAGGGACGACTGGCCGACCCCAAAATAAAGTGTGTTTTAGTAATCCAGCCGGGTTGTGATAAAGGCATAGATTAAAGTTTTAAAGTGCTGTCTTGGTAAAAAAGTACTTTACCTTTGTGTGTCATTAGAATAATTATATGGGTCATGTGAACATTATATATGTCATTAGATACATTATATATGTCATTAAAACATTATGTGTGTAATAAGATACATTATATATGTCATTAAATACATTACATATGTAAGTAAGTAAGTAAGTAAGTAATATTTATTTATATAGCGTTTTTCGAGACCAGGGTCACAAAGCGCTTTAACAATCAAAACAATACTCAAAACAGTACATACTTCAAAGATCAAGACAACACCGAGAACAACACAGGAGTTCGAGAAATTCAAGGAAAAGCCTGAACAAATAGAAATGTCATTACATACATTACATATGTCATTGCATACATTACATATGTCATTACATACATTACATATGCCATTAGATACATTATATATGTCATTAAATACATTATGTGTGTGATTAGATACATCATAAATGTCAATAGATATATTCTGTTTGTAGTTAGATACATTATATATGTCATTAGATACATTCTGTTTGTCATTAGACACATTATGTTTTTCATTAGACATAATACTGTATATATGTCATTAAATACATTATATATGTCATTAGATACATTATGTGTGTCATTAGATACGTTATGTGTGTCATTAGATACATTATATATGTCATTAGATACATTATGTGTGTCATTAGATAAATTATACATGATATTAGATACTATATGTTTGTCATTAGATACATTATATATGTCATTAGATACAATATTTGTGTCATTAGGTACATTATATATGTCATTAGATACATCATGTGTGTCATGTGAACATTATGTGTGCCATTAGTTACATTATGTGTGTCATTAGATACATTATGTGTTTCATTAGATACATTATGTGTTTCATTAGATACATTATATATGTCATAAGATACATTATATATGTCATTTGATAAATTATATATGTCATTAGATACATTATTTGTGTCATTAGATACATTATATATGTGATTAAATACATTATGTGTGTCATTAGATATATTCTGTTTGTAGTTAGATACATTATATATGTCATTTGATAGATTATATATGTCATTAGATACATTATTTGTGTCATTAGATACATTATATATGTCATTAAATACATTATGTGTGTCATTAGATACATTATATATGTCATTAGATACATTATATATGTCATTAAATACATTACATATGTCATTAGATACATTACAAATGTCATTACATACATAAAATATGTCATTAGATACATTATATATGTCATTAGATAAATTATATATTTCATTAGATACATTATGTGTGTAATTAGATACATTATATATGTCATTAGATACATTATATATGTCATTAAATACATTACATATGTCATTAGATACATTACAAATGTCATTACATACATAAAATATGTCATTAGATACATTATATATGTCATTAGATAAATTATATATTTCATTAGATACATTATGTGTGTAATTAGATACATTATATAAGCCATTAGATACATTATGTGTGTAATTAGATAAACAATATATAGTAAGTAAGTAAGTAAATAATTTTTATTTGTATAGCGCTTTTCCAGACACATTATATATGTCATTAGATACATTATGTGTGTCATTAGATACATTATATATGTCATTAGATACATTATATATGTAATTAAATACATTACATATGTCATTAGATACATTACAAATGTCATTACATACATTACATATGTCATTAGATACATTATATATGTCATTAGGTACATTATGTGTGTCATTAGATACATTATATATGTCATTAGATACATTATGTGTGTCATTACATACATTATACAGTCATTAGATTCATTATATTTGTCATTACATACATTATATATGTCATTAGATACATTATATATGTCATTAGGGAATATGTCATTAGATACATTATATATGTCATTATTTACATTATTTGTGTCATTAGATACTATATATATGTCATTAGATACATTATGTGTGTCATTAGATACATTATACAGTCATTAGATACATTCTATATGTCATTACATACATTATATATTTCATTAGGGAACATTAGGTGTGTAATTAGATACAATATATATGTCATTAGATGTATTATATATGTCATTAGATACATTATGTGTTTCATTAGATACATTATATACGTCATTAGATACATTATGTGTCTTTAGATAAATTATATATGTCATTAGATACATTATATATGTCATTATTTACATTATTTGTGTCATTAGATACTATATATATGTCATTAGATACATTATGTGTGTCATTAGATACATTATACAGTCATTAGATACATGCTATATGTCATTACATACATTATATATTTCATTAGGAACATTAGGTGTGTAATTAGATACAATATATATGTCATTAGATGTATTATATATGTCATTAGATACATTATGTGTGTCATTAGATACATTATATATGTCACTAGATACATTATATATTTCATTAGATACATTATGTGTGTAATTAGATACATTACATATGTCATTACACACATTATGTGTGTAATTAGATACATTACATATGTCATTACACACATTATGTGTGTAATTAGATACTTTATATAAGTCATTAGATACATTATGTGTGTAATTAGATACACATTATATAGGTAATTAGATAAATTATATATGTCATTAAATACATTATGTGTGTGATTAGATACATCATAAATGTCATTAGATACATTATATATGTCATTAAATACAATACATATTTCATTAGATACATTATGTGTGTCATTAGATACATTATATATGTCATTAGATACACTATATATGTCATTACATACATTATGTGTGTCATTAGATACATTATATATGTCCTTAGATACATTATATATGTCATTTGATAGATTATATATGTCATTAGATACATTATATATGTAATTAAATACATTACATATGTCATTAGATACATTACAATTGACATTACATACATTACATATGTCATTAGATACATTATATATGTCATTAGGTACATTATGTGTGTCATTAGATACATTATATATGTCATTAGATACATTATGTGTGTCATTAGATATATTATATATGTCATTAGATACATTATATATGTCATTACATACATTATGTGTGTCATTAGATACATTATATATGTCATTAGATACATTATATATTTCATTAGATACATTATGTGTGTAATTAGATACATTACAAATGTCATTACACACATAATGTGTGTCATTAGATATATTATATGTCATTAGATACATTATATATGTAATTAGATACATTATATATTTCATTAGATACATTATGTTTGTCATTAGATAAATCATATATGTCATTAGATAAGTTTTGTGTGTCATTAGATACATTATATATGTGATTAGATACATCATAAATGTCATTAGATACATTCTGTGTGTAATTAGATACATTACATATGTCATTACACACATTATGTGTGTCATTAGATACATTATATATGTCATTAGATACATTATGTGTGTAATTAGATACATTACATATTTCATTACATACATTATGTGTGTCATTAGATACATGATATATGTCATTAGATACATTATTTGTGTAATTTGATACATTATATATGTCATTAGATACATTATATATGTAATTAGACACATTATGTGCGTCATTACATACATCATATATGTCATTAGATATATTATACATGTCATCACATACATTATGTGTGTCATTAGATACATTATGTGTTTCATTGGATACATTATATATGTCATTAGATACATTATATAAGTCATTAGATACATTATGTGTTTCATTAGATACATTATATATTTCATTAGATACATTATATGTCATTACATACATTATTTGTGTCATTAGATACATTATATATATCAATAGATACATTATATATGTCATTAGATACATTTTATATGTCATTGCATACATTATGTGTGTCATTAGATACATTATGAATATATCATTAGATACATTATAAATATCATTAGATACATTTCATATGACATTAGATACATTATGTGTGTCATTAGATAAATTATATATGTCATTAGATACATTATATATGTCATTAGATACATTATATGTTTCATTAGATACCTTATATATGATATTAGATACATTATGTGTGTCATTAGATACATTATATATGTCATTAGATACATTTTATGTCATTAGATACATTATGTGTGTCATTAGATACATTATATATGTCATTAGATACATTATATATGTCATTAGATACATTTTATGTCATTAGATACATTGTGTGTGTCATTAGATACATTATGTGTTGCATTAGATACATTATTCATGACATTAGATACATTATGTGTTTCATTAGATACATTATATATGTCATTAAATACATTATATATGTCATTAGATACAATATATGTCATTAGATACATTATATATGTCATTAGATACATTATGTGTGTCATTAGATACATTATGTGTCTCATTAGATACATTATATATGTCATTAGATACATTATGTGTGTCATTAGATACATTATATATGTCATTAGATACATTACGTGTGTCATTAGATACATTATGTGTTTTATTAGATACATTATTTATGTCATTAAATACATTATATATGTCATTTGATACAATATATATGTCATTAGATACATTATATATGTCATTAGATACATTATGTGTGTCATTAGATACATTATATATGTCATTATATACATTATGTGTGTCATTATATACATTATATATGTCATTAGACATATTATGTGTGTCATTAGATACATTTTTTGTGTTATAAATACATTAGACGTGTCATTAGATACATTATATATGTCATCAGATACATTATATATGTCATTAGATATATTATATGTTTCATTAGATACATTATGTGTGTCATTAGATACATTATATATGTCATTAGATACATTATGTGTGTCATTAGATACATTATATATGTCCTTAGACACATTATGTGTGTCATTAGATACATTATTTGTGTTATAAATACATTATATATGTCATTAGATACATTATATATGTCATTAGATACATTATATATGTCATTAGATACATTATATATGTCATTAGATACATTATGTGTGTCATTAGATACATTATATATGTCCTTAGACACATTATGTGTGTCATTAGATACATTATGTGTGTCATTAGATACATTTTATATGTCATTAGATACATTACGTGTGTCATTAGATACATTATTTGTTTCATTAGATACATTATTTATGTCATTAAATACATTATATATGTCATTTGATACAATATATATGTCATTAGATACATTATATATGTCATTAGATACATTATGTGTGTCATTAGATACATTATATATGTCATTAGATACATTATATATGTCATTAGATACATAATATGTTTCATTAGATACCTTATATATGATATTAGATACATTATGTGTGTCATTAGATACATTATATATGTCATTAGATACATTTTATGTCATTAGATACATTATGTGTGTCATTAGATACATTATATATGTCATTAGATACATTATATATGTCATTAGATACATTTTATGTCATTAGATACATTGTGTGTGTCATTAGATACATTATGTGTTGCATTAGATACATTATTCATGACATTAGATACATTATGTGTTTCATTAGATACATTATATATGTCATTAAATACATTATATATGTCATTAGATACAATATATGTCATTAGATACATTATATATGTCATTAGATACATTATGTGTGTCATTAGATACATTATGTGTCTCATTAGATACATTATATATGTCATTAGATACATTATGTGTGTCATTAGATACATTATATATGTCATTAGATACATTACGTGTGTCATTAGATACATTATGTGTTTTATTAGATACATTATTTATGTCATTAAATACATTATATATGTCATTTGATACAATATATATGTCATTAGATACATTATATATGTCATTAGATACATTATGTGTGTCATTAGATACATTATATATGTCATTAGATACATTATGTGTGTCATTAGATACATTATATATGTCATTAGACATATTATGTGTGTCATTAGATACATTTTTTGTGTTATAAATACATTAGACGTGTCATTAGATACATTATATATGTCATCAGATACATTATATATGTCATTAGATATATTATATGTTTCATTAGATACATTATGTGTGTCATTAGATACATTATATATGTCATTAGATACATTATGTGTGTCATTAGATACATTATATATGTCCTTAGACACATTATGTGTGTCATTAGATACATTATTTGTGTTATAAATACATTATATATGTCATTAGATACATTATATATGTCATTAGATACATTATATATGTCATTAGATACATTATATATGTCATTAGATACATTATATATGTCATTAGATACATTATGTGTGTCATTAGATACATTATATATGTCCTTAGACACATTATGTGTGTCATTAGATACATTATGTGTGTCATTAGATACATTTTATATGTCATTAGATACATTACGTGTGTCATTAGATACATTATTTGTTTCATTAGATACATTATTTATGTCATTAAATACATTATATATGTCATTTGATACAATATATATGTCATTAGATACATTATATATGTCATTAGATACATTATGTGTGTCATTAGATACATTATATATGTCATTAGATACATTATGTGTGTCATTAGATACATTATATATGTCATTAGACATATTATGTGTGTCATTAGATACATTTTTTGTGTTATAAATACATTAGATGTGTCATTAGATACATTATATATGTCATCAGATACATTATATATGTCATTAGATACATTATATATGTCATTAGATACATTATATATGTCATTAGATACATTATATATGTCATTAGATACATTATGTGTGTCATTAGATACATTATATATGTCCTTAGACACATTATGTGTGTCATTAGATACATTATTTGTGTTATAAATACATTATATATGTCATTAGATACATTATATATGTCATTAGATACATTATATATGTCATTAGATACATTATGCGTTTCATTAGATACATTATATATGTCATTAGATACATTATATATGTCATTAGATACATTATGTGTTTCATTAGATACATTATATATGTCATTAGATACATTATATATGTCATTAGATACATTATATATGTCATTAGATACATTATGTGTTTCATTAGATACATTATATATGTCATTAGATACATTATATATGTCATTAGATACATCTTGTGTTTCATTCTATTAGCTTCACCAGGCATTCGTTCAACTGTGTCTGGACATCTTGAATACGTTCACAGTGAGTGACCAAACACTGTCAGATAGTCTATCTGTGAACATCACAGACGACTGACCGCTTCATATATGTCATCACTGACATGTGTTCTCTCTCTTCACGCTGGTGGATGTCAGGGCGTCATCATTTCCTATAACAAGATGAACCTCTTTCACTGTCCAAGGAATCTCCAAAGTCTGATCCAGGGGCCATTAGCAGCCCCTGGATCAGACTTTGGATTGATTCTATGAGGCCAGAATCTGTTTTATAGAAGGTTTGATTTAACTTTTAAGCTAGATTTTTACATGTTTAAATTAAATATCTTAAGTTTATTCTTAAAACCAAATTCTAATTATAAATACATCAAAAGTATTTTTGATTTTCTGGGTAAAATTCTTAATGTTGTGTGAAACTTGAGATATAAATGTTTTATAATCAGAATCTTTGAATGAGAGTCGTCTTGACATGCTGTCATACATTTCCACCTCTTTTGATGTACCCCTGCTTTTTTATTTCAATTGAATTAAACTTTATTGATAGTGTCAAATCATAACAGAGTTCTTTAAAGACACCTTACAGTTCAAATAAAACGTTAAATGTTTCAGACTTCATCACATTGAGCAACAGTGGCTCCTTCACTTGTTCTTGGGAGTACCTACAGAAACATCTGGCAAAGTCAGACACGAGAAGTTCTTCTTACCACTTCTGAATCAAAAATAGAATGAAAAAAATCTTCTATGAAATGTCATGGCTGACATTCCAACTTTTAACTGCCCTGCTGTTTCATGAGCTCCTTGAATGATCTCTTTTCTTTGCTTCCTTCCAATTTCTTTACTCGTCCAGACGCCGCCCGGCATGGTTCTCTCTTCTATTTCATCTCGTTCACCTTCTCTCTCTCTCCGTGGGTCAGTGCTGGAGAGAATGTTGTCAGACTTGAGATGGAACTAACTGGATTTTAACAGGTTGTCTCTCTGCATCTGCAGCTCTGCCCCGTCTTTCTCTTTCTTTAATGTCTCGAGCTTTCCTGAGAGAATGGTTTAGTCTCACTTATGTCTGCAGACGATCACCTTCTTCACCTTCACGAATAAACAATATGTTTCAATTTAAAATGTCAAAAATATGATTTTTGATTTATGATCGACGGGATTGGTTGGGATAACAAGACTACACTATTAGAGATGTGTATTAACATAAATCTGAAGATACGTATCATGATACTTTTTTTGAATTATCGAGTACTTGACTGTGGTGTTGCAGACCACATGACTCTTGAAAAAGTCGTAACTGTCAGTCAAATAACCAACAGTCCAAATATCAAAATTTGCTTGAGTCCACTGTATCCTCTTGTCCTCAGTCGTCACTGGGATTACGTGTGATTTCATTGTTCATTTAGCTGAGGAGGATGTAATGACTGCTGCCGTCTAGTGGCCAGAAGTTTAATTGCAACATACAAATGAAAAAAGCCTTGAATACTTGCACATACTTAGATCTTCTTCAGATCCCACAGACAACAGACCTTTTCCCCCCGAGGCACGACTGAATCCAGCAGCATCTCAATAAATCAATGTTTTGATACACGATTGAAATGTAGCTTCTTCAGATTAACTTGTCAGCAACAGCAGAGGTGAGACACTTCCTGCCATCTGCACCTCGGCGACCTCAGTGACTTTGACCTTCAGCTTCCTGCTCACAGATAAGAGATGGAGAAGAAGAACGAGTCCAACGCTGCCGTAACTGATTTGATGTCACGTTATCTTCCGCACCAGATCAGCCACTGCCGGAGCAAATCTGCTCTCTCAGGTTAATGGAGCTTCACGAGTGTTTCACACACGACGAGCGCTTCTGGTGCGCAGGTGTGCCCGACTATCCTGCCCTCCAGAGAGAAGCCAGGGGTTTATTTGTGGAGTAGATTCATCTTCTGGACGCCACATCTTCTGCTCTTCACACACAGTGAGATGTTCAGTGACTGTGTGGATTTAACGTGTCACTCACTGAGCACTTTATGGTGGAATGAAGCAGCAGTTATGACTCCCATGAACTGCTCATGAACTAAACACGTGTTTGTGTATTTCAAATAAGCAACATTGTATCTTTATTTTGTCATCTTTATCAGCATTTATACTTCATAACAAGAGCTTTGACTGTTGCAGTGCATCATGGGAACTAGGGGCAATTTCAAAATATCAAGAAGTGGGAAGGGGTTAAAGTTTTAAAAATTGTATTATTTATTTAATTCAATCACATATTGTCAGTTTCATATTTGTAAGTTTTTAACAAGTGTACAACACATACTACAAACAATTTTCAACTGTAATCAAATCATTTTCAACTATATTCAAACTATTTTCAACTATAATAAAACTATTTTCAACTGTAATCAAATAATTTTCAACTATATTCAAACTATTTTCAACTATAATAAAACTATTTTCAACTATAATAAAACAATCATCAACTATAAACAAACAATTTTCAACTATAACCAAACAATTTTCAACTATAATCAAACAATTTTCAATTATAATTAAACAATTTCAACTATAATCAAACAATTTTCAACTATAATCAAACAATTTTCAATTATAATTAAACAATTTCAACTATAATCAAACCATTTTCAACTATAATCAAACAATTTTTAACTGTAATCAAATTACCAAGTTATTTTTGCCTCTTATTTGAACTTTTTTTATTTCACTGAATATAATATTTTACTTCAATTTAAATTATTGTCAAATGTTTTTTTAATGTCATGTGAGCATTAATAGGTGAAATAACAAGTCATCCATGACACACTCAGAGTAGAGCTTTTGTTTCTACTGCAGCCATCAGCACAGATTCCAAACAACACAAACATGAAGACCTTCCTTGTGTTTGAAAGATGCTTGAAACTCGTACATGGCTTTGATGGCTTTATTGATGGTGAAGGAGCATCTGTGGTGTCGTTGTCACAGCCTCTTTGTGTGTCTTCAGTCCTAGATGTGTAACGTTTCCTCCAAATGAGTCGACGATTTTCATTATTTACCTGAAAACAACACTGTTAATTGACCACAAATCGGCCGACGTGTGTTTGTGGCTTAAATATGTGTTGTTGACCAACACAAACCTTCATTGAGAAAAACTTGACAGAAATGTTCTGTCGAGGACTCTTTCACTTCTGTCTCCTTCCTTAGCCCCCCAGTAATACAGACAGAAGAAATCAAGTGTGTTACCATGTATTTCAGAGAGGTTTTAGAACTTCACTTTTATTACACTAATGCAACCCAACAAAGGTTTTGGGAGAAAGTTTGATTTGTTTCCATTCTCTAAACACTGTTAAAGGCAACTTACAAACACTTCTGCTATTTAATATTATATCTAATAATTCATAGGTACCGTTTTGTGTATCAGGGGAAGCAATACGGCCGACCAAGTCAGTTTTAAATATTTTTAAAATTATTCTGATCTTGTCCTCAGTTACATTTTGTTTCTTATAAACAATCAGGTCAAAAAGATTTTTCTTTTATATACATCACCCACGTACAATAATACAAATTTCAAACCATTTTTTAACTTAAATAAAAAAAAATCTTTTAACTGAAATTAAAGTAAAGTTAATTAAAACTTAATAGAATATTTATTCTATTCTTAAAGGGAAACTAAGGTTAAAACCCGACTCTCCTCACATGTTTCAAATGTTGAAGTTTTTTCTCTCCAAGATGCAGTAAATCACTCACTCACTTAAGTTTTCCCCTCATCTGAAATCTGTGCGAACAAAAGGTTACGACAGCGGAATCAGTTATGACATCATAATGGCTTCACTCCGTCATCTGTAAACACACCCCGCTTTGTATATCCAAATATACCTTTTAGACCTTTACATTAGTTATCTTTTTAATTCCTGTAGGTAGATGTTCCCACATTTTACCTCTTTCAAATAAATTAATTTTTTTATAAAAATGTATTTGAATAGTTGGTTTTATCATAGAGTCCAATGAAAAGATCTCCTTGGCGAAAGTATACCCTTTCTGAGAGCTGTATAAACATCAAGAAACCACATATAATCCATGATTCGGGGCTGATCTTAAATGAACTATCAATGCAGTAGTTCTGCTTTTTTTTAAAATCTCATCTGGCAAGTGAAAGCTATGTATCTGCCAGATCCAGGGAAGGTTGAGCAGAATGTTGATGAACTCTAATGAGAGACTTGAAATGAAAAAAAAGAGAAGCAAGTCTATTGTGAAGATGAAAACCTTGCGGGACTTTCTTATCAAAACTATTAAAACGATACATTTATAAATCCAGGTTGCTGTTCAGCTGCGGCTCTCTGACCTCTGCTGGGATTAAAACATGTTTGAGCAATTATATCTGCTGCGTTGGTGAGAGATCAGGCTGCTACAATTTAATAAAGCAGCGTCGTTTCCTTGGGTGGATCCAGGCTGGATCACGACGACGGTTTGGCAGCAACGAAGGTTATTTTTAAGTGGGATGACTGAGGCGCGGGGGCAGCGGAGGCTCATTGATCACAGTAACGGCTGCTCTTTCTGATCAATACGAGCCACATACAAGCCTTCAGCCGCGATACGAATGGGAGCTCAAACATCGGCGCGATCCAGGAACCTGTAGCGTGAAGCGAAACTCTGAAGTGGAGCTTCTAATCTGCCAGAACTTAAATGTACTGCTGTGACGTCGTGATGGAGGCTTGAAGCTTCCTTTTCTTACATTGTGCGACTCATTTTGCTAGAACTCCGGTCCAGCATATTTCCCTCCTGCGACGCCAATATCAGGTTGTGATGTAGGCCTAAAGAAATAAAAGCTCTGGACAGATACGATTATTTATAATAAGACCAGCAGGAAGCAGAACCAGTGAGTGCATCAGTTCCATTAGAATGTTGAATAGTTGAACTTAAAATTTAAAAAATAATCAAATAATTGAATTCAATACTTTATATATTGAAAGGTTTCATTCGTTCTTTGTTTCTTTATGAGTATTATTTTAAATAAATGTTTTTTTTTACACATAGGGTTGATATTAAAATTCCAAATATTCAAAAATCTATTTTCTATATCCATCTTTTGGTATTGTCTGGTGTTGAATTTAAAACACTATCAATTAAACAATACTCAATTTTTACCATTTATTTTACAATTATTGGAATGAGAACTCAACCTCCTTGATTTCAATTGTTCAATAAAAACAAATTAAACCTTTTAATATAACATTTATGAATAACATAAATTACTTAAAAATGATGACCGACTGAACGGCCACTCAAACACACTTTTTATATTTAATTACAAGATTAAAATTGTATAATAAACATTGATTACAAGATTAAAGTTGCGCAAAAATGTTTTTTTTCATTAGATTAACGACATTAATCTCATAATATATTTGTTTGTACAACTTTAATCTCATAATGAATTTATTTAATTAATCTATTAAAAAAATCATTAAATGGCACTAATACTCTTAAAATATCTAGTGTACATGTAATGCTTAAAACCTCCAAAACATTTTAATTAAAAAAAACTAAATCAAAGTTTAAACATTTAAAATATTAAATTCAACATTTCAAAAACTTTTATCTCCTTATTTTCAGCTTTAACGAATAACAATTGTCATTTTATTTCCATATTGAAAAAATAGATATCTTGTGTCCAATAATGTTCTTCCCTCTCTGAATGGAAAGTGTGGAGTTGGTGTATCTTATTTTACATCAACGGTGTGTCACATCTAAACCATATTCACTGAAGGTCTTGCCAGACATTATACAGAGCTTCTCATATGCTGAACGGTGACTGACGTGACCCAAGATTAGTGGTGAGTTTCCTGGCGACGTTTTCAGCTCAGAATCAAGAAGCTAATCCCTCCTTCTCTGCTTCTTGACTCGTTTTTTTTTCTGTTGCTTTGTTGTGTAATCCTCTATCTTCCAAAATGGTTGAAACCCCTCTGGCTGTGTTGACAAACATCCATGCCGCCCTGAAATGTTCCATCTTGATTTATATATTAGCTTGGATCACGAGGCACGAGCTGGAATTAAAGCCTGAGATCGTCTCTTCCTCAATAAGCAAACACTTCATTTTGACACTTCATTAACCAGACATTATCTTTCATTAAGCGGCTCCACATCACTTATTCAACGCTCCGAGGACGAACACAATCCCTGGCACACAGATGAACCCGCCACCACAAACCAGATGCCGACATATGAATGTACAATATTTAGTCAATTTAAGGGATGGAAACACATTAAGGTCAAACCAGAACCACTCATTTGAGAGATGGAACAGTAACAGAAATCTAGACTTTCTGAATATTTTTAAACCTCTTTTTAAACACATTTGTCAAACTCTATCTACATTTATAAACATTTTAATTTGATGATGGTAATTCTGGTGAGATTTCACCTTTTAAAAGTGTAGATTTGTAGAGAAATATCTCATTCAAACAATTATTTATGAATTATTCAATGAACACGACAAGCTCTCTTGTGTAGTGCAAAAGTAACAGAATATTAATATCAAATGTTTTAAATTGAAAAAAATGTACAAACTCTGAAATAAACTTTCAATTTTGTGAAACAGTTTTACAAACTCTGGCTCAAAATTACAATATAGTGACACTGATTTACAAAGTTAAAAAATAAAAATTCCTGAAACAAATTTACAAACTCTGACACAAAAATATAAGTTACTGAAAGTAAATTACAATTTACTGTAACAAATTGACTAACTCTGGCTCAAAATTACAATATAGTGAAATTGATTTAGAAAGTCTGAGACAAATTTACAAAGTCTGAAATTAAATTACAAACTCTGTTACAAATACAAGCACAGAAAACAAAATTTCAATTTTGTGAATATTTGCTGTAACAAATGGAAAAAACTCTATAAAAAAATTGCAAATTCCTAAAACAAATTAAACGTCCCTTCAGAAACAAATTTACAAACTGTGAAACATTATTCAAACTCTGAAACATAATTCAAACTCTGTAACATAATTCAAACTGTGAAACATAATTCAAACTCTGAAACATAATTCAAACTATGAAACATAATTCAAACTCTGAAACATAATTCAAACTGTGAAACATAATTCAAACTCTGAAACATAATTCAAACTGTGAAACATAATTCAAACTGTGAAACATAATTCAAACTGTGAAACATAATTCAAACTCTGAAACATAATTCAAATTCTGAAACATAATTCAAACTCTGAAACATAATTCAAACTCTGAAACATAATTCAATATCTGAAACCAAATGACTTCCAGGCCACCGTAGGAACACCTCCCAGCAGTCGTTCCTCTGGTCTTCTCCCTGCCAGGGCGTTGGTGCGACTCCAGTGGTGACATGAAAACAGGCCTCTGGCAACCGTAATGGGACCAAACATTTCAGGGGTGAGGTCGCTTTCCGGCCCGTCAGACTCCATCATCCTTCTGCTCGACACGTCCGCACTTCTCTGGTTTGCTCTCTCAATCATATCCTGCATTCCCACCATCCCCTCCTTCACATCCATCTCTCTTAGGGGACTTTTTCCATCCAGGCCAGACTGAACGTGATCTATCACGCTTGATTTTTATGGGCAATCACCCCCCGCCCCCCCACCACCTCCGGCTGTTTAGCTGTCGCCTCATGAGCCAGGATGGATCGTTATTGTCATTGTTTGTCCAGAACTATTCATCTGTGAGCCGTGACGTCATGGGCCAGAGTACTGACTCCATGATAGTCCATGAGAGGTGAGGAAGGATGCTGCTGATTGTTGTGAAAAGACATTTAGGATTTATGATGGTTCAGATATCACAACACGCTGGAGCTCAATCAGATCAGCGATAAAAATAGAACCATCGAGTGAACATCGAGTGTCATCAGAATATTGAATAAATTTAACGTTTCAAATGTTGAAACTTTTTTTTTTTTTTTTTTAATAAAATTTGTTGTTGTATTAAAGCATGTTTTGAAAATGTGAAATTTGAATTTCTTTTTCTAATAATAATGTGATTTTTAAAAAATCGAAGATTTTCAATGTTAATAAAAAAAATTAAACATAGAGTTTGATATTCTAATTATAATAATTAAAAAATACACTTTTTGATACCTAGTCTTTTAAATGAAATATAAAAATGTTGATATAATAGTGTTACCAGACAATAACCCTGCTTTGGAATCCTCCATGATGGATTGAAGAACCAGTGCTTAGGAAAAAAATGTTATTATTATAATTTGACTATGAAACTATGTCCAAATTATCTAATTCATCCAAAATATATTCCAATCTATTGATTTCATTATAAATATTTTATATTACACCATTTAATATGGAAATCATTGAAAATTGAACCCCAATAACATTTCAATAAAGCGAAGTCAAAGTTTTAACATTGAAATGTTCAATTCAATCACTTAATATTCTGATGACATTGATATATTTCCATACATTTGCCGAATTTTGAAGTTTGTTTAAGTCTTTGAAAAGAATGAAATATTTGGTGCCCCTAATTTGAAGACTGTATATGTGGGGTGGTAGCTAACGGCTACATCAGAGAGTCGCTGTTGCACATCAATAAAACGCCACTTTAAAAGAAACCACTTTTCTCTCGGGGGCGTCAGAGAGGTGATTATAAACCAAGTGTTATGGGTTTTCAATGTTGTAATGTTGGTGAGCAAAACAATTGAAGGAACCAATAAAGAAATCAATCTGAGGTGTGTGGTTGGTTTGTAAACAACAGCTTCTTGGTCCACTGAACACTTTATCAGCCCTGACAGAACATGCATGTGCTCATGTTCACACACAAACTAGTTTAGAGCTTTTTTTTTTTTTACTTTTAACCCAGTTTACTTCATAAATAAATCTCACTCACATAACATTTTTATCCATCTATAATTTATGAAGTAAATATTTTTATGTGTCAGCAAAATAGCTCAAAAACTGAAGCACGGCATTGAAAAGATTAGATCGATTGTGTAAATATTCAGACTCATTCATCACTAGAACATGTAAAAAAATAATCCAACTGTGACAACCATGAAGGTTATAAGGGTTTAATACTGGAAGTATATCAGTGCCATCAGAATATTGAATGGTTGAATTATTTTTTTTCATAGTTAGATAGACTAGATAGTAAAATCCCATCTTCACACATTTGCGTTCATATGCTTCTCCAACTGCTGCCCCCCATGGTACAGTTCAACAATGAACACAGCCCTCTGAGATGTTGACCACAAGACCAGGTCCAGGACTAGTTGTAATAACCTCAGGCCGAGAGATGAGTTTCTGGTCTAGATCAACCTGCATCCAGTCCCAGACAGAGTCTAGAAGGGTTGGCACCCCCTTCTTGCAGATGTTTCTTTCTGGGAGTTGTCTTGCTCTCACAGTAGTAGTGGTCTTTTTGTGTCTAGGCATTTGCGGAGGGAGGGCATTGTTGGTAGCTCTACTTCCTTCCAGGATGATTGCCAGTTGACTTAGGTCTTGGTCTCCAAGTGTAGCAGCCCTGGGACAAACTGGTTTTGCTGCTGGTGAGGATGTAACTTGTGTTGCAGGAGTTTGACAGAATGCACAGGAAGGATCTTTACCAAACCATACGTTTACATTCTTGGGCTTGGGAAGAACATCATAGGTGGCTCTGATGTTGAAGCTAATTTGGTTTCCTTCCATTTCCCAAAGATCCTTCCATATCAGCTTGTGATGCTTCACCTGTTTGGACTGCTGTTGTGTATCTGTCTGCTTCCTCTCGTGCCGAACCTGGTCAACCACCAGACAACATTTTTCCTCTGGGTTGATGTTGCCTTGTGCCATGTGGGTCGACTTGTCCCAGTCCAAACCCGCCTCTTCCATGCTGCACCTGTACGGCTTCAGAGGCGATCCATTTCCTCCCAGTTGCCAGTCTGGGAGCAGACGCTCGGATCTTCTCATCTTTAGACTCAGTCAGGGTCATGTTCAGCCTCACCTCAGGGCATTTGAACTCCTTTGGCTGTCCTTGTAAGTGGCTTTCAGGTGGTCTTTCAAATCCCTTGTTGGCACCTTAACTGACAAGGAAGGGAGATGTATTCAATTCTACAATTCCACAAATAAATGATGAAAAATTCCATTATTTTAAACAGTTATGTCAAGTGAAGGACATTTTAAACTGAATTTTATCTTATCTGATGGCTTACACTGATATATTATGAAAACATTTGTATTATCAAAAAAATGTAGTTTTTTTTAATTTAATAAATGTACTGTATGTATTTGTGTTAAATGGGGTGGTAAATACAGTATAAATTGTCGCCTCTATGGGTCACAATGAAGAAGCTATCAGAAAGAAAAATGTTGTTTGGCTTGTAATACATGATGCGTTTGTTTCATTAAAATGTTTTGACCTTGAAATTGCTGTCTCGTAAAATAGAGACAAATATTATTTATATCATGATATTATATGATGATAAAGTAATCGTGAATATCATTATTATTTTAAATAATGCAAATCAAATTTTCCATGTCAAAAGGTTGAATTGTATATATTTTTAAATAATTGAATAAAAAGATTTGAATATTTTCAAAATGGAAACATTTCTCAAATAGTTTCAAAATGAATGTAGAGTCAATTCATCATGATGATAATGTATTGGAATTAGAATTTAAAACAAAAGGTCATTAATTTAGAAAATATATATAAGAATATATATGCTTTTTTTTTTATTCAATAAAAGCAAATTCAACCATTTGACATTGAAGTGACAATGAGGACACATCTGAGGGATGGATGGTCAATTGTCTCCTGATAAACACTCACAAAGGACAGCTCCAGATAATGGTGTCAATGAGAGGAAGCTCTTTTGTCATTGTGAGGACATGCGGAGCCTCTGAAGACAGAAAACCTGCACCTCACGTTCAATGTTCACTCATAAAATTCACATTCCAATGTGTGTGTTTCAGGGAAAAGAGACCAGCACTAAATACGATGTGAGGACAGACAGGAGGTCACAAATTCTTGGATGACAGGAATTTGTCTGCCTCACAGGATGCTATCCCTCAGGCCAAACAACAGTCCAGCCGACATCTGTCAGAAGACATAACAGCCTTTACATGCTTGAAGGGACAGCAAACATAACCGTGAGTCACAAGATAAGACGAGTGCGTTTCAGAGATGGTAGAATCTATGATCGCCTCTGTCTCACTGTCTCCATGTCTATCTTTGTGTCTGAATGTTGCCTGTCTTTGTGTCTGTATTTTGTTTGTCTTTGTGTCTGTATGTTTTCTGTCTTTGTGTCTGTATTTTGTTTGTCTTTGAGTCTGTATTTTTTCTGTCTTTGTGTCTGTATTTTGTTTGTCTTTGTGTCTGTATGTTTTCTGTCTTTGTGTCTGTATTTTGTTTGTCTTTGTATCTGTATGTTTTCTGTCTTTGTGTCTGTATTTTGTTTGTCTTTGTGTCTGTATGTTTTCTGTCTTTGTTTCTGTATTTTGTTTGTCTCTGTGTCTGTATGTTTTCTGTCTTTGTGTCTGTATTTTGTCTGTCTTTGTGTCTGTATGTTGTCTGTCTTTGTGCCTGTATGTTGTCCGTCTTTGTGTCTGTATGTTGTCTGTCTTTGTGTCTGTATGTTGTCTGTCTTTGTGTCTGTATGTTGTCTGTCTTTGTGCCTGTGTGTTGTCTGTCTTTGTGTCTGTATGTTGTCTGTCTTTGTGTCTGTATGTTGTCCGTCTTTGTGTCTGTATGTTGTCCGTCTTTGTCTCTTTATGTTGTCTGTCTTTGTGTCTGTATGTTGTCCGTCTTTGTGTCTGTATGTTGTCCGTCTTTGTCTCTTTATGTTGTCTGTCTTTGTGTCTGTATGTTGTCTGTCTTTGTGTCTGTATAATGTCTGTCTTTGTGTCTGTATTTTGTTTGTCTTTGTGTCTGTATGTTTTCCCTCTTTGTGTCTGTATGTTGTCTGTCTTTGTGTCTGTATTTTGTTTGTCTTTGTGTCTGTATGTTTTCTGTCTTTGTGTCTGTATTTTGTTTGTCTTTGTGTCTGTATGTTTTCTGTCTTTGTTTCTGTATTTTGTTTGTCTCTGTGTCTGTATGTTTTCTGTCTTTGTGTCTGTATTTTGTCTGTCTTTGTGTCTTTATGTTGTCTGTCTTTGTGTCTGTATGTTGTCCGTCTTTGTGTCTGTATGTTGTCTGTCTTTGTGTCTGTATGTTGTCTGTCTTTGTGTCTGTATGTTGTCTGTCTTTGTGCCTGTGTGTTGTCTGTCTTTGTGTCTGTATGTTGTCTGTATGTTGTCTGTCTTTGTGTCTGTATGTTGTCCGTCTTTGTGTCTGTATGTTGTCCGTCTTTGTTTCTTTATGTTGTCTGTCTTTGTGTCTGTATGTTGTCTGTCTTTGTGTCTGTATAATGTCTGTCTTTGTGTCTGTATTTTGTTTGTCTTTGTGTCTGTATGTTTTCCGTCTTTGTGTCTGTATGTTGTCTGTCTTTGTGTCTTTATGATGTCTGTCTTTGTGTCTGTATGTTGTCTGTCTTTGTGTCTGTATGTTGTCTGTCTTTGTGTCTGTATGTCTGTCTTTGTGTCTGTGTGTTGTCTGTCTTTGTGTCTGTATGTTTTCTGTCTTTGTGTCTGTATGTTGTCTGTCTTTGTGTCTTTATGTTGTCTGTCTTTGTGTCTGTGTGTTGTCTGTCTTTGTGTCTGTGTGTTGTCTATCTTTGTGTCTGTACGTTGTCCGTCTTTGTGTCTGTATGTTGTCTGTCTTTGGGTCTGTATGTTGTCTGTCTTAGTGTCTGTATGTTGTTTGTCTTCGTGTCTGTATGTTGTCTGTCTTTGTGTCTCTATGTCGTCTGTCTTTGAGTCTGTATGTTGTCTGTCTTTGTGTCTCTATGCTGTCTGTCTTTGTGTCTTTATGATGTCTGTCTTTGTGTCTGTATGTTGTCTGTCTTTGTGTCTGTATGTTGTCTGTCTTTGTGTCTGTATTTTGTTTGTCTTTGTGTCTGTATGTTTTCTGTCTTTCTGTCTCTCTTTCTCTCCTTAATACAAAGTGATTGTATAGAATTCAAACCATTGTTAATTGTAAGATGGCAGGAAAACTCTCAAATTTAGATACTAAAGATTTTGATGAAATCATCTTGAAAATTTGTATGTAGACTGGGACTGGAGGGGGGATAATGAAAATGGCCAAATCAGGCAATGTTTATTTAGTGTCTTCTTGACATGCACTTCACCTTGATTAAACAAGAATCTGGGATTATAATCCAGATTAGAGCCAGAGCAGATGCTACAAGGGATAACACAGAAAGAAAAACAGAGGTGCCTTGTTTTTTAAAAAAAGACACTGAATCAGAGAAATGAGAAAAAGATGCAGCAGAATAAGAGAAAGTGTTTTCTTCAATTCATGGTTTGGTTGAAACTGCTTTATTCCAGAGACTATAATCCACCTTTGAATCGAAAAAACACATTATTGAGGGTGACGGTTTATGTTTGGAGGAGACTGGTGTGAGGTTCACCGCCACTTTCAATGCTTATATCTGTGTTTTCTTCTTACCTTTACTTTAGGAAAAGGTTGATGATCAGTCGAAAAATCTGCATCCTACCACCTGTATCTCGACCAATCAGGAGGCAGTATCTTCCAACAATCAGTAACTCCTCAGGGTCACCTTGAAACAGGAAAGAACCTTGTTGGCTTCAATTCTATACGCCATTAAATACATTTATCTTTCTTCGTCCAACACAAATCATACTGGCTCATTTTAAGGAAGACTTTTATTGTCAAGCTGGAAGTTCAAAGCATTTTGAATTTCACTTTCAGGACTTACGATGACGACGGCCATTAAATCCCTAAAAAAAGCATTTGATTCATATTCAGGTCACTAGAGGAAATAAATGCTTATCAGAGCAGTTGGTTGGCGACTTTATTGTCACTATTTAGAGAACACTTTGAACTGTTTTTTTAATATTCTTTTAATATAAGTTTTAAGGCCAGATTTTCTCTTCGACAATACAAAGTATTGAAGATTTTCTTGTAGGTGTTTGAAAAGTTTGGGTAGACATAAGATAAGACACAAATTTATCAAGTTTTTAATCGATCACATGATCAATCAAGACGACCATCAGAGGCCATTTTTAAAATAAAAAAGCAGTATTTTAAGATCTTATTAAGGTAAAAACAAACATAAGAAAAGTTATTCTTTATTGGTAATTATCGCAGTTTTCTGGGTCACTACGTCTCACAATATGAATTTGAATTCATCAGATTACACCAAAGTCACAGTCCTGCTCAGAGACGCCTCAGTTCTCTAATTTTTTCACTTTGTGTCGTCAGATCCAGTTTGAAGTCCTTTAATCTCACTTTGTTCTCTTCTTATTTTTTATGCTCGTCCTCACTATCATTCAGAACCCTCCGCCCCATGCCGTCCCCCATTTAACACACAACCAAATCCAATCAGTCTCCATTGGGCCGTATCTGTGAAAATACTTCTTGGTTTTAGATGAGCCTCGTGGTTATTGTGGAGATAAAACTTTTTAGATATAAATGAGGCTCAGCGGGGGGGACGTCTGCTCTTCATGAGCTTTTAATTTGTCATAAATCATATTTCCTGATTATATTCTGTTTTTAACAAAATTACATAAAAGTCAGTCTGGAATATCATTGTGTGGTTTATAACTTTACATCTTTAAATCCAGTGAACGCCCTCATTTAAGTTTTTTTTTACATGAAATGTCAAGTTTGACATTAAAATTAAAAAAAAAAAAAAAACAGGTTTTGGATTATCCATCCATCTATTCAAGTGTTTTTCTCATTTCCAAGACTCTGTAATGCAAGTGGTTTCCCTTCATGAGGATGTGCTGAAGTGTAAAGTTACCTGTGGTGTAATAATCATATTCACATTTACTGCCATGAAATAATTACCCGAGTGCTCTTTAAATTCAAAGTGATGTTAATTGCTGGACTCTGATTTACATGCCACACACGAGCGAATAGCTTCGAGAACTGACACAGTGAGAGGACAAGGATGTTCGAGGTCGACAGTCTGAAGATCCAATATGTTCTTTTTAGATGTCATCCGGTTCTGCTGGACGGGTTTCACTCCAGGGAATATAGAAATATGGAAGTATTGAATATGAATTTCACTTAAGAAAACACTTAATTTACAGTCTTTACATTTTAAAACCATGACATTTCAAGCATTGTTGTGTCTGTTTCAATGCGTGAATGAATTAAATTGTAAAAAAAAAAAATGTGGTAAGATATTTAGTGACAAAAATGATTTGTTTTAAAAGATGAAATTTGATGGTTTTTCAAATTCTGATTTCGATGTAACTAACCACTATGCCACGAGAACACCTTGTATAGCATCATTTATGCATGTGACCTGTGTTCTATAAAGAGCTGTCAACATGTTATAAAGTTCATATATTGTAAATTATGATAAAATGCTGTTTTTTTCATTTAATTTTGATTGTTCTAAATGATAAAAAAGTGTTTATTTTATCGGTCATTAATAGTAAATGTTAAGAATTATAATCATTTTAAAGCTTTACAATGTAACAATGGCAAGATAGATAATACACTTTCCAATAAAAATATATTTTTAATTGCTTGTTTATTCCAGAACAGACAGAAAAAGACAAGTTATATTCCTGATTAGTTTGTCTTGAGCCATTATAGCATTTAAATGTTTTTCTCTAGCATTCACTGAGGTAAGACATAGACCTTCATTGTTACCACTTAACACTGTTGTTTTAAGTCAGATCACAGCACCATCTACTGGCCTGGAGGTAGATTTAAACAGTTTTTTTTCTGCTTATACAGCCTGAAACAAATCACAGGACCAATTATAATTTTGATTCCGACAATGTCCTGTGACCTTTTCAACATCTTTTATGTATTTATGTTTTGGGCACCAGTTTAATCTCATATTTGCGTAGGTACTTGGCTATAAAAGGTAAATAAGAGTGTCAAATGAGCTTTTAAAGTGTTTATTAATCAAATGTACATGGTTACAGGTACAGGTTTTAATACTCAATCTACACATTCTATTCAATTCAAACAACTCACATGTTTTCTCTCATCTGCGAAAGGGCCACCCATGGCTGCTGTCTCACGCTGCCTGATCCTCTTATGTTGATATGTCATGGAATTCAAAATGGAAGTCTTGATGCTTTGTTCTGTTTTTCTCTGTACTGTCAACTCCATAAAAGGTTTATAACACTGGCAATAAATGTGTTTTCATCCTCTTTGTATACATTCTATATTATCGTCATTTTAACTTAATTTTAAAAGTTACATAAATAACATTATAGTTTATGGTTGGATGAATCTAATTCTTATTCGACTCCATTTTTTATAAGTTAAAGATTGAAACTAACACATTCGACCGATACATAATCAGAACATGGCATTAAGAAAAACAAAAGCAATAATATTTATAATGCTTTTTTTTTTTTTAAAAAGAAAGAAGATAAATCAAGACAAATAAAGGTTATGTACTGTGTTGTACTTGTAGTATTCTAATGTTTATTTTTATTATATTTACCATTATTTTATATATTACTGCTTTTGTTATTTATTTGAAAAAAGTATCTGCGTTTAATAATTTTATCTGAACTTTCTGCTGGGACAATTCAATTCCTTTATTCTTCTACTGAGGTAAGAATTAAGGAATCAATCAATCGATCAATACGTTTAATACATCTTTTCAATTCGCATTTGAAAATGTCAATATTAGAAATGCATTTTTGACATTTAGATTGGTAAATGTGATATTGACTGAGGATGATGAAAATATATATATTTTTAAAAAAAACTATTTTTTTTAGGTAAATTTAATATTTAATATTTTTAATCATCACAGTATTTTATGAGCGGGGGTGTCACTAATATGTGACGTCACTCATTGTGTTTGTTAAGTCCGTGGACATGAGCGCGTGACTGTGGCGTCACAGGTGAGTGAATCTTCTTCTGTCAAGTTGAGGGTCCACCAATCCTCTCCTCTCCACGCGCACGAGCAGGCGTGGTGCCGTGGACGCGCGAGAGAAGGCGCTCACACACACAGAGACCGCAGGAAGTGGCACTTCTTGATCTGGACGCTCCTGAGATGTCGCTCTAAAGGTCAAGCTGCACTTCTAAGAGCCGGTCATCCACAGGACGGACTGAAGGAGGTCGCAGGGAGATACTCCAGCACACGCGCGCATTCCGTTGGTGAAGATGAAGGCGAAGAAGAACCGAGACCAAAGCCTGTCGGACTCCAGAGAACTGGACGGATCCTACGACCCGCTGACCGGTGAGTTCTGAACACACCTGTGCGTGTTTTTGAAAGATCCAGTGTGTGACATCCACCTGTCAGAACTTCTAGCACGAGTCAACCTCGTCCCCTCACTATGATGTCACTATTCGTTAATGAACGTCAAATTAAAAACATCACTGAAGGTGAAAAACACACTGGATCTTTCTAAGGTGAAGTGAGAGTTCGTGTGTTTCTGCTCGTGTTTGCTGGCCCGGTTCGGTGACTGTGAGGTTCCGAGTTGAATGTGCGGCTCGTGCTTTGGTATCGATCTTCAGTTCAGTTTGTATTCGAGTCACAAGTGTTTCTAGGAACGAGATGTTTCTGAGGGTTTTGTTCAGAAGCAGCAGATGCTTTGAGTTGGAAGATTTTGAGCGTTTTGTCAGTAAAATACTGCTTTTGTTTATTCTGTTGTAATGGACATGCTGCCTCAATGAATAGATGATATTCATCATTACTTTATCATCATATAATATCATGATATAAATAATATTTGTCTCTATTTTACTAGACTGTAATTTCAAGGTCAAACCGTTTTAATGAAACAAACGCATCATGTATTACCGGCCAAACATTTAACCTCCTCATAGCTTCTTCATTGTGACCCATAGAGGCGACAATTTATTTGTACCACCCCCTTTAACACAAACACATACATTTATTTAAAAACAATGTTTTGATAATAAAAACGTTTTGATAATATATCAGTGTAAGCCAAAAGATAAGATAGAATTCATTTTAAAATGTCCTTCACTTGACATAACAGTTAAAAAAACAGTGGACTGTTTCTTTATTTATTTGTGGAATTGTAGAGTTGAATACATCTCCCTTGAACACATGTTGTTATTTGTATATAAGAAATAATTATATCAAAACTGTGCTGACATTGGTTCAATAGGAATTTGACATGTTTGTTAAATCCATGAGGGACTTTACTGGACATGGAAAATGGAAGAATTTATATTTACAGATTAAAACCTTCCTGATGTACTTCACCACTCTCTCATTTATACTCTTTATTCTTTAAAACATACATTTTGACATTTTGTAATGTCATGAGTTGGACCTGAAAATAATTTATTATAGGTTTCCTTCAATGAAACGTGTAATAGGTCTTGACTATCAAGTTAGTGTGTTTTCTATCCTGGTATCCCTGAAGATGTTGTAAAACAGTGAAGGACACTGAAGGACCCTCCAGGAGTGAAGATGTGAGGTCTTTTATGTGCATGTTATCTAAGCGCTACATGTGGGATGATCTTTTGTAGAGTTCATTGAAAGCTTGAGTAACACAAGATATTTTCACTTAAGATACCTCAAGATAAATCAGATATTTGTGTTTATTTTTAAGTTAACGAATAAGTTTGTGTTAAAAAAAATACGTGGTAACAGAAGAAATGTTTGTCAAGGTCCAGCTGATTGGACCAGCTCCCGAAAAATTAAAAATAACCAAATAATTTGTCAAAAATTTCTGCCCTGATAAATATTTCATTGGATAAGCCATGTGTCAATCAAAACAGCTGATTTGGTGTTTGAAAGTGGGCTGTCAAATAGCATTTTATTTTATCATGGTGTATTTTCATTTATATTTAAATAAATTGTGTATAAAAGATTTGTTTTTTTGTTTTTTTATTAACAATTTCCATTAAAACTTCACGCCTTTTGTTCCATTTTGTGTTGCAATTGAAATTTGGCCACTAGATGGCAGCAGTCATTACATCCTCCACAGCTAAATAAACAATGAAATCTTGCGAGATCCTGGCGATGACCGAGGACGAGAGGATACAGTGGACTTCAGCGGCTTTTACTTCGTCAAGAGTTATGTGGTCTGTAAATTCTGCAACACCAGAGTCAAGTACTCAATAATACTACAAATATATCCTTGTTCCTACAGTATCACTATATAATACAATGTATCGTATCGTTGCCCTTGTATCCTGATATGTATCATATCGCCAGATTCCTGCCAATTCACGCCCCTATATTTGAATTAGTTCTATTACTCTTGTCGTATTTCTGGTCGTGGTCCCATTTGAAAAGGTACTTGCCAGACTGTATATGAATTTCAAGTTACAAAACATTGTGGTTTTACACTGATTCTCCTGTTTTTCATTCTACTTCTGCTCTAGCCTGTATTTATATATTTGTGGTTGAAGGAGAAAAACTCAATTGTAATTCAATGTAGCCTCTGTTTAGACCCCCTCGTGATAATAAATATTAAAGATTTTGTTCTCGGCACAATATAATATTTGACGAGCAACAACAACCATCAATAACACGAAAATCGAACTTTTATTGTCGTTCCTTCTAGCAGGTAAGAGCAAGAAGAGTTCTCATTGTTCAACCAGTGGCCGCCTCTAATCCTGTTTATATGCTTGACCACATCTGTCCACCCGAGAATCAACTTGTCTCCGTCCAGACAGATTACAGAGACTCTGTAATCCCATTCCCACAAGGCCAGCAGTTCCAGCTGCAGATTATGTCCACCTAACACTGAGAGATGCTCAGGCGTGTATCACACCATGTGTTGACATGTGAGGTTGGCTCATACTTTTCGGTGTGAGTGGGCGGGAGCGAGTGGGTTTGGAAGCAGCAGCACGTTGTCTGCAGTCTATTGTTGAAACTAAAAAAATGTGGAAGAATTTGTTCCTGTTAATGGAAAAAAGGTCCTTTAGGTGTCACAACTTAGTGTTAATAAAAGTGGTTCAAACCCACTCACTCTGCCTTCATGTTATTTTTACTCACTCTATACATTCCACCTCTATCTAAATCCAAATTCCGTAACATTTCGGGTAATTTATTGCCCTTTTTCTCCAGATAGGATTCATGTAAATGAGCGCTGAGAGGCGGGGAACAAGTGTGTAGGAGTGATTTATGTCTTCATTAATTGTAGGAACATTTTAGGAGCCGTACATTTCCTTGTGAGGTTCTTTCCAACTTTTGAGTACACCTCAGCCTCAGCCAAACATAAAGACGGAGAATCATTCCACTTGTTCTCGAGCTTGTCTTAACAGAGGGAACATGAGCTGAACATGCATTTTATAGAAGTTTAAAAACATCAAGATATCCTCTTTTTAAAACATCATCCAAGTGCACCTGATGTTAGGTGTTGGACGTTATGGTTAACTCAACATACGATACTGTGACAATAGTTGTCTCTAGATAATGATAACATCACTATATCCTAAATATTTTTAAATATAGGAATGCAACAACTATTAGAAAAATTCAACTTGTCACTAACTATGATTGAACGAATGGATTTGTCTATTTCAAATATATAAATAAAAAGTACATTCAAGTTTTTGTTTGTGTTTCCACAAGTGTTTTGTAATAAAACAGTGTTATTTGTCAGTGCAACAGGACATTGAGCACAATAATATACTGCAATAGCATTTTTTTTTTATATCCACTTCTATTTATTATCAGACTTTTGTTTTTTAAAAGAAAATCTTCTTGGATGAAATACAGCAGGAGCGAGGATGGATTATTAAGTGGGTTTTCTGTGTGGGAAGGTTGACTTCAGGTGAGTCATTATTCCAACTTAGAAGCTCTGTTTGTGAGCACAGTTGACCCATGTTGCTTAAAGGTTGACAACATTTCAGTGAAATAGTACATTCTAGCTTTGCACTGAAGTGCTCTCCTCTGCAGGTATGTGTGTGTGTGTGTGTGTGTGTGTGTGTGTGTGTGTGTGTGTGTGTGTGTGTGTGTGTGTGTGTGTGTGTGTTGCGGAGATCACCGGGCATTCCCCATTTTGTTTGAGAGTATCAGATGAGAGATGAGAGGTTATTACAAAAGAGCGTTGCAGTGATCTTCTCTCCCACCACACAAGAGCCTCTCAACAGGAATCCTATCACTGACTCAAATGA
Source organism: Callionymus lyra (assembly GCF_982586985.1). NCBI lineage: Eukaryota > Metazoa > Chordata > Actinopteri > Syngnathiformes > Callionymidae > Callionymus > Callionymus lyra. The sequence goes on along the minus strand of NC_141828.1, from coordinate 24,960,896 downwards.
ACACTCAAACCAGCTTCATTTTACATCCACGAGCAGCTGCCGGAGGAACAGTTTTGTGCTTTTCTTTTCCCAAATCTGAAAGAATGTCAGCGCAAACTCGATCACACATCTATGGAATTAGAGATTAAAGTGTCGTGTCAGTCGCACTGAAGAACAAATGATCTGTCATAAGGTTCCTCATGGTGATCCTACAATCATTCATTTTCAACCCCTAATACCCTTATTTGTCCAAAAACAAGCAAAATTAATTAACTTTTTTTTTTTTTTAAATATCGACTCAGTGCTGATGTTCTTAAGTCATGTGAGGTGCAGTTAAGTGAGGTTTGTGTCCATTGAGCTCACAAAGAGCTAACATTGTCGTACATTTGAAGGTCAGAGCAACAGCATGGGAGCCAGAGGAGCTGACCTGTGACTGGATATACAGCATACATGTGAGATATTCCGACTGAAAACTCATTTTATTACTGAAGACTATTGTGTAATCACACCATCAACCCATGCTCAGTGACTGCGGCGCACCTTGATGCGTCTGCTGCTAAAACTGACTCCATAATTACGCCTGTCGCTGTAGTTTGAGTGGAGAGTCACCGTCTGAGCCAATAGTAATAGCAGCTGACAGTACGTGTGATTGGAGGTGACGTACCTGTCCGGGCGAAATGTAAGCACGGGAATCTCAAAGACTGAAGAGATGTTCTTAATGTATTGGTTATCTTTTATTATATATTTATCTAGAGCAGGATTGTCGTGGGCCACTTTCAGCAAACATGGCAGCAAACTATAAACACACTTTATAAGAGTGCAGACCTCTGTCAAGATAGCTACAGAGCAAGGGTTCCCACACTTTTCAACCCACGACCCCCAAAATAACGGTGCCAGAGACTGGCGACCCCCACTATCCCCGGATGTGACTGACAAAAATAAAATAAAATGTGAGGCACAGGCCATAGACACTAGGCTTATCCAAATACGGGCTTAACGACAACACAAAAGAACAGAGCAGCCTGTTATGATTTTACAATAAGAAATGTATTGTAATATGAAAGCAGAATGCCTCAGTCAAAATAATATCCAACATGAGTGCACATTATTGCTGTCATGTACAAACTGAACTTTGGATAGAAAAATAATAATAAGAAGAACATCTCAGCCAGTGTCATATCCACGAACGTAAACATATTTACATTGTTGCTGTGTACTTGTGCATTTACATTTTGGCAACTATTTTTTTCCTGTGTTAATCTCATCTAATGAGACGACTTAATGATGACTTGCCGGCTGACTATGATGCGGCTCAGATATAATATAATCTATTTTCCAACTCTATAATCACATTTTACATTTACTGTCACACCCAACTGTAAACACCATACGCTCTGCCTCATTCACAACACGTTATGCTATATTCTCATAACGCTACGGATACCAGTAATTTTAATAATTATGGCTGAATTTTTCTGTATTTTATCTTTTTCAAATTTATTTGATTTATTGAAATCATTTTGCGACCACCCCCCCCCCCCCCCAGAAGGTTCCCACGATAAAGCACTCAAGGCCAAGGGGCCAATTCTTTCCCACCCAAGTCATTTTATGTGGCCCACAGCATGGTTGGCTATTATTAAAGTTAAGGTCTATATTATGACCCAAAAAGATCCTAAAGTTCATGATAAGTTAAATAACTAAGATTGTTAATGTCAACAATTATACAGAGAATTACAATACGAGTAAATGTCACTGATGTGCTTGGTGAGTTTTTGACAAACACAGAGATGATTGATATCGAGCTAATTACAATATCACAGTACTGACTCGTACTTCAAGCTAAATTTACATTTTATTTCAGCCCCGAAACTTAGGCGGCTGAACGATTATGGCACCTTTTGTGTTTGAGTTGACTCAAACACACAACGCAGATCACAACACTGATACATATATATATATATATATATATATGTATATATATATATATATATATATATATATATATATATATATATATATATATATATATATATATATGTATATTTATATATATATGATATTTTGATTGTATAGATTGCTAACGCCGGTGCCAACACAGTCTAAATATATGTACATGAACCCAGTCTCTAGACGTCACCACAAAACTTGTCCAATAACCACATATTTTTCCTCCACGAGGCTAACACATAAACTTTACAGCCAATCCGCTTTATCAAGTCTTGATCATGTGATCATGTGGCTGTAACATTAACCAAAGCACGTTTTGTTATTGGGTACGGTTGCATCTGGGTGGGTTCTATTAGCATGTAGGTTTTATGCTTTTACTGTTCCCTTCTTTGACAGTCATATCCTGCTCATTTAGAAAAGCTTTCCAAAATTCCCGTGTAGGAGTCTCAATGTAGAGTCCTGGAGTATTTTTGACACCAGATTTTGTGCCACTTACAGTCAAATAAATTGGATGTTCGCACACGGAGCTCTCATGGTGGTACGTTCCCTGCCATCATTCTGAATCATTTGACTGGCACTCTCCACTTACCACCCTCTAATTCACTCTCTCCGCTGTCTCCATCTCACTCCTCCCCCTCTGTGTGTCTCCACTTTCACAAATCAGATTATATAATAGCTTATATATATATTTATGGCCCTAGAAGACTGTTCTGAATCCCCTCCCGGAGTCTTGAGTCATCTTCCTCGTTCCCTGCATCCCACTGCTCACAGTCGCCAGCATTCCTATTGTCCACCCTGTATCCAGTCTCTCCATCTGAGCCTCCCCCTCAGCCGCCTCCTTCCCTCCTCTACAAGTCTTTCAGACCACAGTAGGTCCTCATGCAACTTGAAGCCAGAATCAATCCTAATGAGTTTATTTTTTGACCGACTCAAAGAGGCCTGGTAGATGGTTAATTAAAACAAGGCCTGCTCACCTCACTTCCCTGTAAACACAATTAGAACACAAGGTGGGAGAACAAAGACACAGCCATAGGGGGGAAGGACTTGCAAGGGAAGAAGACATGATGCATGTCAAGTGGAATCAAAGTGCATCAGTTTGTTGTAGACGCTGAAGAACAAGCGGCTTGAGTGACGGCTCGTATCTGCTCTTTCGACAGAGAGAGATATCAATCACTGTGCTGGCGTTTGTTGTCTCGTCGCTCACACATATGATCCACATCCCATGATGAATCAGTCACGTTATATGGTTATTAGACTGATTTCAAAACACTGACGTATCAAAGAAACACAGTTTAGAGTTTGCTACAATTACATAAAGGTCGTTTGAAGGGCACTTTCCATCATCGCTACTGCTATTTACAATCTTTACAAGAATTTACAGACCACATGACTCTTGATGAAGTCGTTACTGCTTTTTTTTTTTTTTTTAAAGAAAATATGTCTAAACATCAGCTTTAAAAGTTGCTAGAGGCGACCGTATCCTCTTATCCTCAGTCATCTCCAGGATCTTGCAGGATCTCAGCTGGAGCGGAGGACGTACAGATTGCTGCCATCTAGCAGCCGGAAGTTTAATTGCAACACAAAAATGACAAGAACGCTGGTAATTTTCCAAATAATAAAACTGAATCACTGTATTTTATACATACCTTATTGAAAAAAAAATCTTTACAGTACTGTTGAATATAGATACACTATTTTGAAAAAAAATACTGGGATATTTACAGTAAGTGTATCTTTTTACACCCCTAGAAAACAAAACTCATCCCGTCTTAAAAAATTATGAATTATTGCTATGATGTTTTTCTTTAAAGTGAAAGTTCACCCAAAACTCTAATTTTACTAATTTTCTACTCACCTTCATGTCGACTAAGCATTATTTTCAGAGAAAATGTATGAGGCAACTTTTCCTCAGAAAAGGTGCTAAAAACATCTAAATGCCCCAATAGTTTGTAATGTTCATCTTGTATTGAATCCTCGATGAACACAATTTCTCCAGAAAAAATGTAAGAAGTCTAGCAGTCTAACAGTAGCAAGAGATATAAACAGGAAGTCCTCAGGTAATATCTCGAGAGCCTCCAGTGTAGATAGTGTCCACACTGGAATCGGTCGCAATATTTACCCAGAGTAATTTCAGAGTAGTTCCAGTTTATAATGCTTTTAGTCTTTCAACACCTGCCACAAACAGACATGACATAAAGACATGTTTAATTTTTCCCAGAACAATTCTTCTCATCGTGGCTTCAATACAAGACACATTACAGACGAGCTGTATGGAGGTATCTGGATGTTTTAAAGCGTCTATCTGGAGGAAGTTCATCCCTGGGCGCTCAGAAGCTACATTGAAATGAACATACATTTTTGTCTATAACTCTGAAAAGAAACTCAGAATACTGTAAAAAATAGTCCCAATCCTTAGTGGAGTTAAGTTTGAATTTTGGGTGAACAAAACCTCTAAAGCGAAATTATTTTTAACTAGCAACCCACAAGCAATGACAATAACTCATTTTGGCATCACATTTGTGAAAGTTGATTAATTTTATTTGGTTCTGTGATTAATGCTAGTTCTGAACAGCCTTCAGTGAATGACAAATCAGCACCGACAATAATGTAATAATCTGTTCTTTGTCTTATTATTAAATTGATTTATTATTGCAAAGTAAATATTGAGTTATTTTGTGAACAGAAATACAGACAAATGAACTCCACAGGTAATTATAAAAGCCATCTTTTGGTCGTTTGTTTGTCTATTCTATATATTCTATATTTTCGGTGATTCATAAAGTTTAAAGTACAGATGGCTTAAAAACCCCAAAACAAAACAATAATATTCATAATAAAACATAAAAAATATTAAGATTTGTTTTTAATAGTGTGTCCTCCTCAAGTAATAAGCTGTTGACGTCTTAAAATACCAAAGGGTGAACCAACTTTGATATGTTTTTTTGTTTGTAGGTTAAGGTTAAAGCTGTATTTATACGACTTAAAATGAAAAATCCTGCCCAATGACTGAAAGTCCTGCCACTGTAATGCCCCACATCATTGGATTAGTCATGTTTTCAGGTGGAACGGTAGAATGTCGGCATTGGAAGGACTTGAACTCAGTTTTCCTCCATCGTGTAAAGACAGGAATTCAAGTCTAAACTACTCATGTAAAATGATAATTCACTTCATTTAAGCAACTCTTATGGGGACCTTCTAACCAAGTATCTCTGGCAGCTAAAGTAACTCACACTTTAAGTCTTTGTTGGCAACACATGTTCAAACGAAGCTAAGTCGTGTTCTGGATTAGATCACAAGTTTCATGTTGATGCACAGAAAACCCTGAAGTTACAACTGCTGTCTGACAGGATAGCGTGAGAAGAAGAGAAAAGGAAGCCTGAGGTATCTTTCTGACGAGATTGTAGTACACAAGAAACACACAATAGTACACAGTTACAAGCCGGAGAGATGTTTCTGCTGAAAGAAAGGAGGTGTAATCTTATGAATATACAGCGACTGCTGAATGTCCTCAAGTCACACATAAGTTAAAATCTTTGCTTTTAAATGACTAATACGTGTTACTAGCTACTGTAGAGTCCAGGGTATATCTTGATGCTCTACTCAATATGTTTTTTTAAAAGGGTATTATCAGATGTCGGAATTTCCAAAATTAACATTAATAGTAAATGAAGTCATGAAAAGTTAGAGAAAAGTCGATTTTCTCATCACAACATGATTTAAGGTAAACTTAACAATCAAACATCATTGATTCTCTCATCCAAGTGATACCTTAAATCCCAAAAGGAATTTTCCTAAGGGATCAATAAAGTTACTTCTATTTATCTAAACATTTCCAGAGACGAAAGATAAGACAGACACACGTTTTGTCAAGAAAACGTTCATCATCAAAATTATCTAAACATTTCCGTTCGTGTCATCGCTGAGGTTCAATTCGAGTAGTTGTTCTAAAGGTAAACAACAGGAGAAATGTTTTCAGGAAGCTCAGGGGTGACGTTCATTGCAATGGAATCTAATGTCATTGTAAGTAAACAAGCTGTAATGGACGACCAGCTCAGCCAGGCAAGTCAAACAGTGTGAATATATTTAAACAAAGTAACTCATTGTGTAACTTTGTTAATGTAGTTGCTGGATCGACCTAGAGTCTTGGATGGATTGTCACTTCTTTTAGCAACAAAAGAGTTCATACATTGATCCGTCAGAAGTCCTCATTATCTATTTGACGGTACAGTACAACCCCGCTACTCCCTTAGGACCTGAATTAATGTATTCCATAAGAGGTTCATCCTATCTAGCAATTCCAGACATGAGGCAGAGAAAAGGGGCTTTGCTACTACGATGGCTCCCAGATCATTTGAGCTTGAATATCTGAATAAAACACAGAGCAGATTCATTGACTCTTAAGATGCAATAACTCCTGAATGATCAGTGGCCAATAAAAAAGGTTTCTAAATGTTCCATCAGTGGTGTACAGCAAATATAACATCTAACAATTGATAAATACATGAAACTGCAGATGAACAACTGAGAGGGAACAAGACAAGACGCTTCCGGTGAGCCTTTGATCGGCTGCTTCAACGTAAGCTCCTGCAATAATTGCCAAAAACAGTCGTTTTAACGACTACTTGTCCGGATTTTATCCTCATATCACTTAAGATATGTATCAAGCATCTATGATCTATGATCGTGATGCTCTTTTCAACATCAGAGAGTCGATGAAGGACTTCACTCGCGACAGTTACCAACGTCCGGTGAACGTGTTTCCGGCTCCGCTTCTCATCGACTCGGACTCTGTGGAATATCGTTTGATCTCTCGGGTACCGGGCGATTTCCACAAGCGATCGAGTCGGGCTGGAGTACAGGTCAGGATGAGACGCGCAGTCGCGATCGCTCGGAACAACTCTGACGTCATCGAACGTCATCGATGTTTGATCGACATTCCTCTCGCTGAAGAGAATGATGACACATCAGCGCTGCCGTCTGTCCAGACCTCAACGAAAGGTGGTAAGCTTTTTTCATTTCCTCTCTTTAATTCGGCTTTTACTACTGAGTTGGACTTCAGTGACAGCTGGTACCCACGTGACCGCTGTTCGCTTCAAAAGATCCCGCTCTGCGCGCCTGTCAGTGAAGCGGCGTCGTCAGTGACGTCATCGGTGCTGAATGTGGGACTTCTTAATGTTCGCTCCATTACTAATAAATCCTTTATTCTTAATGATCTTTTCACAAGAGTTAATTTGGATTTATTATGTCTTTCTGAGACTTGGCAGAGAGAGGAAGAGTTTATTCATCTGAACGAACTCTGTCCAGTAGGGAGCGCTGTTCTGGGGAAGCCTCGCCTCTCTGGTCGTGGGGGAGGTCTTGCTACTGTTTTTAGGGAGAGTTGTTCTTGCAAAGTGATTCAGACACAGGAATTCACTTCTTTTGAATTTCAGATGATCTTGGTTGGTTCTACAAGACCTTTCTATTGTGTGTCAATTTACCGCCCGCCTGGTCCTGCGTCCTGTGTTCTTGAAAGACTTTAATGACTTCTTATCTTCCATTATTCAAATGGAATCTGTTCTTATTCTTGGAGACTTTAATCTTCATGTTGATGACGTCACATCTTGTTCTGCTAAAGAACTTTTAACTTTAACTGAAGCCTTTAATTTTGAGCAACATGTTTCTGAACCCACTCATCAAAAAGGCATTTTAGACTTAGTTTTTACTCTTGGCCTGGACATTTCTAATGTATCTGTACATGATGTCCATCTGAGTGATCATTCTCTTGTCTTGTTTAACCTGGACTTCATCCCTGAACCTAAGCCTTTGAAAGTTAGGTCTCAGAGGCGTGTCATCTCAGCCGATACTGCAGACAGTTTTTCTTTATGTTTGACGCTCTTTCCTTTGATGACTGCACAGACGTGGACAGTTTGATTCACTGTTTCAGTGGTCATTGTGTTGAAATACTGGATCAAGTGGCACCTTGAAAATTCAGAAAAAACGGTGCCCTTGGACAAATGAAGATCTCCTGAGTCTGAAGAGACTTTGTCGAAAGACTGAGCGTCTCTGGAAGTCTACTAAACTTGAGGTGCACAGACTTCACCTCAGGGATCTGTTGACTTCTTACAATGAGATGGTAGAAACTGCTAGATCTGATTACATCAGAAAACTGGTAGCAGCAAATAGGAAAAACCTCAAAGTTTTGTTTGACACGATTAATTCTCTCGTGTCTCCTGCTCCTCAAATCACGCCTGTCTTCTGTGAAGCTGACAGCAATGCATTGTTGAGATTTTTCATTGACAAAATTAAATTGATCAAAGAGAAAATCTCTCCCCCTTTGTTGGGAACCCCTACTGTCTCTGAGCCCATCTCCTCCTCTTGGTCCTCCTTCACTGCTGTATCTTTGAGTGATATTTCAGCACTAGTGAACAAGATGAAACCATCCTCTTGCTCAGATGACGTCCTTCCTTGTAGGCTTTTTATCAAAGTATTTGATGTAATTGGCCCCTGGGTTACCAATATGGTGAACCTCTCCCTTTCCACAGGGGTTTTTCCCAATGCATTTAAACATGCCATTGTGGAGCCTCTGCTCAAAAAAACAGGCTTAGACCCAACTGACCTCAGTAATTTCAGGGCTATTTCTAAGCTCCCTTTCTTGTCCAAGATCTTGGAGAAGGTGGTGTCTGAGCAGCTGTCTTTGTTCCTGGATCAGAGCGACATCCATGAGAAGTTTCAGTCTGGCTTCCGTAAACATCACTCTACGGAGACAGCTTTATTGAAAGTGTCCAGTGACATCATGATGTCGGCTGACTCGGGTAAATTCACTGTTCTAGTGCTTTTGGATCTGTCCTCAGCCTTTGACACAGTTGATCACCAGATCTTGCTGAAAAGACTATGGGATGAAGTGGAACTGTCTGGGTCTGTGTTAGAATGGTTCTCATCTTACCTTTCTGGGCGCAGTTTTAGTGTATCTGCCAATCAAATGAGGTCTGAATCGGCAGATCTGTTGTGTGGAGTCCCTCAAGGTTCTGTTCTGGGTCCTTTATTGTTTTTGCTGTACTTGATTCCCCTCGGTAAAATCATTCAGAGATTTCCAGATGTTTCTTTCACATTTTTGCTGATGACATCCAGCTCTACTGCTCTTTTGACCCAACTGAGCCCCAAAGGCTGAACAGCTTAGTCAATTGTTTTCTAGAAATCAAACAATGGCTGAGTGAAAACACTCTACAGCTAAATGTAGACAAAACTGAAACACTGGTGATTGCTCCTGATGATAAGGTTCCAGGATTGAGTCAGTACTTGGGTGACTTAGGTCAGTCTGTCAAACTGAGCCTGAGAAACCTGGGTGTTGTATTTGATAAAGACATGTCTCTTGTTCAACACTGCAGAAAACTGACCAGAAACTGTTTCCTTCAACTGAGAAAAATCTCTAAACTTAGGAAAATGTTGTCGGAACATGATCTGGAGCTTGTAATCCATGCGTTTGTTTCTTCTCGTCTGGACTATTGTAACAGTTTGGTTTCATGTCTTAACAAGAAGGATCTGTCTCGTCTGCAGTTGATTCAGAACTCTGCAGCGAGAATTCTGACCCGCTCAAGTAGGAGAACTCACATTTCTCCGATCCTTAAAACTCTTCACTGGCTTCCAGTTTCTTTCAGGATCAACTTTAAAATTCTGGTTCTTACTTTCAGAGCTATTCATGGTCAGGCTCCTCCTTACATCACTGATCTGATCCAGCCTTACACCCCAGCTCGGGCTCTGAGGTCTGTGGATCAGAATCTACTTATGGTTCCACGCACACGGCTCAGGACCAGAGGAGAGAAATCCTTTCAGGCTGTTGCTCCTAAGCTTTGGAACGATCTTCCTCTCTCTTTGCGGTTGATGGAGTCTACTGACTCCTTTAAGAAACACCTTAAGACGTTTCTATTTGTTCAGGCTTTTCCTTGAATTTCTCGAACTCCTGTGTTGTTCTCAGTATTATCTTGATCTTTAAAGTATGTACTTTTTTGAGTATTGTTTTGATTGTCTAAGCGCTTTGTGACCCTGGTCTCGAAAAGCGCTATATAAATAAATATTACTTACTTACTTACTTACTTACAAGTAGGAGATAGTTCTAAGTCTCTGTCATAAAAAAAGTAAAATAAATAAATAAGCAGCTGTGTGCATACGATTGCTCTGACGGTTGTTGGAGGTGCACATGCATTCTCTCGCTCATGTGATTACGCACTCTTGGTACATGAGGCCTAGAACACTAACTTGTCAACTTACACAAAAAAACTAAACATAGAGGCCAGGAGTGAACGTCTGTGATCATAAATACGTCAATTAATAAAATTTCCTCATTTTAGTTTCATTATTCACATCATGCTACACAGTTCTTACCATGTTATATTGTATATATATTATAAATCCTGTAACATTTACGTCTTTTTTTCCCATTTGATCTCGTGTTTAAGAAAATCACAGTGAAACTGAAACTGAAGATATTGAAAACGTAACATTACTCATTTACAAAGGGTTTTGAGATAACTTAAATAAAATAACATTATATTGATATAATAAATTGATTAACAAGTTTAAATAAAAAAAACCTGTCGAGAACTGAAGTCATAAATGGTAATATGGTTTATATTGATGCCAATAATGACGTTCACTAGAGGAATCAGCTGAATCATAATTGAGTGACAAACATGAGCATCTCTGTCAATTGTCGTCCTCGTGATGGTTGTTCCCTCGGTGCTTGAGTCATCCTGTTGTTCGATTTTTACCAGCGGTCAAATCCTCACAGTTCTGTCGTCAGTCTCCCCTGGAGAGAAGCTGAAGTCAGCAAATAAACCGGCGGCTAAATAAACTTGCTGTAAAACAAGGTTGAAGAGAACCTCAGGAATTTGACAAACCCTGATATTGTTCAAGGAATGTTCTGTTTGTGGTTGGAATGCAAGCCGGGCTGGGTTTCGTCAGAACATTTTCAATACTGGTACTGATACCAATAGCTTGGCTTTGACACCGGCTCCTGAATGATACTGTTTTCGATACCATTATGATCAATTCTAACAAAAGGAAAATGACATTGCACATAGTACACATCTTGACTTAACTTTTGAGGTTTAGTAGTTCCCACTAATAGATGTTTTCTTGTAGAAAACAATAAATAATAATCATTTCTGATGGAGGAACACCATTTGAAGCATTTCGGTCGGTGCCACAAAAGAACCCAAGTTCCATACCCAGCTTATAATTCAAGTTGGAATGCTTAATGTTCAGTTGAGCCTGGCGAGGTTATTTCCGTGTCCGGACTTCCAGCGTGGTGTTACACACAGCTAAAGAAGTACAACGACATATTTGTGTACTTCAAAATCCATTTGCTTTGATCATCCCAGCAGTACTTCCCCCCACTCGGGGTGTTTGCTTGCTGGCTGAAGGGTTTGAAAATCCAATTCCCCTCCACTCATCTTCCTCTGGCACTGGTAAACCGATTACACACTCAGCAACCTGACGTTCCGTAAGTGCTTCTCCCCTGGCACTCGGGCCTGGCACCAGGGTTTCATAAGACTTAATGGAGTCCACTAATCAACCCTACCGGACTCGTACACTCGGCAGATTTGATTGATTGGTGGAATGACAGTCGTGGCAGCAATGGGATTGTTACTGACCCGGAGCAAGGAGGCGACTGTCGGCACACTAAGAAGATATTCCCAAACCTTGTTATGTATATTGAGAAGAGCTGCTCTGCCCTATGAATGTGTCTTGCAAACTCAACATTGCCTATGAGGTGCAGAATCCACTCGGTAACGCTGACCTGAATGGCTTCCATAATGCTTTGCTGCGCAGCAAACCAATCACAGCTGTCGATCACTTTTGACTTAGCGACAGACGTAGAATTTAAATACAGTATTATAACCACCAATAAAGCTTTAAATAGCAATATATAGAGCAGTGTGTAGAAACGAATCATAGGAGTTCAACGTTAAGTACTGTAAGTAATGTTGGTGGAGTTTTTCCTTCCAAGCTCTGTGGTCAGGTCAAAGTTCATCTGCAGTTCACATAAATCATCTTTAGGGCTAGCTTTTAGCGTTTGGCTAGCCCTGTACTCAGAAAATTTGATGTTTTGTTTTTTTAGGCAGAATGCCTTAAATACCTTTTTATTCTGTTTTCAACAGTATCTTAGTGAATGTGACCTGATTCTGGCCTGTTCCTCACCTCTGCCATTTTCTTCTGCATGATCGTGCTCTGCTCATATCGGACTTTCTCAAATCTTAAATAGGAAGATTGACTACATCATTGTGTGGATGAACGCATGTGGTGTAATAATTTATGTATCTTAAACGTTTGTTTGGCTTCTTGGTAACAACTGTTGTAAACTGAAGAAAAACTGAACTGAGTTGAATTTTGGAGAAAAATGGTCACCATTGATATTCACAGTTGATTATTTCCCTGTAAATCTGAATTCTATATGAAACAAGGACCTTGTTTTTACCATATTGGTGCCTTATTTATCCAAGAAAACGGTAATGGTTAATAGAACTTATTCAAGGAAATTGTCTTTAACAAAGCAACATCCTTTTACAACATCATGCATGTCACACAGTCAACCGGAACCAACAAATAAAAACAATGTGTCTGTCATTGTAAATGTCAAAAGCGAAACCCCAATTACAACTTGACCAAGTTCTGACCTTTAAAGGGCTCAAGTTTGGTGCGCGTCAGAATGTTATTTCCCAGTTGTTTGTGTTTTTAATATGCCAGTTTGACTTTCTGAGCGTCGCCCCGCCGTCTCTGTGACCTTAGCATCCTTCTGGGACCACACTGGACACTTTTCTATTGCCAGGACTCTTTTGGCTGGTTGTATATTAGAGAAAGTCATTTGAATGTTTTCAATGAGTTTCCTAAAATAGATAAGAAATAATGACTTTTGAAACAGATACTTTTCCAGTCACGTTCAACGTTATTGTATAAGACAGTCTCTTTCAAGGACTATTCTTGATCTCCTTAATTGCAAATATCAATCCGACTATTCAAACTACAACATTTCAACAAATAATTTACTCCAGACTAAACCTTTAGTTTGAATCTCCATGCACACCTGTTCTTGCTGCTCTCTCGTGTCTTCAAAAAGCGTTTGCTGAACTCCCTCTTCTGTTTTGAAATTCCGACCTCGCCACATGTCTCCTACTGACCATCTGTCCTGTGACTGATTAGTATTGTGAGGTCCTTGGGTTTGGAGGCAAGATCAGAAGTTTATGTTCGGCTTGCTTTGATTGGTTAGTTAGTAGATGCTCAAAGGCTTCTCTCTCTAAAGGGTTAAAACATTTGGTTACTAGCAGGTATATTTAAAGTCAAAGGACGGTCTAAGGGTCTGTTCTGTTCTGTTCTACTCCTGCACTGCACAGAACAAACTATAGAAAAGACCAAAATAATTGATTAATAAAATAACTATTTTTATTTGCCACTAATCTTACTACATTTACAACTTTAAAAATGGAAATAGAACAATGGGTCGTTTGCTTTATAAACTCCACCCATTGGGTGGGAGCACTAAAGGATTCCATCGGATCAGCCAGCTGTGAAAACAGCTGATTTGGTATATGGAAGATGATTAAATTCATGGAATTCATTTTTCGACTAAAAATAATCAAGTTATTAATTTAGAGTCTGGTCATGACAGAAATGTACACAGTTAATTCTTGTATTGTATTGTACTCACATAGTTCTGAAGGCACATCAACATACATTGTACATGTCAATAGTTTGAAATATACATTTATATTATATATATTTTTTTTCACTTTGACTTTTTAACTTTTTACCGTTGATGTAAAATAAGTGTGGATAGAGGAGGAATAGGTAGCATCAAAATGAAGAATAAGATGATGAAGGGAATAAAAAGGAGAGGGCTAGGAAGCATGAGGATGATTTAAGTACAGGAAGGATTGGAAACAAAAATGGATGACTTGATGAATCGGGACAAGAATGAGTGATCAGGACAAGGTGAGAATGATTGATAGGAATGATAAGAAAATTGAAACGGAACGATAGTGCAGGATGAGAAAGACAGAATGAATAACGGCTTGGAAGAAAAAGAATCAGGAAAAAATGTGTTCGAAGCAATCTATAGCTTCCTGGAATGAATTCTTTCTATTGTTGTTTACTCAAGATAAAGTTAAGATAAAAGCAAAGTTATAATCTCGACAGTCAATCCAGGTACAAATGTTGAGCCACACCCACTGAAGGTCATTATTAGGAGAACGGCTGGTGTAACATTGACATGTTGAAACAGGAGCCTGTTGTTTCCCTCTGACTGCTGACAGTGACGCTCTGCTGGAGCATCAAAGGAGACACCAGTGATGGAAGGATCCCCTGCTGCCCGTCATCCTGATCACTAGTATTTGGGGAATAATGCATTTAATTAGAGATTTTACTTACTTACTTACTTACTTTTATTTAGGACATCAAACATAATGTCATGTTTTTTCATGCACTCGATGATCCTTTGTTGTTGGACGCTCATATTTATAATTCTTCTTTCCTCTCTCACCATTTTCACCTCTACGCGTTGTTATTATGATCACAGAGGGAATTATTTTTTCGCCAACAAGGGTGTTTGTAAAGGTCAGACTGTGACCAGACACGGCAACAGCCTGGTCTGTGTCTTTACAAATGATTCTGTATAAATGTCTCATTGATATTCCAAAGCAGATTTTGACATTAAAGGGTCATCAATTTTTTTTTCGGACAAGGGTCCGGAAGTCTATTGCCAATTCTTTTCTCCTCTTTCACCCACCCCTTCCTCCTTTATCGTGTTGTCATGTGAATACATTTATCAGTTGTGATGTTTTCGCTTCTCGTTTTACAGCCGGAAAATGATGATGATGATTAAAGTGGATTGAAAGTTAATAGTTTCAGCTTCCATGCCTGGACGAGCATAGCGAGGCAATAGTGTGCTTGTGTGTGCGTCGGGGGGATATTTGTCACTAATTTATTCGCATTAGCCCTCCAGCAGGGCGAGGACACCAGGGTTAACTTAGATTTATGTGCGGTTAAAGCCTCCTTCCATATCTGAAATAGCTTTTATGCAACTTTATGATTTGATGTTAATTGAAAAATGACGTGAGTGAAACACGTTTTTCATTCTCTAGAAGAGGTTGTTGCTCTATTTGGTCACCTTCTTATTTACATGTCCATGTCCTCTACATATACAGAGTTAAAAGTAAAAGATGAAGTACTTGCAAAATAAAAAATAAAAAAACTTTTCCGCAAACTAGACTGATTGAAATGCTGCGTTTATTACTAAATTTACAATTTTGGCTCCATAAACTTCCTCTACTTGCTCAGGCAGATTTTAATTTAATTAGTTGACTTTGCATAAACCTTTCCCTGGTTCTCATAAATGCAAAAGTTGGCTCTGCTGGAAGGCTAAATTTAAACTTATGAAATTAAAAATCCATGCCAATGTCTACAATGTACTTTGTTTAAGTGTGATCAAGTTGGTGACTTTGCCATCTTAAGAGTTCTCTTAAAGTTAAGAGGTCAGACCGAGTGTTGCAGCATTAAATGAGTGTATGGATGGACAATAATAATAATAATAATACAATATAAAACAATTAGAGGTGAATAAGTATATATTGACACACCTAAATATTGCCACATATTTTACACTTACATGGTAACATTATATTTTAAAATATATTGATACTGAAAAGTACCTTTTTTTGTTGTTTTTATTTACAATAAAAATGGATATATTCACCGCATTTGTTCATTTTTGTGTTGCCATTGAGGTTCTGACTGCTAGATGGCAGCAGTCATTACCTCAACCATAGCTTTCGGAACAACAAAATCTTATGACGTCCCGGCGATTACTGAGGACGAGAGGTAACAGTCGACTCAAGCAGCTTTTAAAGCTGATGTTTTGACATATTTTGGTTTCAAAACAAATTAACACCAGAGTCAAGTACTTGGCAGTACTACATATATATTATTGTCGTACAGTATCACAATATCTCACAATATATCGTATTGGTGCCATTGTATTGTTATAAGGGCTTGGTAGGACCGAAAATGTTCGAACAATCACCTTACCGATTTTCTACTTTTTTTCTATATCAGTTCTGTGATATTAATTTGGACAAAAAGAAAATGACATAATCCATAATACAGATCTTGAGTATAGTAGTTCAGCTTTGGTAAATTGGCACTCAAAGCATTGCAAAAGAAAACTTCACTTCAAGTGAACATTTTTATTCAGAAAACTCACATTATCACATAACGCCGCTGTATACAAACTTGGCACTGAAAGACAAAGCATGTTTATTTACTACCGAAGCATTTTGGCCAGTGCCACAAAAGAATCGAAGTTCACTATGCCATAATAGTGATACATCTTGTATCTCCAGATTCTTGCCAGTACACATCCTTAATACACCGTCGTTGCTCACAATAACTAAGCTATTAATATTAATGACTCACGACTGGATCTAAGAGTAATAAGTAATATCAACTCAAAAAAACCCTGGAAGTAAAAATGTGGGGTCGTCTGTTAAAGGCAGTCAAGAGAACTGCTGCTGAGTTTAGGTAAAAGGACACACTCACTCCTGTGAGTCTGAAAGCTTCTGGAGAAATAAAGATGGTTATTATTAAAATAGATGTTTTTGATAACTGAAAGCACATAAGCCGCATTTGGGATTCCTTTAAGAGTTTGTGAGGGTTGTGGTCAGAGCTGTTCTGTCACGGAGCGAGAAAATGACTAAATATAGTTGAATTACAAGGTCAGTTCAATAATTAATAATCAGGCAATCCCGGAGAACATTCCAGATCAGCCCATTGAAAGTCTTCCAAACTCGATTCAACAGTCATTGCTTATTAGAGCAGAGCGACGTCCCTCATTGTTCGTTCTATCTTTAGCTCTGCCTGCAGACGAATGCAGAGCTGCTCGCTTAAGGAACTCATCGGGAAAGAACAATCACCGACTGCTGCTGTAAAGACGAACACACACCTGACAGTCTCTCTTGTTGCTCACAGGCAAGTGTGTGTCACTTTCTGCACTGTCTAACTGAAATGAGAGGCGAGAAACGATGGAAGCAGACGGTGGAGGAATCCTTTTAAAAACTCATCGCTGACACAAAAACTCATCAACTAACAAAATACTTTTAGGGACTTCTGGTGTCGCTACTCACAGAGTGGATCACTTCTCTTCAAACCTTCAACAAAGCCAGAATTCATGTTCAATTTAACACTACTACACTTTTTGCAAGTTTTCAAAGTTGGTGAACAATATTTGATTGAACTGAAGGTAAAAAAAAGGGCAACAATAACAACAAGGGTTACTGTAGAAACAAGGATATATTTGTAGTATTGTCGAGTACTTGACTCTGGTGTTGCAGAATTTACAGACCACATGACTCTTGACGAAGTCGTAACTGCTTTCATTGGTTTTGAAACCAAAATATGTCCAAACATCAGCTCTTGGACTAAATTGTATCATCTGGTCCTCAGTCATTGCCAGGATGTTGTGGGATTTCCTTCTTCCTCTAGTCATGGTGGACGAATTCTTTGAATATTTGCATAGTAATTGTAATTAAAAACAATATTTATTTATTGTATATAATGCAGCCTTAAGGGATCACAAGCCAGTGTCTTTTTAAAACGTTCCCATGTCCGGATAAATGCAGAGGGTTGTGTCAGGAAGGGCATACGACGTAAAATCCGTGCTAAAACCAAATATGCAAATCACAACCATGACTTCCGTACCGGATCAGTTGAGGCCCGGGTTAACAACGGCCGCCATTGGTGCCGATAACCTACAGGGCAACAATGGAAATTTGGCTACAGTTGGTCGAAGTTGGAGGAGGAGAGGAGGACGGCGGGTTCAGAAATAGAGAGAAAATTGGAAAGAAGATAAGGAGACTTGGTGGTGGAATGGGAAGTGCAGGATTATATAAAGAAAAAAAGGTTGGCAAAGAAAAAGTGGGACACTGAGAAGACTGAAGAGAGCAGACGGGAGTACAGGGAGATGAAGCACAAGATAAAGGTAGAGGTGGCTAAACAAAGCGCGAATGATGACTTGTATGCTAGGTTTGAAAGTAAGGAGGGAGAGAATGATTTATACAGGTTGGCAAAACAGAGAGACAGAGGTGGGAAAGACATCCAGCAGGTTCGGGTGATCAGGATAGAGAGGGACATGTGTTGACAGGTGCCACAGGAGTAATAGGAAGATGGAAAGAGTACTTTGAAGAGCTAATGAATGAGGAAAATATAAGAGAGCAAAGGGTAGAAGAGGTGACTACTGTGAACTATAAATTAGCAGAGATTAGTAAAGGTGAAGTGAGGCAGACATTGAAGAGGATAAAGAATGGAAAGTCAGTTGGTCCTGATCATATACCTTTATATATATATCTCTATATATTTCTATATCTATATTTATATCTACATCTATGTCTATGTCTATATAGATAGATTGGGATGGAGTGAAAGAGGACATGAAGTTGGTTGGTGTGAGAGAGGGGGATACAGAGAACAGGGTTAGATGGAGGAGGTTAATTTACTGTAGCGACGCCTGAGGGAGCGGCCGAAAGGAAAAGAAGAAGAAGATTTATTTATTTTATCAATATTTTTTTTAACCCCTACAAGCGTCCCATTTCGTCTGCGCTATTTTATGAATACATTTAAGTGTTGACCATCACAAACGCGTCAATCAAATCCATTGTCCGTCTGTACCGACAACTTTGTTACTGTGCAAGCTGAGGATGAAACCTTTGACTGCTGATCTTCCAAACTGGAGGATAAATATGAGGATTTGGAGGAAAGGTGCGCAACAAATATCCTCATATTTGTGATTCAGGAAGGTGTGAAAAATCAAACAATCCAAAGGATATTTTTACACAACAAATTTACCTTTAATTGATTTATTTTTTTCAATATTCAAATATTTCATCCATGAATACTAAATTTAATTCAATCTTTTTAGTCTTGGGTTTTAGTTTGGACGATAATATTTTTGTAAATGGTGTTATTCAGTCTAAATAATATATACTTTTTTAAATGTCATGAAACACTTGATGAGCCTTTTTTTTTGACAAAATAGTCTGGGTTGATCCAATTCTATTTGGCTCTTTGACTTAAAAGCGTAAAGCGTCCTAAAGTGAAATTTAACAAGGTAAACACGCCAAACTGTTAATGAAAGTTCTTGTCTAACTTGTTTCAGTTAGGAAAATGTTATGTTTGAAGCTAGTTTGTTTCACAAGCATCGACCGATTCAATCTCTGTGCAAACATCCAAGTGTGGCTGACGATGACATGTGTGGTGATGGAGGCTCTTGTCTCAGTCGTGGAGGTGCTGACAGAGAGCAGCTGTGTCATCATGCTTCTGAATCAACAGTGTGTCCAGCTAATAGAATATCTTCTACCACCAAACTCTATTACAGCAGATAAGAGCCTCGAGGTAACATTAGAAATACAAGACCAAACGGTGTTTTCATGGTTTGAAGTTCTTCCAATTACATTCCCAAACTGAACTGCAAGAAGATGATTAAATTGCTGCTCAAATCAATGTGTGCTGAAGGCGCCGGTAACACTGTGTGTTTGTTTGTCTTCTGACCAGAATTGAAGCGGAGATGAGTCAGAGGTTCACCTCACATCACCTGTTGAAGTTTGGGAGTCACATAACAAGAACTTTGTTGCAAATCTTGAATCATTTTTGAAATTCCAAATCGGCTGTTTTGATTGACACACGGCTTATCCAATAAACTCAATGGGCAGAGCTTATGACAAAGAAAAAGGCTCCGTTGGTTAATTCTCCAACATTCCTGGGGGGGCTGGTCAAATCATCAGTACTTTCACAAACATAGTTTTATGTGACTGTGTAGTTTCAATAACTTAGTAAATGCACTTATCTTACTTTTTAGAATATAAGCAATATATATGAACAGGTCTAGTTTCATACATTAGACACGTTGGATTAAAAGGTGAATTAAGAGCTATGAAGCTAATATAGAGCCTCGCAAGACTGGTTGGTAGTTTACCAAAGTCAGTCTTTATAGACTTCATGTTTTTGGATAATGTATTCTGAAGCCATATCAGTCATTGTAGGAGAGGTTAATTCTTCATTCTTAATGTTAAGGCAAGAATGGCGCTGTGAAACAGCCCGCTGGTAGAGGTTCAAGAAGAATATGAATACAGTTGAATAGCACAAAGTTTTTTGTCACAAGCCTGTTGTCACGAACCGTCTGCAGCCTTCACTGAAAAGGCAGTAAATGTATGAAGAAAGAAAAAGTGCTGTTCAGAGCTTTAGGGCACTTAAGCAAAACAAGGTGTCAGGAGGAATTTAGGAGCCACGATTATGCTGCTGACATCGTTCGTGTCTCATTTGTTATTCAAAGTGTGGGCTAAGTCGGCCTCACCTGCTGACTCTGGATCAGAGGAAACAAAAGAGTACAAGAGACTCTGACAGAATATTTAACTTACACACTTACGTTTGTCGCACTGGGAGCTTCTTATTTAATATTAGCCTCAGTAGTTTCTCTGAAAATATGCAGAGTCATCCAACTTTTTTTTTAAAGCCGGTCACAACCTCCAGGTGGCTTTTCGGATATGCAAAAGGATTTTTAATAAATGATCTATTTTCCTTCCAATAAATGCTCAAAAAGAAACTGTTTTTCCCAGTTTTTCTAAACTAAGAGCATTATATTACAGCAGATCGACAGTGATTAAATGTCCATTTAATAATTCATTAAAATTCACAACTTCACAGAATTTACAGATCACATGACTCTTGAAGAAGTCGTAACTGCTTTCATGTCCAAACATCAGTTTTAAAAGCTTCTGGAGTCCACTGTATCCTCTCATTCTCAGTCAATCGCCAGAATCTTACAGGATTTGATTGTTCCTTTAGCTGCAGAAAACGTAATAACTTCCACTTCCTGCCATCTTTTGGCCGTAACTGTAATTGCAACACAAAAATAAAACAAAGGCGGGAGTATTTGCATGTAATTTGTGATTAAGAATTTTTCCCTACTTCAAACCTTTATAACATTTGGAAAAGAAAAGTGCTGAATAGGACAGCAGGAAGTGGTAGTGTTAGTAAGTAAGTAAGTAATAGTTGTCTGTAGAGATATTGCGTAACACATGCAGTATGCGAAAAGGAGTTGAATGTTTCTATTGACAGAGAATGATTGGTCCTTGAAAACCTTGTTGAATCCACATGGAAAATTGACTGTTGTTGGGGTATTTTGCAAAAAGTACAGTTAAACATATTTGAAAACCTTATTTTATTTATATATTTCTGAATATTGATGAACTTCTTTGTTTTCCTCTAGTGCTGTTGCATGTACAGTTTTTGTTTTTCTACTTTCTGCAGTCATTTTAAATGAGTTTTCAACTAGGCTGCACATTTTTAATTACAGATTAGTGGCAAGTGTCCGAGAGGGCTTTGTGATGCATGAGCAGGGAATTCAATTAACAATCTGACAGGAGATACCAGCATGTTTTAAACGGATTATTCATGTTCCAGTTTTTGTGTTTAATTAAGACTTTTAGGTTTTAAAAAATTGAATTCACTTGTCTTTTAAGTTCAGAGGCAGTTGGCCCCGAATTTTCTCCTTCTCTATCCCCCAAAACCCTCATCGGTGACAGGGCAGCATCTTTAAGATGCATCGCTTCATCCCTCTTGATCTCCTGCTGCACTTGTATCGACTGTCGTGATCCTCATAACAAATATCTGCCACATTGAAGGACAAGCGTCTCATCTGCATAATTTAGGAACACACGCACACAAATGCACACACGAACGCACACACACACACACACACACACACACACACACACACACACACACACACACACACACACACACACACACACACACACACACACACACACACACACACACACACATAAACATACAAACTCATGGACACATGCACACCTGAACACACACACAAGAACACACACATGAACACACACACAAACACACACACAAACGCACACACATAAACACTTACACTCATTGACATACAATAACAAACATGAACACACACACACGTAAAGACGCAGACAAACACACACGAACAACCACATAAAAACACACACTTGAACACACACAAACTCATGAACACTCACATGAACACACACACACAAGAACACTCACATGAACTCACATAGGGACACACACGCAAACACACACACATAAACACATACACTCATGGACACACAAAAACCGTCATGAACACACACACACGTAAAGACACAGACAAACACACACACACGAACAAACACACATGAACACACACATAACAACGTTAACACAGACACACACAGGAACACACACTCAAGCACGCACTCACACACATACAGGTGGAGTCACCTTTGAAGAGATGATGACAACAGTAATGGATTCATACTGTTAGCGCTCCAACATGAGGCGCCAGATGACGAGTGCACACGTCTGTCAGACGCACTGAACTCGAGCATTAAATCATGAGTTTGTCCTTTTTGCGTTTTTCACCTTGTCTGACGTGAAGTGCTGGTTCAGGCTAATGATTTAAAAGGAGGATGATTGTAAATTGAGTGAGTCAGAGGTTCATTTCTGACTTTCCCTCCTACTTCTCTAATCCTGAAGAACTATGTTATCGTTTCCTGCCAGCTGTGGTCCAGGTTGGGGATCTTGGGGTCTCTCGTCTACCTCCACTCCATTTATGCTAAATTTAGAAATGACAGAGACTCTGGCATGATTGACTTCTGAGCAATAAGTATGTATGAAATATATCTGATGGAGAGCATAGGTGTGTATCGGCAAGAATCTGGCACTATGGTACGTATCACGATACAGGTGCAACAATACGATATATTGCAAAATATTATGATATTGTAGTATGTATTTGTAGTATTGTCAGGAACTCAACTCTGGTGTTTACAGACCACACGACTCTTGACAAAGTTGTAACTGCTTTTATTTGTTTTGAAACCAAAATATGTCCAAACATCAGTTTAATAAGCTGCTAGAGTCACTGTATCCTCTCATCCTCAGTCATCACATTGTCACTTTAGTTTACTGACTGTGGATGTTTGATTGCAAAACAAAAAAACGAACAAAAGTTGTAAATATTTTCATGTTAATTCTAATAAAAATGAAATTGTATTATTTAATTTTTTTCCATTATTAGATTATATTCAATTGAAAGATAAAATGCGATTCAAAAGCCTAAATTATAATTAAAAATCCAAAAAAAAGTCAGCAAATAACAATAATATAGAAGAGCAAACACACTTGACTCTTCTGCTGCCATTCCATTCGTTCTGTTACATCCTGCAACCTCCCTCTATTCCCTCCTTCTTCTCACTCACTTAAGCTACTTAATGAACCTGTGTGTGTGTCGTCACTAAATGCATGTGTGTGCGTGAGAAACCCACACCACCCGAGGGTCGTCCCATGTGTATATGAGCCAATTATCTTTAGTTACTTGTTTCCTAAGGACTCCTTCGAAACGAGGAGGAAGAGGTGAGATAGTCGAGGCAGAGAGGATTGTTGGTGAGAGAAGTCAGAGGTTACAGCCAATCAAAGAAGGAATCCCAGTCCAGGAGGAATGCAGCTAGTTTGGTGCCAGAATAACGATTCAATCTGCCTTTTCAACGATCTTCTGTTCGATGTGGCTACTTTCTCTTTATCGCTTGTGTTATCAAACACATTGTTTTTCGGGCCTTTGGGTCACCTTGACCCTGAGAAAACTCAACGGTTGATCCAGACAAATGGATAATTCAGGCAGATTGGTCTTTCAACTGTTTTTTTAACCTCTTTGCAAAATTTGATTTTTATTTTGTTGTCAAGTGTTATATTGTTTTTTGTGTGGTTTCACTGTGAAATTAGGCCAATTGTCAAATTGTATATGATATTTATTTTTAAAATCTGTTCCATCTTCAACATATAATCAGAAATCTTAGATCTTTTAATGATTAAAATAGTTTTAAGTAAAAACTATTTATGAATTGTTTTCACTCTTGTTTTTTATTTTGGAATGGAGGTTGTTTTTGGCCTTTTCTTTCATCCCATTCATTAATTTATGGGAAAAATAATTGACTATTGATTTATTTGTTAGGTATCATAGGATCAGATGATTACCCAAAAATAATAACACAGGTCAATTGCAAAACATTAAATACACAAAAATAATGCCACAACTCAATCTAATTTTTTTTACCGTACCGGCAATGATCAATTGGTTTAAATATTGATGCAAGCAATAATAATATATAATAAATAACATAATGTTTTTTCAATTATCTTGTTAATTCCTGCATCAAGCCAACTACAGTACATCAGCCCCAAATCAGGAGAAAAAATATCGATTACCCAGACCAGACGACAAAAAGATGTATGTATGGCTTTGAACTAAGGGAGGAAACCACAGCGGCTGGAGTATCCACTTTATTATTGGAGGGTTATATATGGTTGGCTCTCCTAATAAATCATATTTCTACACTCTCCTGCTAATGATGCTTGTTTTTTGTTGCCACCTGCAAACACAACATTGCATCAGTGATTTCTCCAGCATGGCACAGATTTCTCAAACTTTTAACTGGAATCTGGAGGAAGTAATTGGAGCGTCTGTCAAGATCGTTGACTAATTAAGACAAAGACTCGCCGGGACTCAATGACCTGCTGGACTCTCTGATCCAGTCTCAGCCGCACAGGTCCGGTTCTCTTGTTGCTGACAGTCATGCTGTTGTTGGTCCTGCACGCTTCACATTACAAACACGCACACACATACACAATGGCCGATCCAATCTTGCAAAAGGTTGTTATAATAACATTCATTCTGTGTCCCTCTGAAACTTGAGATGGTGGAGGAACAACAACAAACCAAACTTCAGTCTTGGTTGACAAACAACAGCATTATATTCCGATGGTGCTTATATAGCATAACATTATTTCTATTTACTTTTTCGTTCACATCATTTACACGCTAACGGGATAGCTAGTCTGTTGCAGGACACATAGAGACGCACAATCCATACACAGGTAGGAAAGTAGTGAGCATTTATTTTTTCCTTTTTAATTTGAAGTCTATTTGAACTTGCAAACTCAACATTTCAGATGAGGTGTCATCCCTCTCAACCACCCTCACAGTAATGGTTACCTGAACAGCTAACCTTAATGCTTTGCCGCCCAGCCAACCAATAATAATCTTTTGACATTATAACAGACATATCATTTAAATGCAATATTGTAGTGACCAATCAGCCATCACTAAATAGTGTGTAGAAAGGCATCATGGGAGTTCACTGTTTCGTTGGCACCAGGTGAAGTAGGTGTTGCAGTTGGTGTATTTTTTTGTTTAGTGTGAAAAATGAGAAGGTGCTTCGATAATCCTGACTCTAGCTTGATACAATATATATAAATATGTATTACCGTGTACAAAAATAACTGTGGAAGGTAAGCGTGATATGGAACTGTATTTTAATTTATTTTCTCCCTTGTGTCATTAAAAAAACATTAAGTATCAACAATATGAGCGGATCTGAATGAAAACCCAAATCACACATTCTTTTAAATATCTGGAGGGATTTTACATCCAAGCTAATCCTTTAAATGAATAATTAGAATAAAAGTGATGTCCTCCTAGAAATAAGTTGTATTTTCAATCTTCTTGTGGCACCAGCCGGATTAGCAGCGTGTCAACTCTCTGATCAAACAAGTGTGTGTTTTCATGTCCTTTGAACTGAGTAATGTGTGTCAGATGTTTGCTCAGATGAAGGTCATCTCAACAATTAACCTCGCGAGGCGGCCGAGGGAGCAAAATCCACAGCAAGACGTCGGATCTGAGCACAGCAGACGCTCTCGGAATTAAACAAACACTGGCACACAAACAGCTTTTACCACCGTCTCTTGGGATTCATCGTTTTGATTTTGATTTCCTGAACGGCTGGTTCTCCTGTACGACCAAACGGTAGAAACAAAAACATGAGGCAGCTTGGATTGAAATTTTGATTCGATTTTTTAATTATCAATTAACCTGCAAATATCTAAGACATTCGCTCATTTTTGTGTTGCAATTTTCGGCTGCTATCTAAAGAAAGAATACAATCCTACAAGATCCCAGCGATGACTGAGGACAAGAGGATACAGTGGACTCCTGCAGCTTTTAAATGTGATGTTTGGGCATATTTTCATTTCAAAACAAATGAAAGCAGTTACGACTTCGTCAAGAGTCATGTGGTCTTTAAATTCTGCAACACCAGAGTCAAGTGTTTGACAATACTACAAATATATCCTAGTTCATACAGTATCACAATATATCATATTATTAACAAATATTCACTTAATTTAATTTCTTCTCCTACATGTTCCCTCTGTTGGATTTCACTAAGCAAATTTCAGCATATAACAACATTGTGTATTTACCATGCTATGACAGGTTTTCTGCAATTCAATTATTTAAAAGAAACCCAATATATCATATTTACTACAGTATTACCATACATCACAATATATGTATGTATCTACACATTCTTACCAAGACACATCTCTATGAAGTCAGGGAGACAGATAGTTGGAAATGTTGGACAGGACAGACAATGTTGGAGTAAGAATTTTTGAGATGTAGAAATCAGTTGATAGATACTCAGGAACGATACATGGATGAGACCAACCAAAAAGACATCCTTTTGAAAATCATCCACAACATGATCTCTATCAATCATTAAGTCAGTTTAAATAATTTACGTTTTTGAGAATTCACGAAATCTATTTATTGCTGTTTAAAAAAAACTCTCAGATATCCGTAAGACATTTTTACGTGTCAGGTTTGCTCACCTTTTACCGTAACATTTTGAAGGAGGATTATGTATCTATGCTGCAGCATGTGCATCATCTTCTCATTGAACCACATTTAAAACTTGTTCAACTAAGTAACTCAACATTATCTGTAGGAAACTCCACTTCAGGTTTTCAACCTGAAAACATTGCCTAAGTGAGATTGCTTGGCAACTTGACTGTGAAAAATGGAGTGTATTTATATAAAGAAAAGTGCATGTGTTTAAGAAACGGCTCTTCTAAATATGCCTGACATGTCTCTACAGAGTTGAAGTCTTGACACTCTGTCAGTTTTTTTGTTGGAAAACATGTCCTCAGCATTTTCTACATTTCCTCCTCCGACGTCTAGTTTATCAGTGAGTCTGAGTCTGAAACACACTGGAGTGAAGCTCATCATTGTTTTAATCTGCAGATGGATTGTTAATCTATGTATCCATCTATTCAACAGAGCAGCCGGGCTGTCGTAGATCAAGCAAGTCTGCCTTTTAACAGTTCAGTAAGTCGACATGATGTGTGTTTTCTATGCAAATCAGTGAAGTCTTTTGTCACATTTGCAGTTCTTTTCCCGGGCGGTCCGTCATCTCCACCCACACAAGACCATTTAAGATTCAGTGCTCTGGAAACTTTTCCTGGGAGAGTTAAAACCGTCAAGTTCAACACACACATACACACAGCGTGTTTTCTCAGCTTTGTGACGAGGAAGATGATTTGTGTTGTTGGAAAATATTTAAAGTCATAAAATGATGTATAGTCACCATAAAAACCTTTTTTCATAATTTCCAGCCTGAACCATCTTTACCGCGATCTGATGAAGATAATATAAAACTTTATTATAGATAAATAAATCCTAGAGCCTGAGTGCCATCCTATTTCTACCGGGGGCTCCTTCACTCGCTACCATAAAAAAAACAGTCTGTTTCCGTTTAGAATCCGAAATCAGGTAATGAAGGTATCACGTGGTGCACGCTGGTCGGGGCCTCTTCCTATTGGACGACCTTTCCATGCCGCAATCCAATCAGATCGCCTTATTATTCACATGACTATGTTGTTGTGTTGGGCTTAGAAATCTGCCGCGAGATTCACACATGTACTTGAGTACAGGCATTTCTTTTAGCAAGATGTTTTTACGAACTGGTTCCAGCCAGATCATCGCAAAATCTTCATAGCTTCCGCGTCGGCTTCCGCGTCGGCTTCCACGTCGGCCATGTTGATGAAGATGTGAAGCCCTGATGAAGGGGCAGAGATAGCAGGGACCAATCAGCGAGCTTCGTCCAGAGTTGGGACGAATTTTCGAATCCCAAACGAAATCGGATCAAGCTCTCCCAGAGTGTTTTTAGGGTAGCCAGTGTAGGAGCCCCCGGTAGAAATAGGGGGCTCACCCAGGCTAGAAATCCTATTGGAGGTCGTGGAAAAAGGTTCCTTCACTTTTTGTGAATTCTCTGTAATTGGATTTACACAATAAGTTCTATTTTCCAGGTACATGGTGCCTGAATTATGTTCTTTTCTCAGGTTAGAAATGTAAGTGTCGACTATTTATGGTAAAATTCATTTGGATTTTTTACTTTTTCATTTATCGACTTTGTTGGTAGACATGAACATTATTCTTGGGGCTCTCCTGTGTTTCTTTGAAAAACGTTCTATTTATAAATTATTTTATCAATTGTGTTCACTGTCAGATTATTTTGATTCTCGCATGAGGGTTGTTGAAATTTAACAATTGAATACATTCAGACGGTTAAATCTCACCACAGCATGCTTTGTTTTAGTTGACTAACCTTTATATACCTTTGAAGTCACATTTTAAACCCGCCAACAAAAGAAAACAACTAATCTTTCAAAGGCGGAGAGGATAACTTTTGAAAGGCGGAGAGGATAACTTTTGCTGTATTGTTTTGTGCCTGACGTTGTTGGAAGCTGACCTCGCTACAACCACAAGAAGATGAAGTGTCCGTGGTACCAAATAAGAAACTGCCTTGGGTTTTAAAGAAGATGCAGCACAGACAACAACCACCATGTTCAGTGAGTGCAGAGAATAATAAAAGTGTGCCCCAGAAAATTGCATCCTTAATCACAATCTCAAGATTGGTTAAATAAAATATCATTTTTTATTTCCCCAAATTGTCCAATTCAACCTAACAAGTTACTGCGGTCACACCCATTAATTGATTTATTGATGGGGTTGAGTAGTTCAAAAAAAAGGTGAAGAAAAGAAAATTAAAACCTAAAACATATTTAACATTTAAAAAGTTCTAAATAATTCAATTACAAAAATGTTTCTTTCACAAGCATGTCCTGTTTATTCTCTGTCATCATGAGAGCAATATTAATACAAATCTGAGGGCCACATGTGGCCCAGGGGCCGCAGAGTTCCTTCTGGAAAGTGCTGTTTGCGTCTGCTGTCTATCAACAGTGAAACCACTTGTTGCTGGTTTGGAAATCATTCAAGCCAGCCAATATTCTAGCCTGCAGACAAAAGACATCCATTGGTGCTGAAACAAAAGTTGATCCGAACAAACGTGTGTGTGGGTGAGCATCTCTCCGGCCCCCGACTGCAGCATGATTCACCGCAGTCGGGAGTAATGAGGAAGAGTTTCTCACTGCAGAGACCAGCTTGTAGATGAGTTCTGTGAGAATCATTTAGAAACAAATGAGTTGAAGAGCCCCCGTCCTCATTGTGGATGTAATGCAGGGGACAGACAAAAAGTGAAACTTTCAGTTCTTTTTTTTAGAAAGTTCATGCACGTTTCTAAAACCTGGATTTTAATCATCTTACTCATTAAATTGCTAAAAAAAAACAAAAGAAAACCCAAAAGATTGTTCAGCCGTCAAATAATTCAGTAAACAGTTTTATTTAAATGTAAATTTATTGACATTACACTATCAAAGGCAAATTATTTTAAATAAAAATGAACTAATGTGCGTCTTTCTTCATCATAAGCTCCGCCCATTGAGTCAGAGAGAGATATTAAAGATGTAATTGGATCAGTCAGCTGTCAATCTAAATGGCTGATTTGGTGTTATTCTGAGAACCGAGTTAAAGTTCTCAACATTTTTCCAGATCCAGAAATGTATTAATCAAAAGTTACGCAGTTTTTTAGCACAATTACCCATATACGGCTGTTGCCATTTAAAAATAATCACAAGAGAAAATGAATTCAACTAAATGCTTACAGTGATGAGTTCACTGAGAGGGAGGCAGACAAAAGATAGTATTACTTTATAAGTATTAAAAAAAAACCAATATTTTCCTTAATTCACATATTCTATTGAATGTTACATTAATAAATCCAATAAAATATATTTTAATGTAAAGAGCAAAATACAGGAGGAAAAATATGACATGTATCTTCTTTAAAAAGATCAACTGGTTTGTTATAAATAGAAAATAAACACAAATAAATAATAAAATGAAATATAAAAAACAAGTCTTTTTTTAAGAAACTGTCATGAATGTTGCCTTTGATTTTACTCTTTATTTAACGTGTTTTCACGCTCTTACCTCCCAAAGTCATCGTTTAGATCAAGTCAATGATATATTGGCTCTCATCGTCAAATTTGGAGGTGAAACGGGTCGATACGGGGGTTCAGCAGCTTAAGGGGGGGTTTAGAGAGCTTTCATGGGGGAAATGGTTCTGTAGTGGAGCCATGATGCTGAGACTTTAAAATCAGCCGCTCCATGTATTATAGATGAAAGTTGTG
This sequence comes from Callionymus lyra, assembly GCF_982586985.1. NCBI lineage: Eukaryota > Metazoa > Chordata > Actinopteri > Syngnathiformes > Callionymidae > Callionymus > Callionymus lyra. The sequence continues at coordinate 24,930,494 of NC_141828.1, read as the reverse complement.
AAGCCATGAAGTTTGTTCTTCTCCGCTGCTAAAGCTGCCATCTTCCTCCGTCGCCGGATGGAATACCAGATGAGGAAGATCAGAAGGAGAAACACACGTGAGATGGAGGTTAAAAAACACAATAAGAAAAATGTATGGACGTTTTTTGCTCACAAAAGTGTTTTTTTGCCCATTTACAGCAATCAGTATTTCTTGATTGACATCTGTAGATGATTAAGTATCTCCAGGAGATAATGAAGAAATCAAACCTCCAGATATTTTCATCCACAGGAATCAAACGTCAGTTATAACAGGAGCTTTTAAGTTTTTAATTGCTTCTTCAGACGATCTGTTTTAGCATCATTAAGCGTCCCTCCAGATAATGAGCCTGGAAATGGAAATATAACGACGTGTACTGGTGTCATTGTCTATATTTTCGTGTCTTGGTTTGACACAGAACACGCTCCGACTGTCACTGAAGCTGATGATTAAAAGGGGAAACAGAGAAAAGATCTTTTAGCTGTTTTTCTTTTCTGGAGTGGAGATGCTCATTTGTGATCATCCATGTCAGGAGGCCACACTTGTGGTGATGAATTGAAATCTCTGAAGCTTTGATCAGAATTTGGTTGGGTCCTAACACTGTAGTGAAAGTGTGTTTTTGTTAGGTTCACTCTCTTAGGTACACACACAAATGTAACTTGTGTGTCTTTGATGCGACAATGTCGGCCTCTGTTGTCGACACAATTGTTTAATGGAAACTTTTAGGGAGGGTGAATCATGTGACAAACACAGACAATTACATTCTGGTGGTGATTTGAATTACCATCTGGATCCACAAATCTTCAAATTTGACCCTCTAGAAATATTTTAACTTTTAAGGATAATTCAAATGCTAAAAAACTGTTTAACTACAATACATTAAGGACACATTCACCTTTTTAAAAATCTTTTATTTTGTTGTTAGTCAAATTATTAATATTTACTCTTCCCCAGGATTTTGATAGTTGCTTAAGGTTGAAATGGCTGATGTCATCTAGTGGCCGGAAGTTTTATTGCAACACAAAACTGAACAAATGCCACGAATACTTGCATATTAATTGTAAAAAAAAAAAAAAAAAGTAGTAAATATTTGATGCAACCTTTTTAAAATGATAAACTGCAAAAGAAGTATTGTAAGTAAAATAAGTTTGATATGACTTCAGCCAAAACAAAAGTCAAACTATTCAAATCGATACAGTGCTGTTGAATATTGATAGTATCGGTGAAAAGAAATTGCATTTTAAAATGTATGCATATTTCCGTCTAACCCAAACTATAGAATAGTGTGTCAGATTAAATACCAAATTAAACTAGAAAATCCTTTTTACATATTGTGTAATTGTGTATTGTGTATATTTACAATTGTTTCAAGTGTGTCTTTAAATAGACGGCGATTGAAGACGCTACTTTTCGCTGACTAGTCCAGGAAGTACATTTTCTGTATATTTCTACTCTAGCATGGGAACTTCTTGGCATCACCCAGATAAGGAATAAAGGCGAAGTAAGAAGCTGTAAAACTGCTTAACAAATTCATACTTTATGAATTTCTAGTGTTTTAATTTGTGGCAAACATTTTACTAATCAGTTAGGAAAGTGGGTGACTGTCCACCCACTGATTTCCCATGAGCCTCTTTGTGTGAATACATTTTAGGCTACAAAAATAATGTTCTTTTTCACCATAGAGAGGTAACTTCGGCTCACACCCACTCGCTCTCTTACACAGCAGATGTTTATAATAGCAGAGAAGAAATAAGAAAAAGTTAGAAATCAATACAGTTCAGGCCAAAGATCATTGGTTTTGCCGTTTGCCGTAACATTTGTTGTGCAGAAGTTCACCTGGATTCACCTCTGACACAGAAATATGGAAAGATATTTTCTTCACTGCTTTTCCAGTTGTGTGATAGTTTGAGGCACATAACGCGGTAATTATCAGCCGAGTCTGTGATAAACCTGGACGACGAGCCTCGACAAAGACGTGTCATTCGTGAAGAAAGACGACATTAGAGGAGTTGATAATGGTTGTGGAGCACAAGTGTCATAATCAAAGTAGCTCTTAATACTCTTAGAGAGGATCACGCTGAGCTCGCGAGGAGACTGTCAGGCGGAGAGAGTTTCTTCCTCTGTTGCGGCTCACACCGCGAGTGGAAAAAGAAATCCTTGCTGCAGGTTTATTTGCTGTAATTGTCAGGCAACCTTGACGGATTGCACCTCTGAGGCAGATGTCTTTGAAACAAACTTCATTTTCTTCTGAAACATGGTGAAACGGATGAATTGCAACAGACGGACACGCAGGTGTTGGAGTCTGTGCATGTATTAGTCTCTCTTCAGGTGGAGGACGAGGAGAGGACACAGAGTAATTTTGATGCTGGTACGACTCCACAGACATGTTGACAAACTCTCCATGTCATTTTTTAAGGTGTGTAAGAAAAAATATATATATTTTATTCCGATTGAATTGGATCAGTATCACTATTTTTTTATCCACTTTCTTTTCTGGTTTATTCGTCAATAAAATGTGTTTAGAATAAAATGTTTTTTTAACTTTATTTACAATTTTATTTTCAGCGTTTGCTCATTTTTGTGTCGCAATTAAACTTCCGGCTGCTAGATGGCAGCAGTCATCATGGAACAATGAAATCCTGCAAGATCCTGGCAATGACTGAGGACGAGAGGATACAGTGGACTCCAGCAGCTTTTAAAGCTGAGGTTGGAAATATTCTGGTTTTAAAACAAATAAAAACAGTTAAGACTTTGTAAAGAGTCATGTGGTCTGTACATTCTGCAACACCAGAGTCAAGTACTCGACAATACTACGAATATATCCTTGTTCCTACAGTATCACAATATATCACCATATATTGTATCGTTGTCCCTGTATTGTGTGTGATATTAGAATTGTCAGATTCTTGCCAATGCCCGCGCCTATCATTAAGACATGTTATTATTATTTTTTTTAAGCCTAAATAATCAACATTTTAAAGGTCATTGGTCCCTCTGAACTGATGACCTTTTATGTGTCAAAGTCACAGCCCTGGGATAAAATCAAGGTCACAAGGCCTTTCAATGTGGCCCAATGGTCGCAAAACTAATCAGATGAATGTTAATATTGATATTATGACGTATAAAGATGTCAGTGTGTTTAAGATAAGATAAGGGACATATATTTTGAATGGCAACGATAATAGCAAATCAAACTCCTACTTCCTGTAAGTTAAATATAGACGAGAAGAATTTGGTCTCTTGTTTGATTGAGTTTGACAAGATTGTTTACTGACAAACAAGTTGATAGTGACGTGATGAAGAGAGTTGAACTACCAACTGTCTTCAATGTTACATTAGATTAGTGATTAATAGCCAGGTGAAAGGTTGTTTTTTTTGTTGGTCATATTGTGTAACTCAAAACCACACAAAAATGTAAGCAGTTTTATTTCAAGAATTGTTTTAAGTCCAATTACACCAGCAAAATGTGTGTCCTTTATGGTTCTTATCTTGTTACAACAATATTATTTTGGCACAGTCTGAAAAGTTTAGTATTTCTGCAGCTCTCAAATGAAAATGGACCCAGAACCACCTGACTATCATTGTGGAGGTGAAGGGGTTAATGGTCTGGCCTGCTTGTCTTGATAACATCTGAAGTTCAAAAGGCATTATGTTGTAGCATTATCAATGTAGAATCATGTAGGTTTCGCTGTAAGCTGTAGCTTCTACCCATGACTGCAGCAGAAACCATGTTTGCACATTAAAGTCTTTAGTCACGACTCAAACACACACAAAGTTCAAGCCTCTGCTGGTGAACTGAGCTTCTCACAGATTCTGAAAATGGAAGCATAGATTTTCTCCTCCTACACTGTCAGGCGAGCTCAGAGGGGCTTCGTCTTTCCCTTCAGTCACAAAACACCTGCTGCCAGTCAGGCTGAGAGAAAGGGAGGGAGAGCAAAGGAGAGAGAGGAGCTTGTCTGAGTTCTAGGAGTCCATCTTGTGGCAAGTTTGTTGACTGCAGGGTCGGACCTACTTGAAGTGGTTTATAATTCTGTTTGTGTATCGTTAATAATCGGAACATACAATACGTATCACGATACAGGTAAAATTATATGTAGAGATATGTTTTGATATTGAAGTAATAAGGATATATTGGAGTACTAATTCTGACCTGCTCTAGTAGAAGAACTCACATCTTCCGATCCTTAAATCTCTTCACTGGCTTCCAGTTTTTTCAGGATCAACAGAATTTACAGACCACATGCCTCTTGACGAAGTCGTAACTGCTTTCATTTGTTTTAAAACCAGTTGTTCACTCACTTATGACCTTGACTGGTTAACTGATAAAACTTGGGGTAGATAATCTTAAAAATCGTGTGGCTGATGTTCATCCATCTTTTACCAGAGGCTTTTTTTATATCTCTCTCTTTTTATCTCTTCTTTCTCTATCGTAGATGTGAAAGTTGATTCTCACCTCAGTGAAGGTCACAGTGACACAGTGTAAATACATCTATTTGTTTACAAATATAAGAATGTTGCTCAGGATAATCCAGACTGAAGATTTTGTACATCACTAATCTTTACTGTTCGTGCCATGCTTCTGTTTTTTCATCTGAACAGAAAACCATAATCTCATCAGAGAAACAGATTATGTTGAATGACAAACGAATATTTTCTAATCTACAACAGATTTGCTCTTTATGAGGCTTGTGTTTTTTTCAATAGAAATGTCGACTTTTAGACTTCATTATCCCTTTTAAACTGTTAAAAAATACATATTTAGACAAACTCTTCTTATACTGACTTTGCCTGGAGTTTTCTCGCCATCTACCGGTTGTATGTGGTTAGTGCAGGAATGTAATCGTCACGCGACTTCAATAAAACTTAATTTATTTGATTATATTATTGACATTTACATCCAAACTAACGAGAGTGAATCACTTTAAGTTGAATGAAACATGACAGCGATTCATAGGAAAATAATAAATAAATAAATAAATAATAACCCAAAAGAAACAGGAAGTTGCGCAAATATTTAAATTGTATATTAAATTGTATTGTGCAAAATGATTAAGCTTTAAAACATTTGTATTAAAACGTTACTGAAATAGTGCCGTCATATGTCACTCTGGAAAACACAATACTCTTACTGAGACATTTGCAGCTGACAGTGTCCAATAAAAGCTTTTAATAGAAAAAGGTTCTGGAACTGATAAATACACATTGTAAAATAACGAATAAAATTGATTTATTAAATGGGTGATGCTGAAGTAATGATGCTACTGAACTGTTCTTTTCTTAAAAGACTCATGAGTCGATTTGCTTTTGTAAATAATAACTTCATTTTACAAATACAATTTGCTTTTCTAGAAAGGCGCTTTACAAATAACCATTACTAAGCTTTGGAAAGATCTTCCTCTTCCTTTGAGCTTGATGGATCTACTTTTCCTTCAAGAAACATCTCAAGAAATTTTTATTTGTGCAGGATTTTCTCTGATTTTTTGGGACTTATGTGTTTGTCTTGTGTGTCTTGGGCGCTTTAAAAATAACCATTACTTATTTACTTATCTTAAGAATCTGGACTTGCACCTTCAAAGTATTGCCACAAGATGGCGGCAGCGTCGCAGAGTTTTACAGCGTTTCTCTGTTTGCAACTTTCTACCCTTCAGTTTTATTTTTATTTTAAATGTACCTTTGTTGCGTGGTTTCATCGTGGGGTACTTCTTATTTATTTTGTTTATTATTTTAATCTGCTGGTTATTGTTGTTTGGTTTGTTTTTTAATTTAGTTTTATACAAAACAAACAACTCCTCTAATTCTGGCAACATTATCAAAAAAAAAAAAAAAGAATTTGTGGGAAAAAAAGAAACCAAAATACACAATCAAAAATGCATATTTATTTTAATTATACACAGTTAAAGAAATATTAAATCAAGCCATTTATTTATGATTATTTCACACACACTCTATTTTTCAGCTTTAGCATGATGGTATACGATGTCATGTTAAGTGGATGTAATTGCTTCACGTGTCACAGCGACCGCACATCCCTGAGCACAAGTGTTTCCACCTGTCTTCCTTCTTTTCACTCCTCCATCCGTTTATTTCTCCACAGTCACATGACCCTCCTGAATAGTGTTGAGTTTCAGCAGCTGCTGCCTTTATCTGACGCACACACACACACACATACACACACACTACTGTACACACCAGTGTGGATGCTGAAATATCAAACTGTCCTCGTCTTCTCTGTGGAGCGGAGGAACCGTCTGTGACATCATGACATCATGACATCATGACATGAGTGGGATCAGGCGGGTCGAGGGTCTCCGCGGTCACACTTTTAATGATGGATCCAATTTAGAAAGACTGTGACGCAGCAGCAGGAGGTCAAATGTGTAAAAGTCTCTCTCGTCGCCAGTCTTCACACGCCAGTCGCCACTCAACTGGTTTAACTGCCTCAACAGCAGCACAGTTCTGTTTTAAAAGCAACGTGTTTCATGAAGATAAATGAAATCTACCTCATAAATAAATTGTAAGTTTAAAAATATAGATATATTTCAAAGGTATTGATTTTTCTCTCAGCGATCGTATGAAATCACCTGAGCTTTTTCTCTGATCTGAAAACAGGTTTATATCTGGAGAATAAATGTGCCGAAGAAAGGAAGGAAGAATATTACACAAAGAGAAGAGGCAGAGATGAAGAGGAAGGACAAGATGAGAGATGTAACAAAAACGGATAAAATATATAAAAATAGCCTTTATTTCAACTGTGAACTGCCTGAGAAATTTACAAATTCTTTACAAAATATATATATATCTTGACAAAACAAATAAAATACCTTATTGTGGAATGTTGTATATCAAATAAGTTGAGAAATTGTTTTTAACTAGATTTTTAATATTTTAATGAAGAAAAAAAAACCAGCAAAAATCTCACGATAGATGGCTCTGCTTCAAGATGGTCTCATGGACTCATTTTCAGTAGTTTATAGACTTATTTTCTGAGTAAATTTGACAAAAAAAAGAGCGTATTGACTCATCCAGGGTCACATGCTAATGTTACTATAGAGAAGAGTAGCTCTTTTTTCAAAATAAACTACTTTCAGACAGTATTAATCTATTCTAATGAAATAGTAAAAAACATTTATTTTGTGTGTCTTGCTGGACTAGTACTGATAACCGTTTGTGATACAAAACTTTATCCTCTTTCAAGTTCTGCCAAGAGGGTGATCGACTGGTTTGGCCTGTTTGTGTGTTCATAGAATAACTCAGAATTCAATGTTAAGAAACTGTTGTCCGATCACCATCTGGATGTACAAATCTTTTGAGGGATTCTGTTAAGATGGAAAGCAGCATGAGCACTGTGGGTTTGTGTGCGTTTCTACCGCCACCTGCTGTCTCATTAAGAAGATTCGACAACATCAATGACGGTTAAATGATAATTTAACTGAGGTGGAAATTCGAACATGGAGGAAAATGAGTTGCTTAATGTTTGTTGACATGGGTTGTTGTTTCAAAGTGTGATGTCCTGCTGAGCCTGTGATGCTTGACTTACTCCTGGTGGACCTATTTATTCAGGCTAGAGTTGACACCGATTTCCCAGGAGAGGATGAGCCAACCTCCGGTCAGGGAAAGAAAGAAAGAAATGTGAATTTCCATCTTCGCAGCCTTTGAGCAATACGCTCCAGTGAAAAGTGAGAGTGACTCCCTGGAGGATTCTCTCGTCGTCTTCTGAGGACGAGTCGATCAATGTGCGCACAGTTGTGTTCTCCACACGCAGCTTTGTGTCATGTGACGCTTAACCTTCTGCAGACACATGTGCAGATACTCATGAGGAACTACACCAGAGACGCTGATGACGTTTGAGGCCACGGCTCTCGGAAGAATAAACAGAGTGAAACAAGTTCTTCAACAAAATACTACTTTAAGCTCAGAGGTAGCAGTTCCAAATATATTTTTTTAAACTTTGGAAGTTGTTTTGGGGACAGATGTTCGCTTCTGATTGAACCATTTTATGGACTAAAAAAAATTGCATTTCCAGAAGAAAATGCAGCGTGAATGTTGAATCTGATGAATCTGTAAACAGAAATGAGTGGTCAAAGTAAAAATGATGTTATACATAAGGAAGACTGATGTGAAAACGTTGAAATAAACTTAAAAAGGTTGTAAAGAAGAAACAAAAGGAGAAAAGAAGGAGAAGAAGAAAATGGAGAAAAAGTAGAATTTGTAGAAGAATTAGTAGTATAAGCACAAGAAGTAGTAGCGGGAGTAGAATAAGTAGCCGTATAAGTATAAGTAGTAAAATCAGTAGTAGAATAATAAGCAGAAGTAGTATAAGTAGTAGTGGGAGTAGAAGAAGTAGAAAAATGAGTAGTAAAAGTATAAGTAGAATTATTAGTAGAAGAAGAATTAGCAGTAAAAGTATAAGTAGAAGTAGTGAAAGTAGTAGTAGAATTATTAGTAAAGTCGTAGTAGTAGTAGTAGTAGTAGTAGTAGTAGTAGTAGTAAGAAGACAAACGTGTTCTTAAGTTGAATTAAGTGTCTAGGTGTGAGTAGATAAATGTACCTGAAGGTCCAAGTGGAAGGAATGAAACATGAGTTGAAGAGTTTTCCTATTCAAGTTTCTGGGAAAAAAGGGTCCAAAAAGAGAAACAGAAATAATTATAAAATGTTAAAAGTTTGACAAAAAAAAAAGATTTTCAAAAATATTGATTGATTATAAAAATCTTTATACAATGTTTACCATACTGCCCAATTTTACTTTCACTACAAGACTAAAAAAAGTGTATATGTTTTTTTATGGATAAGGTTTAATCATTTTTTCCAGTTGTGGTCTCTTGGAATTTGTGAGATTTAATAGATTTAAAAATTAATTCATTCCATGAATTTGTGCTTCTTTGAAAAACTTGACATTTTTTTTGAGATTCAGGAAGTTAAATATACTTCATCTAAAGTGACTATGAAATGTTAAAGGTTTGACAGAAAATTAGGATTTCGGGAAAAAAGACAACAAGAACTTTTAAGAAGATAGTCAAAAAAAAGGTTAGCAGTCAGGAAACATTGTTTTCTTGTTGTACTTTCACTACAGGACAGAAAACAGTGTCCTCGGAGGAGCCTCTCTGGAGGTTTAATGACATTTCCAGTGATGTTGATTCCTGTAAGAAGCCATATCTTTCTGAAACACCTTTGCTTGGTGTTGTTTTAAGAAGTCAGGGAGAGGACTTGAGGTCGTCCGCCAATAAATGCCGACAATGACCTAAAAGCCTGATAATATTTCTCAAAAGTGATTTATTTCTAATAATAAGAAAAGTCGGAAAACAAGGGGATGTATGGTAACCAGTTGCCAGACAGACAGACAGACAGACAGACCGACAGATAGATAAATGCTGGATTATTTCCAATTGAAAGTTCACACAAACACTAATTATTATATTTAATATGACGTGCGAGAAGATGTCGAAATAACAGTCGCAAAAGTACCTCAAAACGAGACTTATACTTAAAATGTAAATGCTCTCTTGCCACTAGATGGCAGCACTAATTACATCCTCCGCAGCTAAAGGAACTATGAAATCTTGTGAGATGTTTGTGATGACTGAGGACAAGAGGATGCATGGACTCTTTTTAAAGATGATGATGGACACATTTTGGTTTTAAAACCAATGAAATGATTCCATCTCTGCTCAACCTCTCATCAACTTCATCAAACACTTGATCTACACATTCTACTTTCTTCTGTGTGACACAAAGATAATGTCATAAAAAAATATTAATGAGGCTTCGAAAGCCTCTCCACAAACACAGAGGTTGGCAGTGAAAGGATCTATTTGTGTTACAGTCAACAGTGTCGCCATTAGCGAGAAAAACAAGTGGAGACAAATAACAGCTCGACCTGTTGGCTGCCAGCAGCACGTCCTGTCAGTGAGTACGTTCCACTCCGACAACATCTTATGAATTATTTACTCTGCCGAAGTTTTAGGGGGAATTGTCAAAGCGACAGCAGGCACATGTAAACTTGTGCCTTTGAGAACTCTCCAGAGAAAACTTATTTTTGGATATAAACTTATTTCAGGTAATTCAAAGTAAAAAATACTAGGGGTGTGAATTGTCAAGAATCTGTTTATACGATACAATACCACGATACAGGGGCAACAATATAATATTTCATGATACTGTACATGGAGTAAACAAGGATGTATTTGTAGTATTGTCGAGTACTTGACTCTGGTGGTGCAGAATTTACAGACCACATGACTCTTGATGAAGTTGTAACTGATTTCATTTGTTTTGAAACCAAAATATGTCAAAACATCAGCTTTAAAAGCTTCTGGAGTCGTCTGTATCCTCTCGTCCTCAGTCATCACCGAGGTCTTGAGGGATTTCATTGATTCCTTAAGTTGTTTATGTGAAGTACTTTATGACTACTGCCATCTATCGGCTGGAAGTTTAATCGCAGTAATAATACTTTGATAAGAATTTGATTTTCATGTAATTATAGATACAAAAAAAATCAAATTCTTTATTTTTATATTTATTGTTTTACACAGAAAACATATAAACCATAAGATAACTATACAAAATATATTCAGAGTAAAAAAAGATTTATTATAAATGTTCTTGTTAATTATTTATTATAATAGAATCATTTTATTTCAAAGGTACTTAATTGAAATATAAAACATAAAAAGAAGTATAGAAATAGTGACTGGTGTAATCTAGTAGCTGGAAGTTTTTTTCTATTTTAGATGCACTGTAGTGTACAGAAAACATTGAATTGTATGGTTGTGTGGATACTTTCGGCTTTGATAAATATTTCCTAGTGAACAATAATATTGACACAACAGCGACGACAATGAAACACCTGTGAGTTCTTAAAACAGAAGAAGATGGACGTCAACAAAGGAGACATCAGTTGTTTGCGAGCGTCCTTCTGGACATTACATCGATTTTCTCTCTGACCTGAAGTCGAGGCGTGTGTGTCTGTTGTTTGTGTGTGTGTGCGTTGCTCGCGCTGGTAGAAAAATCTATGGAGTCTGCGGTTGCCGTGGTAACAGTAATCACGTTTAATCCAGCATCAGGGAGAGAAAGTGGAGATAAAGATGGAGTGGCAGCGGTTGAGTTGGGTGATGTAGAAGAAGAGGAGAAACCTTAAATCGTCATCATATGCTTGAGAGAACTTCAGCGAATAATAAAAGTTCAAATTGAAAATCTTGAAGAGTCTAATGTTGTCCAAGTGGCCCCTACATTCATCGTATTTATAGCCCGATCAATCGTCTGAGATTTCTCAGTTACAGGTCCTTTGAACTGTTTCATCATCTCCTGGCTGGCTGGTTTCAAATATAGAAGAAGCAGGTTTGGAAATCTTTTTTTTTAAGATGGAAATTTCTGTCCTCTGAATCCTCTTTGTCAGAGAACCTGTGAGGCCGGGTCTGGGTTCTGTTTCTTGATCATTTAAAACAAAGCACTAGTGCAGGGGTCAAGTCCAAAAGATCTACCTTCATCAGATTTGCTCGACATAAGTAAGTAGATACTTTACTCAGATGACTTGCACTGAGTAGACTGATAATCATTCATGATGGACGGATGTGTGGATTTAATCATCTTTGTAGAAATTAACGTCCATAAATAAGTAGAGTTGGATAGTGCAGGAGTAACTTCCAAAAATGTCCATGAGACCTTAAGCCTTAAGCTTGATTTCCTACTAAAAATACTAAAAAAATAACCTTTCATTCGTTGATCCAAATCAACGTAAAATCATAATTTGAACATGTCAATCATATTCAAATAAACTACTAGACACGAGATTCATCTCTCCATGATCGTGAAGAAATCGAATGAAAACATGAAATAAAACTGGATTAACATTTTATATTTTTTAATGTTAAACATTACTGACGTGGATCACACTTGTTAATGAGCTCCTAGAGCTAAATGTGTAAATGTCAAATACACGGTTATTATCAATAATACTGCATTTACAGAGATAATCAGTGGCTTACTTTAAACATCTTCACATGAAGTTCAGGCAGAATAAAAATGTAAATCAGAAACTACTGAGCGCTTTGTCTGACCCTCTGGGCGTCAGCAGAATTTGTGGTTCAGCTGCCGCGCGCGTATTATTATTATATTTACAGGATAAAAGTGGTAAACAAATAGCCATCATGTGATCGTGTATTAATGTGTGTTTTTAAGGATATATCGCCGATCACGTCATCACATGAGGAAAACCGGCTTTAGCGGCTTTCATTTGAACCCGCAGCTTCATTTTGGTAGATCTAATGTGATGTTTCTGTGACTCTTGTAGTGAAGATTGAAAGAGATTAAATGCACATAATTAGTTTGTTATATTATAAAAACAGATTTATAATTCCTTCTCTTTTTTCTGAATTGCGTTAAATGCCTGTTGGGAAGTCTTTATACTCTTTTCATCATACATATGAACTTTGCCGTGCGTACACTGAAAGAGGGGTGGGGGGGTCAGATTGGCTGCTCTGCATGTCGTCAACCAATCAGGGCAATAATTATTTGATTTACATACAGAGCAGTCGATCTTACCTCTCTTCTTAATTTTTTAATATGATATTGTATAATGTCACGTGATCTATTCACAATAGCTTTGCAGTCGACCAGTAGATCAAAATCGACGTATTTAGCGAATCGGGCTGTAGCAATACTTTAATCTTACGTACGATTCTATACTATATTTTCAGCTCATGTTATGAAATGCATATATACACTTGAATACTTTTCTGAACCTTTTGAGGTGACACTTAATGTTAGTGACATCATGTAAACGTTCTACTCCCTTTTGGTTGAATTATTAACTGAAAACCATAACATGTCCAAACATCATCTCTAAAAGATGCTGGAGACAACTGTATCCTCTTGTCCTCAGTCATCACCGCGATCTAGCTGGATTTAATTGTTCCTCTAGCTGCAGAGAACGTAATGACTGCTGCCATCTAGAGGCCTGAAGTTTTATAACAAAACAAAAATGAACAAACGCTGTCATTATTTGCATTTTAAATAAAAATTAAATATAGAATTACATACACACACTTAATTGAACTCTAAAACATAAAATAATGATGATATAAAATGAAATATTAAACAAAAATAATGATGATACACTGCTGTTGAATATCAACACAGTAACTTTAACAGGAATATCAGTATCTATTGGTGTAACCATTTTTTTTCTTCTTTCTCTCAAACCCCTTCTCGTGAGTGATGAAAAATCCTTCTTATATTCAGATAAATATAACATTTTTATTTTTTATCATTATATCGATATGCAACACAACTGTATCAATTTTTAAAAATCAACAATTAGCCGCATTAGTTAATTGTTGTGTTTTAAATTGAACTTTTAGCCGCTAGATGGCAGCAGTCTTTATGTTCTCCGCAGCTAATGATAAAAACATTAAAAAAAAAAAAAGTGAACAAATAAATAATGTAAGAACAATGTGTCAAACTCACATCTGGTTCCGGGGGCCAAATCCAGTTGTCTTAAATAAAAGTAGATGCATGTTCATGTTGATATTGTGACCTATAAATGTGTCAGGCATTAAAATAAGGAACAGAGATGATGGATGTCAACAATCTGAGTTTAAACTTGGTTTGAAGGACAAAAAAACGAGATAATTAAGATAAATCGAGCCTCAAAGAATGAAAAGACAACGAAAAAAATCATATTTCCTGTTGGATAAATATACTTTTTTTTTAGCCCTCGACTAAGACTGTTAGTAAAGATGTTGGCCTCTTGTGCTATTGGTTTAAAGGCTCTCACGCTACAGGTCCCATCATGCATTGCAAGCAGTGCATTTTTCAATCACGTGTGTTAAATATGGGGGTCTGAGGGTCGCTACTGTCCATCATGTTCTAATGTGGAGGGACAGCAAGTGTGAAACTGATCTGAAATATGAGCCGATGCAGGTCCAACACGTCAAACTCTATTACCGCCCGGACGTCCAGACCCGCGGTGAGATACAGCAGCCATCTTTCATCCTATTGCTGCTACATATGTGATCAATTCAGCCGACACCGTTCTTCTTCTCCTCTCTCGTATGACTGTCCTCTTCATGTCCCATTCATTACTTTCTTTCTCTTCTCTTACACCCGCATTCTCCTTCTCGATTTGACACCCATAATCTCTGTTCCTTATCTTAAACACTGACATTTTCATAGGTCAACATATCAACTTGAAGATTCCTCTACTTTGATTCATAGACAACCATACGGGCGAGCCAGATTTGGAGCCCGGACCATGAGTTTGCTACGCATGGTTCTGACTATTTTTTCTTTTAGTAAAAATCTCTCTCTCTTGTCATTGTTTTTGTCTTATCAATCTCCATCATTTGATTATTTATTTGTTGACATCGACCTTTTTTTGAAAATATAACAACACTAAAAATGTGAAAACAATCTCAGGACATGTTAGACACTTGAGTTTATCTAATTTCATCTTGATTTCTTTCTCAAGGTTTCATCACTTGTGCACAGCAGAATCACTTTAATGTCAGAGAGTTTGCACATATTAAGATGACATTTTAATGCTGAAACAATACATGGCAAGCTTTAAAATAATAAATTAAAATATATAAATATGGATGGATGGATTAAATAAACCATTTTATTTACTCATTTTAACCTGTGTATGGACTTTATGTGAAATGTTGGTCCTAAGAATGATTTATTTTCTTTAATTAGTAACTGATCTTTTTCTATTTTACATGAGTATTTATAAGGGGTGTGTTTTGGCTAGAATGTGGTAAAACGTCAAGTGACAAGAGTAGAGGGGCAACAATACGATATATTGTCATATATTGTAATACTGTAGGAACAAGTATATATTTGTAGAGTCCACTGTATTATAAGGCTGGACCTAAGGACTGCTGCCATCTAGTGACCGGAAGTTTAACTGCCACATAAAAATGAACAAACACTGTGTGCTTGCATGTTTATTAAAATCGAATTTATTTATTTTATACACTTGATTGCTATAAAAAACATAAAATACCTAGGTTTTTTTGATTTGATTGATTTGAAAGGAAAAAACAATTGAGAACATAATAAATAAATATAATTTTTATGATTATTTAAAATATTAATATAGTGCCATATTTAAGTGTATTGATATTTTCTTACACCCTTTGTGTTTATTAAGAGTCAATCTTTAGATGTATTTTGTGGCTGATTATTGATCATTTGAGCAAATGGCTGATTATAAACTTGAATAACACAATGAAAAACAAGTCTGAAGTTTGTGTGTCACATACACACATCAAACAACACGTCGGACAAATAGTAGGAATTCTTGTTTGATAACTATGGCAGGCATGAATTACTTATACATTCCACCTTCCTCTTCTCCTCCTCCTCCACTTCTTCTTCTTCTTCTCCAGCGTCTCTTTTGTCTCATGAATCAAATGGAAAGAGTCGTGAGAGACAAGAGAGGCTAATTAATGGCTGGGCTTTGTTTTCCTGCCGTCACCAGGTTGCGTGAGCAGCCGTGAGTAAAACCACCACCTGCCACTCCAGCCAGCATCCTCGTAGTATTTCTCCCACACATACACGCCCCCCAATTTACCCATCGCAATCCCCGTCAGCCTATGAGAGGGGAGGAGGACGCTCTCGGTCGCGTCTTCACATGATTGACAACCAGCGCCCTACAGGTGGAGAGAAGGAGGGAGAGATAGGGCGAGGACGTCCAAGAGAGCAGGGAGTGAGTGAGGAGAAGAAGAGGCACTTTATTTCCTCGCCTCACTCTCTACCTTGAGATCCAGCAGCAGCAGCAGCAGCAGCAGCATCACCGCCGCGTCGACATGAGCCAGTGCCGGAAAAGGTGCAAGAGGCAGCTCACCAAGGTGGCTCGCTATTTCTACCGCTTCCTCATGGGAACGCTCACCCAAGGTAGGCGCCACAAACTTCCTTCAGCCAGACCTTCAGCGGCTCCTGCGAGTGAAGGAGCTCCTCTCTTCACTGGTCTTCATGCCTGGAGCGATAATGGCTGTTTCTGGGATATTTTTGGGAATGTAAATTCATCAGTTTGTGAACCACCTGCTACAAAAGTGAGAGTCCATATGTTCTACAGGTTTGCTGGGATGAAGGTTCGACAGAGAAGAACGTTTTGAAACATCTTTCATGAAGATGATCCTTCACTGTAAAGTGTTTCTTCTGATATAAACTCAAATGTCTTAACTTACAAGGCAGCAGCAGGATTCTTCACACTGCACTGCAGCTTCTATGGCAGTGGATGCCAGTTACATTTCCTCGGGCCACATCATGTACTGTAGTGAGGGGGCCTGGAGCCCAAATATATAAGTAATAGTATAGTAACATGGAAACAATGTCTGAACAAAGTTGACTCTGGTGTTGCAGAATTTACAGACCACACGACTCTTGACGAAGTCGTAACTGCTTTCATTTGTTTTAAAACCAAAATATGTCCAAACATCAGCTTTAAAAGCTGCTGGAGTGGTCTGTATCCTCAAGTCCTCAGTCATCACTGAGGTCTTGAGGGATTTCATTGTCCCTTTAGTTGTAGATGTGAAAGACGTTATGACTTCTGCCATCTATTGGCTGGAAGTTTAATCGCAGTAATAATACTTTGATAAGAATTTAATATTTGCACGTTAATTATAGATACAAAAAAAATCAAATTCTTTATTTTTATATTTAAATCAAAATACCTGCTGTCTTCTAGCAGCGTGAAGTTTAACAAAAATGATCAGATGCGGTGAATTGTTGATTTTAAAAATCCACACAATGCTGTTAAATATCAAAGGTGAAAAACCAAAAATGTGATATTTAAGTATATCTATTTTTTTTAAACCACTATAGTTTATATCAAAAAAATACCGTTTTCATTCCATAAATCTGTCAATTTATGTTTGCACAAACAGTATCGATATGCAAATGATGTTTGGTTGTCATTAAGTGACATAATAATGGAAGAACTTATGTAAACAAACATGAAAGAGCAACGCTGAAGTGGGAGGTTTTCCCTTTTCTGTGGTGTTGTCGTCATGCTGACATCCTGAGGTTGGTTTTGTTGTAGTTATGGTAGTCTGTGTGTGTGAAAGATTCTTGTATAGCAGCGACTTCTCGTCATGACGTCTTAAAAGCGTCACTGAACTCTGAATTTTCATCCATTTCAATATAGTTTTCAACTCATTTTGTGTTGAAATTCAACTTGTTCTTGGACAATATAAGGCATCATTGCTCAGACAGTGGTTGGCGAGTAACTAAGAAGTTGCTGGTTCAATCCCAGCTCTGTGTGGGATCGAGTCACTGAGCTAAACACTTAACCATGATTGCTTCTTGCACAGCCGGCTACCATGTTGTAAATCGCTTCTGAGAAAATGTCTGCTCAATGCATAATGTGAAGTATGTAGTTCAACAGTCATCGAGCTTCTCGGTATAACAAATGTAAAGTGAACCAGTGAACTCCCTTGATGCCTTTCTACACACTAAACTATTAAGTGACAGTTTTTTTTATCACATTACACTATTTAAATTCTACCTCTATGTTTCCGTCTATAGTTATTAACAGCTGAAATTGGTAGGCTGGGCGGCAAAGCATTATGTGAGCTGTTTTAGGTCAATGTTACTGAGAGGGTGGTTGGGATGGATGACAGTTTATAGGTTCTGTTGAGTTTGAAAGTTCAAATAAATGTTGTTTATTCAAACCAGAGAAAATAAGATTCGATTTAGGGGGAGGGTTCAGAGCGTAACTCCAGAATAAAACGAGGGACTGCAGTATAACGAGGGACCAAAAAAAGAATCCACGATGAAAGTTATAAGTTCAAAAAAGTACAATAAGGTTTAAAATGGTAATAAAGAAATATAAATCTTTTGAACCTGACAATAGCCGCATTAATGCAGTGAAAGGGCTGCCTTAGGCCCCTGGGTCACACACTGAATTTTATAAGGAATTTAAAAGAAGAAGTCGAGTTGGAGGGGAGCTTTAAAAGAAAAGACCCAGAGGTGTGTACATCCAGTGTGTTTCCTTGAAAACTGCTTCAGGACAACAAACTTTCATACATGGAACGTCTTTTCTGAGTCTTTTGTGGCTCAGTGGCCCCAACTAGAGGGCAGAAGTGTGAAGAGGGTGTCGAGTCCGTGGTGCTGTTGCTGCCTCCTGAACTGTGAGCATCTTGTGTTAATGTGTTGATCCGTCCTCACACCTTACGTTACCTGAACACTTGTTGTCCCCCCTCCTCTCACTTCTACCCTCCCCCTGCTCTCGCAGATCTTCTGAACTCCATTGACAAACTCTCAGCGGGAGCAAAGAAGACAATCACACATCCTTTTATTCAGCTCACATCATTCCACTCTCTCTCTCTCTCGGCTCTCACGGACCTCTGTGAAGCTAATCTGTGGATTAAAACAACTTCTTTAAACCCCCCATAATCCCAGACTTATCTGAAGAAATATTTCCTCTTGTTTTGTCCTTACACTGACTCACCTGGCTAAGGAGGATATTGAGATCTTCTGCTGCGTTTTCTTCCTCCTCAGACTGAAGATAGATAGAGACCTTTTTCTTTTCAGTTGAGTCCCTGCAGACATGAAGCGATGTCCCAGTGACCTTGTCATCGGAGCAGAGTGGAAATGTAAATGTAACATCAGCTCAGACTCTTTGTTATCTCTTCAAATGTTCTTAGTCCACCAGAGGAAGAGTCTCTAATTACAAACCAGAGTCGTTTTCACCTATTTTGGCTTTTTGACGAGATACATTTTTGTGATGTATCTTGATACTGTAGTAACAAGGATATATTTGTAGTATTGTTAAGTACTATACTCTGGTGTTGCAGAATTTACAGACCGCATGTCTCTTGACCAATTCATAACTGTATTCATTTGTTTTGAAACCAAACATCCAAACATCAGCTTTAAAAGCTGCTGGAGTCCACTGTATCCTCTCGTCCTCAGTCCACGTCCCGATCTCACAGGATTTCATTTTTCCTTTAGCTGCTGAGGACGTAATGATTTCTGCCATCTAGAGGCCAGAAGTTTAATTAAAACACATACAGTAGGTGGACAAGCAATGTGAATATTGTCATGCTAATTTTAATTTGTATAAGGAAATTGAATTATTTTATTTTAAACACACTTCATTGAACTGTATAAGATTGAAGAATTATGGTTAAAAGTAAAATCTGATTTGAAATTTAATTCCCAAGTCCTTTATTAAATGTATTTATTTTATCAATACAATACTGTCGAATATCGATACACGGCATTGTGACAAGAAATATTGCGGTATGGCATTATTGTAAAAAAAAAAAAGGAATCGTTTTTTCTAGCACACAGTTAATTTTAATATAAATAATAAAATAACTATGATAAAATGATGTATCAATATTTTCTTTTACTCTCCTTCGAGGGAGGAATGAACAAAGTTATTCATGTCATCATCATCAACCTGGGGTTGAGTCGAGGGGGCAGCAGCTTCAGCAGAGAACACCTCAAAGCAGAGAGGAACAGGCTCTACTCCAAGTCTCTCACGGATGACTGTGCTTCTAATCTATCTCTTGGAGATCCAGACACTGAAGAGAAAAGTAATTTGGAGTCGATCATGAACTATTTAACGAAGACAGGATTTTTAGTTCAATTATTCTGGTTCAAACTTATCTAAAATAAATAAAGACTATAACAATTTTTCAATGTTTAGTTCTGTTGTTGTTTAAAATAATTTCTCTGCTCATGGACGTCACGATGGTTTAACCTCCAATATCTCTGCGTGACCTTCACACCTGCATGTGTAACGACACAATAACCCAACAGAGTCAAGACTTCAGTTCATTATTTTTTTATTTTTCTCCACTATTTTTGTGAGAGTCCCAACACCTAAAGAATGAATGGGAAGCTTCTCTCGGACGCAGCGTCCAGTCCACATACATACAGGACAGCGTTACCATGACGACTGGCTCCTGCGTGTCTGCTTCCATCAGAGTTTGCTTTAGTGAGGCGGCTGAGCTGAAAAGAAGCGTCTTCGCGAACAGACTTCATCAAGGTTGTTCAGATTTTTACAGCCATTATGATGTTTCTGAGAGGTTCCAGAGAAACTAGTTGTTCAGCTCAGATATTCAGATGATCTTAAACTCTTATTGTAATGTTGTTCATGAAAAAACTCTAACTATTTAACCATATTTTTGGTTATTTCTTATTTAAAATGTACCATTTAAACAGAGTATTTTCCACTGTAAAAACCACAACTACAAATACGTTTTGCAAACCACCTGATAACTCTGAAATGTTAAATTACAAAGAATCTTTTTCTTGTGACATAGTTTACATTTTCTACACTATTTGATTATTTATTTGGGTCTGTTAAACTTCACTTTACTTCTGAGTACCGCCTAATGGTAGAAGAAACAAACCTTTTATTATCAATATCAAATTGGGAAATCTTGATGTGAGCAAAATGTTTTGATATCCATTTAGATGCGGAATAGACTGAATCTTGTCTGTTATGAGTGGTAACAATGAATTCTTCTATGAAAGGAAAATATCAAGTGAATTGAACCAGATTTATGCCCGAGGAGGGAAGACATTGTTTTTTCCTGGTCATAATGAATGTGTGCGATGTAATGTTAACGTTACAAGATAATATTTAATTTATAGAATGAGTGTACAGGTGCAATAATCTTAATAAAACAAGTAATTTATATGCTAAAATACAGGAGTGAATATAGAGATATGATACGTGTTATAGACAAAAATACAACAAGGATATATTTGTACTATTATCGACCACATGACTCTTCACAAAGTTGTTACTGCTTTTATTTGTTTTTAAACCAAGATAGGTCCAAACATCACCTTTAAAAGCTACTGGATTCCACTGTATCCTCTTGTCCTCAGTCAATAACAGGGATCTCATTGTTCTTTAAGCTGTGAAGGACGTAATGGCGGCTGCCATCTGTTAATAACAATATAATCATTACATTATATACACAATACATTGAAATATTAACCCTAAAGGTACAAGAATAAAACAATAAATAAAGATTTTAAATAAAAAGATAAATTTAGAAAACTAAAAATAACTGGAGACAGTGCTGTTGAATATTGACCTGGTATTGTGAAAAAAAATGTAGCAATATTTAAATGTACAATATTTCAATACATTCATGTCATTAATCATTTTGTGTTGACCTGCACTACAGTCTGAGGGAACAACAGCACTGATCAGTTGTTACTCTAATGACTTCATTATTCTCTGGTGGACAAACGTTAGGCTGATGGTGTGTTTCTTATCTTCGCCTGCTTTCATGCCAAATTAATAAAAGTGCCATCAAGCCACGTTCACACGTCTGTCAGCGACGTTATCTCCGGCTCTGTAGAATCATCGATCTTCCCTCTAGCTTCGCTCTTATCTCAGACAAACGTCGTGGACGTGTTTCTAGAGAAGCTCCTTATCCAGCCTCCTTGTTGACACGCCGGCGTCTCAGCGAGCCTCGGCTCTGGGTCGCGGCTCGTCTCGTACCATTAGCAGACGACAGACTTCCGCCGGAATGTTTCCTGTCATTTGCCAACATGGCGTCCCGGCGGAGTCGTTTTCGTTTCTGTCATTCTGTCCACGAGGATGTCGACGCAGCGACGAGAGACACAAATAGATTTCATCAGTTTGCTTTATTGGGTTAAGATCTTGTGATGGGGACAAATTGGATCGTTGCGGGGAAAGGTTATGATGCTAATTAGGCACTGGCTGCATTAGCTCCTTCATTTCGGAAAATGGCTTCAAGGAAATCAATCTTCCGGACACGACCGGAGCTCTGGCTTCACTGAGACTCTCATGTATAATTTATAATTTGATATAAATTGTATTTATGTTTTGACTGACAGCATGTTGGCAGCAGAGATCTCACCCAACGCTTATTAGCATAATTGTTTGAAGCTAAAATACAACAAGTGTGTTTGACTGTCTTAATCAGTCAAGTTTGTAGCCAAATAAATATAATTTATCATCGTAAAATGTTGACTTTATTTCCCATGAGGCGGTTCTCATGTGCCCCTGCTGAATGTGGGTCAGAGGACCACAATTTCATTTATGCTGTATGTCTCGATACAAGCATATTTGACAATAAAATAACTTGAACTTGAACTTGAATGGGGCCAGCCTCCTCTGACTAAAACTGCAGATGAAGTCCATCAAAAATAATCTATCACGAGTGTCAGTATCATTAGATACTGTACTTGATACTTGACACTCCTGTTGTAATTTATGGAGTTGGAGAGTGTAACACTTGAAGTCTGGGGCCCAAATTAGTACAGCCCTGTCTTTTTATGAGGCCCACGAGAGCTTAATACATTTCTAGTTGGTGTTAAATTAAACAATAATTAAAAATACAAATGAAGATTTCATATTAACAGGTCAGGCAATCAATTTAAGATGGGAATGTGGTAAATGTGTTTGTGCTTTAACACTGAAGTCCCCTTTAAAGACGATTATTAAAACTAATGGGCATCACCAAAACCTGGACTGTATAAAAAAAAGAAAAGTCAATTCATAATATTTTGATTTGATCCTTTTTTTTATTCCCATCAAAAGTTTGTTAAATTGGTTTATTTGTTTATCATGGCTTATGTATGAGAGGTGATACTCTAGTAGTGTTGAACAAGAACCATTTAGAGTAAACATGAATCTTTATTCACACAACCACTTCCCAGCTTCACCTGAGTCTCGTCCAGAAGTATGATGACGACACTGCCATTGTTGGATGCATCAGGGACAACAGCGAAGACGAGTACAGGAGTCTGATACGTGACTTTGTGGACTGGAGTGAGAGGAACCACTTGCAGCTGAACACCTCAAAGACCAAGGAGCTGGTCTTGGACACTGGGAGGCCCAGGAAAATCCACGTCCAGTGTCCATCAGAGGCGACGAGGTGGAGATAGTTGACAACTATAAGCACCTCGGTGTGTGGCTGGACAGTAAACTGGACTGGTCCTGCAACACAGACCATGTATATAAGAAAGTTCAGAGTAGACTGTAGTTTCTGAGGAGGCTTTGATCATTTAACATCTGCAGGAAGCTCCTCTGCATGTTCTACCAGTCTGTGGTGGCCAGTGTAATGTTCTATGCTGTGGTGTGTTGGGGTGGAAATGTGTCCAAGAGTGTCAACAGGTTGGACAGGTTGATCAGGAGGGCTGGCTCTGTGGTTGACATGTAGCTGGACTCACTGGTGACAGTTGCTGAGAGGAGATCATTGAACAAACTACAGTCCATCATGGATGATGATGGTCATCCTCTGGTTGGATGCTTCAGTGAGCAGAGAAGCAGAATGAGTGCACGAATGCTCCTACCCAGGTGCAAAACAAATAGACTCAAGGAATTATTCATTCCTCGGGCTATTAAATTGTACAATTCTGAGTTTGGGGGCAGGAGTGGAGAGAAAGTATCTTGATGTTCTGTTCTATGTTAGTCTTTGTATCCGTTGTCTTTGTTGTTTTTCTTTGATCTATGTTCTTTATCTTTATCTTTAGACTTATCATATTGTTCTTTCTCTTTATATTCTTGTTCTTATTTTATTTTGATTTAATTTTTTATGAAAAATTGCTGTATTTTCTGTGGCTATTGGAAAAAAACAATTTCCCGAAGGAGACCTCCTTAGGGATCCATAAAGTCTTACCTTACCTTACCTTATTTTACCTTATTACAGCATTTTGACATCATTTTGGCATAATGATGCAGATTTAAAGGACTAAAAAATGTAAAGCCCCACAAGAAAAACCCCCACAAAAGTCTTCAACACATCATTCATTCATTTGCATGTTGGCATCATCTCATCTTGGCTGTTTTTATAATGTGACATACTGTATGTGAACACATTTTTAACTTTTTCAAATATTTGTCAGTGTATATGTAGGAAAATAGTCATTGCATTGTCCACACACAATCTGTTAAAAATGCCACTGCCAATATTTGCTTCTTAATTGTTGATATTACAGAGATAATGTGGTGTTAAATCTGGTAAATAAAACACCACAACATTAAATGTATGAATAATTCTTAAACCTGTATTTCAAATCTCTTTTCAGTTAGAAGTGCTGAGTCATCATAACAGGGTCCAAATTAAAACCAATAAATAAATCTATAAAACTGGAAAACAATCAACTGATGTTTCTACATGGGTTTATAGTTTATCTCTGATTTCATGAGGGCCACATTAGTCCAGTCAAAGGGCAACCTGGGGGCCACACTCCACTCTGCCCAGTGTGTTGAAGTTCAAATGATAACAATGAAGTTCTCAAGTTTTATTAACTGCTGAGAGTTGAGAGTAATTTTAACGTCCAGTGAAGCTAATAGATGAGAATCTTTGAGGAAATGGATCGTTGATCTAATCATGTGTATCCGGGGAAAAGTGGAATGTTTTAACAGGATTCATGTGTTTTGCTGCTCAGTAAAGAATTTCTACGACAATCCTGGAGCAAAACTAAATATAACCGTGTGCGTGTTGTTGTTAGCAGCTTGGTAACAACACATTATTCGTCCTTAAATCATGTTTCCTGATGAGCGGCAAGTGGCGGCGTAATGAGCGATATCAGATGCTGCTCATTACAGCGTAATAATTGCTTTAATCAACTATTGTGATTTGAGTTCCTGCCCTGCACCACTCTACCTCCTTGACTTCACTTTTCTGATGCTAGCATGACTTTAGATACTGAGATATTTTCTATTTTATAACTCATCAAGTTTTGACTCACTGCAGCAATCTTTCCTTTCAGTAGATTTTCCGAGCACCTTTACTCACCGGAGATTATGAGCAAAGAGATTGTGTTATGAAGCCTCCATGGTAAATAAAACATGTGTGTCTACACCTGTGGCCTCCACCGAGAGTTCAGAGCACTCACCGGAGCAAGAGTGTTTGTCTGCTTCCTGCTTTCAGGGCTTCGTGTACGAGTTCAGTGATTTGCACAAGGGTTCCTGGATTCAAATTAGATTCTGAGATTCTTCGAAACCTGCTAATATAATTTAGCAGATGGTCAAAGACGGGTTGGTTCTGGTACTCTGGTACCATCATGGCAGCAGGTTCAATACATTTTCAATTGTGAAATGGTGACAAAGTGAACGTGTTTGAGTGTGGGGGTGCGGGGGTTACATTTTAGAGGTGTGTATTGGCAAGAATCTGGTGATACGACACGTATCATGATACAGTTTTAACAATACGTTATATTGTGACACTGTATGAACAAGGATATATTTGCAGTATTGTCGAGTACTTGACTCTGGTGTTGCAGAATTTACAGACCACATGACTCTTGACAAAGTTGTAACTGCTTTTATTTGTTTTGAAACAAAAATCCAAACATCAGCTTTAAAAGCGGATGGGTTCCACTGTATCCTCTCGTCCTCAGTCATTGCTGGGATTTTGCAGGCTTTCATTGTTCAATGTAAGTAATATTTTACGTAATATAACTAAATATCTCCATATTCATTGTAAAAAAAATACGTATATTATTTTATTTCAAACTCACTTTATTGAAATACCAACCTCAAAAGAACTTTGATTAAAAAGTAAAATATAATGTGAAAGTCCAGGAGTCATGCTAAAGAGGAGCCTGAGGCAGGCGTTCCTCTCTGAGTCTCTCCTGGATGACTGAGATCCTCACTCCAGGGAAAAGTCATTTGAATTGCTTGTTTCCACCATTTTGTTCTTTGGGTGACGAGGATGGTTACCAACAATTGATGAGAGATGGAATGTATATAGTTAATGTAGTTTTGTCTTTTGGCTCAGCTCTTTGTACACCACAACAGACGATACAGAGACCACATGTCTGTAAGAAAATACATACCCTTAAACACCGCGATATTGTTTCCACAATACTGTATTGATACTCGACAGCACTGTACTGTTTTTTTTATTTATTTACAAATCACATTTATTTAGAGCATTTGTTCATTTTTAAGCTGAAATTAAACTTTGGCAGCTAGATGGCAGCAGTCCTTACATCCTCTGAAGCTACAGGAACAATGGAAACTCACAAGATACCGGAGAAGCCTGAGGACAAGAGGATACAGTCACTTTAACATTGTGTGTTTACTATGCTATGAGAGTTTTCTTACAATTGCATTTTTTTTAATTAAGTCAATATATCTATATCCGTGTCCTACACTATCATAATACATGCTATAGTTAACCCTGTATCTTGATACTTATTATATCACCAGATTTTTGCCAATATTATTATTGTATTTTCTCTCACTTGTGGAGAAGACCCTGAGACACAGACATTTCACCCTTTTTCCCAGTGACCACCATTGTGTGAAACTAAGGGATTTATTTTTCTTGGTCTATGAAGTGATAATTTCATGTTTGTTTCTAGAATGTTTGGGCTTGTAGTTGCTGGCACTGGTTACTATAGAAAAAAGGATGCAACGTTCAGGTTTCTAAAGTGGGTTGAAGGTATTTATATCTTCCCCAGAGTTGTTGGGTTCAACAGTCTCGCCTCTCCTCTTGTGCCTGACAGATATCGTTTTACACCTGCCTGTCACTCCTCTCTCCCGCTGATAACAATGGATCGGATATCACTTTTAAATTTGATTTACCAAACGTCAGCCGCCAGTGATGGCAACGGTGTGTGTGATTGTGTGTGTGATTGTGTGTGTCACACCGGGAGCTCAATTGTTCGTTACAACTGACTCTGGGCTGAAGTCGCTGCTTCTGTGTCTTCTTCACTGATGTGACGCCGAGGGGCCTCGGAATGAGACGCTTCATCTCATTTCGCGGCACCAGAGACCAAGTTAATACGCGGCTGGAGGTTTAGTGTGTGAGCGTGACCTGAGAATCATTTAGAGTTCAACTTATAGATGAGAGCAGAAGTGAGTCACGTTGAAGAAACATATGAAAAGTTGAGGTGTTTGTTGGAAATGATATGTATCATGATACAGGGACAACAATACTATATATTGTGATATATCATGATACTGTAGGAACAAGGATATATTTGTAGTATTTTTGAGTACTGGACTCTTGTGTTGCAGAAAATAAATCTGCTGGAGTGGCTTGTATCCTCTCATCCTCAGTAGTAATTCTATTTTACCTTTAGCTGTGGATGATGTATTGACTGCTGCCATCTAGCGGCTGGAAGTTTAATTGCAATATAAAAATTAACACACACTGTTAATGTTAAATTTAAATTTTAAAAATCATTTTTTTTGTTTTTAAAATCCCTTTATTGGAATATAAACCTTAAAATAACTACAGTACATAGACTTATATAAAAAAACATGATGTGAACGCCACAAAAAAATCACACCTAAAGATATGATATTTGTACGGTTCAGTTGAATACTGCTTTATCAGAACCCTCCCAAATACAAACCAATTATTCTGTATTCTTTGGATGACAAAGACAAAAAGAAAGGGCTGATGCCAATAAAACCAGTTACAATTAGGTAAATACATTAAAAAAATGGCATTGAGACCTTTCTTGACTCGCAGTTCGAACTTGTGTTCGGATTCTGCTTGGATACTAAAGCCATAAGTATGGGAGACAAGGGATCATGTACGTTGGAAAATTCTGCACTACAATTTTTTTATGGTTTATATTTCAATTAATTTCGTATAAAATAAAATACATTTTCAATTTAAATATTGCAATATTGCAATAAACCTCTGGCCTCTAGATGGCAGCAGTCATTACGTCCTCCGCAGTTAGATCCCAGCGATGACTGAGAATGAGAGGATACAGTGGACTCCAGTATATTTAAAGCTGATGTTTGGACATATTTTGGTTTCAAAACAAATGACAGCAGTTACAACTTCGTCAAGAGTCATGTGGTCTGTAAATTCTGCAACACCAGAGTCAAGTACTGGACGAATGTGGTTCATGCCCCTTCAAACTGACTCCTGCTCTCTCCTGAACCACACTTTGACACTCCAAGAGACCTGATTAGAATCTCACATCCGTCCCTGTCGGCTGTTGTCACCTCATTTACAGTCAAGTTCAAATAGAGGCTATAAATAACTTGCACAAGACCCCCGAGGTGCTGCTGAAGTTCTTCTTTAAAAAAAATAAATGTATCTTTTTAAACAAACATCACACAATCTTTTCAAGAAAGACATGGACAACTTCGATCACCCTGAAATAAAGCAACATCTCAACTAAAAACTATGTCCAGGAAACTGGCATCTGAGTTCACTAGTGACGTCAAGTCCGAGGTCCTTGTTTGAATTCATGAAAGTTACGACTCTCAACAAAAACGCTCAATTGTCTAGCATCAGTTTTTTTCTATTGAAATCAAATTAATTGAAATCACGATGTAATGAAGGCTGTCATTTGACACTTGAACACTAACACTGACTTTACAGTAGGTGGCGACAAAAACAAAAGCAGACGGAGACGAAAAACAGCAGTGTTTTTTTGCTTTTTCAATCATGCAGACGATCACGTGACGACGAAAAAGCACTTGTGCATCAATTCATCAATAGCAGATTCCAAAGCGAGGATATCGTCTGGTGTCACTATTATACCAATGTTTTATATTGAATTTAAAAGGCTACAAATGAAAAAGATATTGAATTTAGAACATGTACTTTTGATTTATTGAAATTAGAATATCAAACTCTATTTGTAAAACATTCATTATTTTGAAATATTGTCTTTTTCAATTCATTATTAAACAAATTCACCCTTTTAATATAAAATGTATGAATTTTTTAAATACAAAAAATAAATAATGTAAAAAAGAACTAAAACATTTCAATAAAACGAAGCTAAAAGTTTCATAGCTGTAATCCAACCCTTCAATATTCTGATGTCACTGACATATTTCCATTGAAGTTTGGTGACATCATCGTCCGTCACTTCCTCTGAGTGCTCAACTTTGCTCACGGCTGTTGAAAATGTAATCCTGATTTCATCCACCTTCTGTCACTCTCCATCTTCCTGAAGAAAACCTGTTTGTATCTCAGCTCGCTGCTGAAGGAGCTCCTCAGTCCGACTCACACCTCGGAGCTTTAACCCTCGTCTGCCCGGACCCTCACCCTCCTCACCCTCCTCCCTATCAAGTTCTTGTACGACTCCATCTCTCCCTCCTTACAGGAAAAGCGTGAAACAACCCTCCATCCATCATGTGCAACACACACACACACACACACACACACACACGCACACACACACACCCACACTCTCACACACACACACCTCATGTTCTAAAAATAAACTGCTATTAGCAGCAGTGTGGGGATGGACGGGGGGGAACAGGCGTGACTAGTGGAGGGAAGAGGAATTCATTTCATCTGAAGAGATGAAGGGATG
This sequence comes from Callionymus lyra, assembly GCF_982586985.1. Taxonomy (NCBI): domain Eukaryota; kingdom Metazoa; phylum Chordata; class Actinopteri; order Syngnathiformes; family Callionymidae; genus Callionymus; species Callionymus lyra. The sequence goes on along the minus strand of NC_141828.1, from coordinate 24,901,223 downwards.
AAAATTGAAGGGAGCAATTTTGCTAAGCAAGAAAAGGCTTTGAGATTTTCTCTCTCACACACACACACACTCCTGGATGTCTGGCACTTTTTTAAACATTTGCAACATGATTCAGGTAAATTGCTCTCAGCTATATCCATAATTACCTCTGCCAAGGAGGCTGTGTTTTTGCCGGCGTTTCTTTGTATGTCAGAGATAACCCTCCCATCCTTTGGCAAGAGTCTATCCCGGCTACTCGGGGCGGGAGGCGGCCGAACAAGGTCACCAGCCTGACATAGGACACAAAATAATTTGTTGTGGTGCATTCTGGGATTGCATTAGTGGTTATTAGCACATTAATAATAAGTTATAATAATATATATAATAATAAGCAAACTCCAAAAAAAAATACTTATGCCTTCAAGATCGTATTAATCTACTTTGATTTTGAGACAAGCATCTGGAGGGCCACATAAAAATTACTTCGCAGGCCGGATTTGGCCCCCCGACCATGAGTTTGAAACATGTAAATAAATGGTTAAATCGTGCCTGGACCAACAACATGATCGTTGAATTATTTCCATCCCTTTTTTTCATCTTTGGTTGTGACAAAGAAAAGCAATTTGGGCCACTATAATAGTGTCAGACGCTTCAACAAATTCCTTGGTAATAGTTTTAACATCGATTCTCTTGACGCAGGACAGTGTTTCTCGTCTGTTTTTCGGTTTTGTCAGGGTCTGCGTGAGGAGAATACTAATCGGATGTAAATGTGCTTTCAGCCCTTCCAGGGAGATTCTAAGATGAAGATGTTTGTTATGATAGAATTTGAAGGATGTATACATTTCACGTCGACCTAAGATGGTGATTTTCTTGTCTTGTCCATGCGTACGTACTGTCATCTGAGTTCGTCTTTTTCTTCTCAGTGAACTTGACCTGACCTCATCGCACACACACACAATGTACACAAACTAAAGTTTTCTGTTTGCTTCATGAGACGATACTCGGGAACATAATGAAAGGAAGTGACTTATTTCAGTTTTGGTGTCATTAATGAAAAATGTTTGTCGAAAATATAAACAAATATATATAATGTGATTCAAAGGACTTTGATACACTCAAATAAACAAATCAGTTGTACTTTAAGTTTCATTATAACAGCAATTTCACGTTTAAAAGTTTAACTAATGTGTTTATTTGAGTGTGTCTTAAATAGATGTTGGACTCTATTGTACTCATCCCATGTATAAGAATATATGCAAATGTGCAGGAGAAGAGAGTAAAGGATTTCACATTCGTCTCTCACTCTTATCTTCTGGCATGTTTTAAGACGCGGACTAACGACTGTAGTTAGTATAACTTCGGGAATTAAGACACGGATTACATCCTTGAGCTTCTTTCTTGAAGACAACGGTCCAGTCATGATGGTCGTCCAGTGAATTCAAAGCTATTCAAAGAACGTGATGAAACAGATGAAACAATGACTGAAATGAAAGCTTTATGAGGATTTAAATGCTTTTATTTGAATTATCGTTCTTATCTTTGAACTGCAAGAATTAAGATTTTCTGTTGGTGAATTAGAAACTCCTGCTCTGAGGAAGTAAAGAAACAATGTTTTTCTCCCCAGATTATCATGTAAGTTTGATAAACCTTCTCGTTCTCCATACTTCCTTTCAGTGTGCCGAGCTGTTCCTCCATCATCAGCGTCTTTCTCTCTCTTTTGTTCAGCGTCAGAAATCTTCGAGAGGTTTTCCTCGTCTCATCGTAGAGCTCGAAGATACAAACTGAAGGCTTCCTCTCTGGTTCCACCAGTCCAAATGTAGATACTAGGGTTAAAGTTGATACGATATGTATCACGATACATGGGCAACAATGTGATATATTGTGATACTGTAGTAACAAAGTTATATTTGTAGTATTGTCGAGTACTTGACTCTGGTGTTGCAGAATTTACAGACCACATGAATCTTGATGAAGTCGTTACTGCTTACATTTGTTTTTAAATCAAAATATTTCCAAACATCAGCTTTAAAAGCTCCTGGACTCCAGTGTATCCTCTTGTCCTCAGTCATTTGCAGGATCTCGTGGGATTTCATTCTTCTGGAAAGTTTAATTGCAACACAGAAGTGAAAAAACAAAGTTAACATTTACACTTTAATTGTAAGTAAAAATATCGAATCATTTTATTTTTAACACACTTTATTGAACTGTTAACCATAAAATAACTATTATTAAAAAAATATATATAAATATCCTTTTAAGGCCAAAAATTGATTTTTTTTTTGCCAAAATGTATTTGATACAATACTGGTGAGAAATTGAGTTACAAATATTGCAATATATCATGAATATTTTGGCCTAGTACAATGATCCTTTGCCTCAACCAATGTCTCTGAAAAACCCTGCAAAGTTTTTCAATTAAATAATGTTTTCTGTACGCTTTACCTCACTAGATGTCGCTCTCCTGACCCAACAGATCTGTTGCCCTTTGAACACCCTTTTAGAAAATACCTGACATAAGAAAGGAGGTGTTGAATTAGAGAAGCTACAAGGTACTTACTTTACTTTTTTAGCATTTGAAATATCATTCATAGCCATTCGCTAGGTGAGGCAGGTACAGAATGGGGGTCAAGGATTTGTGTGTCCAAAATTTGGTGTTTCTGTCATTTCCTGAGAAATAAATAATAATACTAAAGTTATTTTTTATTTATCAAATACCATTCATTTAAACATTGTTGCTGTTGTATCCTATTAGGCTTAATGATGCTAATATGTCATGCTAATTGCTAATGGTTATTAAATGCCGTTTAGTCAGACGACAAACTCTAGCGTCTCCATCATCCAGAAAAGTCGCACACCTACATGAGTTTTCTGGGAAATTTGGTATTAATAATTCATTTTCTAATCAGCAGCCGTCGTTGATGAAAGAGTTGGTGATGTGGTGGAAGTGTTTTTACGTCCTCGTCCACACGTTCCTGTGGCAGGTTGATCTATTTCCTGCTAAATATAGAAACACTGCTGCTGGTCCAGCCCGGCTGCTGCAGCCTATGTCGAGGCTCGGAGAAGATAATCAGTTAATTGTTCATTTCAGGTAACAAAGCACAAACAAAATGTGTTTTCTAAAAGAGCAACAAAGTTTCATGAATTAACTTTGTGGAGTTAAAGATTATTTTATCACAGCTGGAAATAGAAAAGTATAAATAAGAGGCAGAAATAATTTGAACTTTACTTATTTTATTCTTTTAATCCCTGAAATATCAAGTTTGATTATAGTTGAAAATTCTTTGATTACAGTCGAAAATTGTTTGGTTACTTTCAAAAAATGTTTGGTTACAGTCGCAAATTGTTTGATTTCAGTTAAATTTTTTATATTGCAGTTGAAAATAGTTTGAAAATAGTTGAAAATAGTTTGATTATAGTTTGGTTACAATCGAAAATTATTGGATTACAGTCGAAAACTGTTTCATTGCTGTTGAAAACTGTTTGATTATAGTTAAAAATTGTTTGATTACAGTTTGGTTACAGTAGAAAATTGTTTGAATACAGTTAAACTTTTTTGGATTTAAGTTGAGAATTGTTTGATTATAGTTAAAAATAGTTTGATTAACGTTGAAAATAGTTTGATTACAGTTAAAAATTGTCTGATAATAGTTTGGTTACAGTCGAAAATTGTTGGATTATAGTTTGTTTACAGTCAAAAATTATATGATTATGGTTGAAAATTGTTTGATTAACATTAAAAATGGTTTGAATATAGTTTGGTTACAGTTGAAAGTTGTTTGATTGTAGTTTAAAATAGTTTGAATACAGTTGAACATTTTTTTATTTCAGTTGAGAATTGTTTGATTAACGTAGAAAATAGTTTGATTACAGTTAAAAATTGTATGATAATAGTTTGGTTACAGTAGAAAATTGTTTGAATACAGTTAAACATTTTTTGATTAAAGTTTAAATTATTTGGTTACACTTTTGGTTTAGTTGAAAATAGTTTGATTACATTTTATTATCGACTGATTACATTTGATATTTTATTGTAGTTTAAATTAAGTTAAAAGTACAAGACAAGCTTGAAAGAAACTTTCTTCTTGAGGTTACGGGTCGTTGCAGTATCTTTTCTCGGGTCTATAAGACACGTTGACATCACCAGGATGCACATCATGGCTTCTCTCTAGAGGGTCACTGGTCACTTCAGCTGAGGCTGCTGGGATGAAAGTGTCTCTTCCACTCAACCGTCCAGGCATGAGGAGAAGCTCTGCTGGTGACGACCTTGACTGTCAGTGACCTCTGGTTAACAAGAAGGAAAGACAAAAGCGCAAGAGGAGGAAGAGAGAGAAAAGCAGGCCAGTGTGTTTTAAACTGAAAAACATAAACTGAGGAGGAACAAACACAACACAAGTGATCAGCAGGTTTGATTTAAAATGACTTCTCTGTGAGGTCATGGATGAAACCAGGTCAGCTTGTTCTAGTCTCATCTGTGCTGCAGAGCAAGTGTCAGGTCTCTGAGTGAACCTTGACTGCCAGCAGAAACTTCATGTTGCTCACATCAAGTCTTGGAACCAGTCATTCTGTTGATAACAACAACAACAACAACACAACTACGTCTGCGAATGTGTCACTCGCTTGTCAAGCTTGTGAAGTGACGCTCGTCTGTCATCTTTTCATTCTGGGTTAGACTGACGTATGTCGATTGTGTGTCTGAGGGAGAGTGTGTGTATTTGTCATAACCTTAAAAATTGAGTTTTTATTGTGTTTCAGTTTGTAATTAAAAATTTGCATAAAAATAATTTTGTCGGATCAAATGTGAACTTCTCTGACAGTTGCTGATGTCAATAGTTTTTATTATTATTAATATTTAAATAAAAAAAATAATTAAAAAAATGTTTGACTTTTATTACAAACTCCGTCATTAATTAAAAAGGTTTGCCTATATAAGTAGAACATATGTGGGTCACGTATGGTAAGAAATAGTTTGTGATAACAGCTTTATCACATTTACATCATGTGACTTGTTGTTATTTTTATATCACTGTGACCTTCAAGTCACCTTTTCATTGAGCAGATTCTTCTTTACCATCCTGAGACTAAAACGATTCACTCTCTTTGCAAAAAATGTTCCAAAATAATTTTGTTTTTCAAGTCATTAAAAAATGTATTTAAATAAAAATATATATTTTTGTTATTTAATTTTAGATTTACATACTTATTTTTGGTGTTCTATGGATAGTTACGGGTGGGTTAGCCACTGGCTAAGCTAGCAAGTATAGGGTTTTGTTATGGGTGGTTCTTAAAACGTGAAAGGGGCATGAATCGGAAATGTAGTATTTAGGGAGTATTATATATTTTGAAACTTTTTTTTAACTACAATGTTGTTTTGTTTAAGCATTGGGTTATTTTTTTAATAATTGAATTCAAAATATTACCATATTGAAATGTTGGATTTGTTTTTTATTCGATAATTGAGTTCAAGAATTTCTATATGAAAGGTTAAGATAAAGGTTGAATTGTGCTTTTAATAATTCAATAAAAAGCTTATAAAATAAAATATTCAAAATATAGTTTTCAAACGTTTTTTTCCATTTCTTATTTCAATAATTTAAAATTTTAAAATTTTAAAATTCAGGGACTTTTAATTTCAGTATAAAATGTTGGTACTATTATACAAACATTATTATATAGAATATAAAAGGCTATAAATTAAAGTATTTTGAAATAAGAATATCAAACTCAATGTGTAAATAAAAATAATTAAATTTAGAGAAGTTTTAAAATTTGACTTATGAATTAATAAGAAATAATGAAATCAAAAACATAATTTCAACCATTTAATATTCTGATGGCACTCATTTGTATTATCATTTTTACTATATACTGACACGTTTAAAAGTTCATGGAAGTCATATACGACCCAAATACTCGTGGACACCTCACTGTTTGTGACAATAAAACCAACACCGTGACCGACACAAAAAACAACGTCCTTGTCTCACTTACACACCATCGTCTGCACTTTGAATTAATTTGTGATGTTTCATTAGAACCATGATGGATTTAATGAGTCGTACAAGTCTGACCGGAATAATTTTACTGCAGCCATTAGCTCTGGGATTTTTCTGAAGACAGTTTTCTGCGTCTTCATAAGTGGGACGACACTCGCGTGTCCTTGTTGAAAGTCAAACTAATCACAAACTGACTCAATGTTGTGTTTGTATCAAAACTACGGCGTCCTTGAAGGTCCAAACTCATGAGTCTCATCCATCCATCCCTTCTTTTATTCTCCTCTCTTCCTGGTCCACGTCAGGACGAGTTATACGATCGTCTCGTCATCTCTGTCGTTCTTTGTTTGTCTTTTTCTCTGTTGATGAGGTGTCACTTCGCACCGTCTGGCCGTCCAACACTGTGCTCGGCTGCTTTCCTGCTGTTCCATCTGTCCGTCTGCCGTCGTGCCTCCCCCATCACAGGCGTGTGTACACGCACAAACACACGCACACACTCACACACACACACACACACACACACACACACACACACACACACACACACACACACACACACACACACACACACACACACACACACACACCCCCCCACACACACACACACACACACACACACACACACACACAGCCGGCGTGAGCTCATCAGTTCCCACCTCCGGTTTTCCAAATCTGATTCCTCTCGAGACTATTTTTAGCTCCACTCCACACCAGCTTCCACGTCATGACCCGGGTTCCTGCTCGCTTGAAGGCAATTTGTGTGTGTCTGTGTCTTTCACGTGCTCACTTCTGTGAAGTTGTGCTTTCTAGGATTTCCATGAACGTCTTTCCCACTGGTGCTGGCGAGGTCAGACACTTTGTAACGTCACAAGTGATCCGCTGTCTTTTTTTTTTCTTTTTTTTACGCTACAACTCTGCAGTCGGTTTCAATCGTCTGGTGTGTGTTGTGTGTGTGTGTCACACCCATGTGACCTCTGCTGTCGTAATCACACGAAGGGCCGAAATCTTTCAGCACTCTTGGTTTGATATTTACTAAACTGTCATCGACAGTCTTTCTTTTATTGGACGTCTCTGTGTAGTTGTTGACATCTATGATCTAATCTCTCTTTTGTCACAGTCCTTTTATGGTCTATATTTCAATAAAATGTATATCAAATATTTTCTTTATCTACAATTAGTATGCAAACATTTTGTGTTGCAATCAAACTTCCGGCCTCTAGATGGCAGCAGTCATTACGATGACTGAGAACAAGAATTGAATATATAATATATATATATATATATATATATATATATATATATATATAAGAGTTTAATATTTTAATTCCAATAATTTAGAAAAAAAGTTTCTAAATTCAATATTTATGAATTCTTAAACATTTAAATTCAATACTAAGATGTTGGTATAAAAGTGTCTCTAGACTATTTTATTTTATTTGAAATATACCATAATGAAAACGCTGCTTCTACTTCGTCACGTGAGGGTAGAAGAAATTATGTCATTATTTCATGTTTCAAAATTTGTAAAGCTAAATTCAGTCATTCAATATTCTGATGACACTGATATACTAAATAAAACAGTATCATTGGGTTACTAATCTTGAAAAAAAAAACTTTCAAATTCCTGTCAAAAACTTGTCTTTGTAAGGTTTATCTTCAATGGTGGACGGAGGCCGCAGGCGGCGTGTTCAATCTTATCATGGGGCACAAATGGCTCCTGGGCCTGGCTACAGAGGATAATATTAATAAAGGAAAACTAGTGTGTTGATTTAAGTGTGTATTAAATAGATGTTTGAGTCTTGTATCATCAGTATGTGTCTGTTTGTACAAAACTCTCTTTTCATTAAAATTTGAATAACATTGTAAACAAAACGACGGTAACTGATGGTGTCTCTGAAGTCCAGGATTGATTTATGAACCACCAAATAGAAACATACCAAATGAGCCTTGAAGACTCCACTTTGAATGTGTGTGTGTGTGAGTGTGTATCTTTGTCGCCGGGCATGTGCCGAATACCAACACCGCAAAGTTTTAGACGTTTCATGTGCAGACGAGGCGGCGGGAACATCAGCGTATGTGTGTTGAGTGGATCGATACAATCACCTGTACAACGTGATTAAATATTGTGTGTGTGTGTCTGTGTGTGTGTGTGTGTGTGTGTGTACATATCCAAACCTGGGTAATTGATGCTCTGTGTCGTATCCATGACAACAGCCTCTCCTTGTGACTCTTGGTGGCGACAGGTTTCACACAATAGAGCATCTCCTCTCCTTGTCTATCACTTCCCTGACTTTGGTTCGACCTTTAGTTGGGATCTTCTGCTGCAGAGATATTGAGTCTGGACGTCAGGTTGAACAATCACGTTTATGCCTCTCGTCCCGTGCCAAGAAAAGAAGAAAAAAGTCTCTCTTCACTTCCAGGGTTCAGCTCAGGATGATGAGATGAGGCCACAGACTTGGCATCAGCTCAGAGTTGCTGCTTGAAAATATTCGATTTATGAAAAACCTTTGAAAGTCATTTTAAAAAAAAAGAAGTAAGTTTTGTTTTGTCATGCATGACAAACACAAACAGCGGCGTCTAATGACGATATACCGCCCTCTAGCGGAAGTAAGAGAAACTATTCAGTGAACCATTGTAGGACTGTATTACACGGTTGAAAGTTAATTTAAAAATATATATTATTATTCTTTAATGTACAAACACATGTTGTGCACTTCTGAGTAAGTCACCTTTAGTGTTGTTTTTCATTCAGACATCCATAAATGTAACACAGAACTGAAAGATAACGTATAGACTCATTAAAAGTTGATTTTTTTTTTTACTGAACTTAATATATTAAAAAATCAAAAATTCTGTGTAAACGTAAATTGACTGAATGATTAACTAATTCAAAATTTTGCAGAGATTAAATACAATTTTTATTTGTGTTACAGCTGCTTCTATTCAAATTCACTTTTTGTCTATATTTTATTTAATTTTACCACATTGATGACAAACTTCCCCTAGATGAAAGAACATTAAAATAATATGTGTTGATTTTTTTTCATTGAAAGGATTTTAAAAGGGTGTAAAACATAATTTATATATTTATTCAACTAAAATATTGTATTCTAGTTGTAGCATTTAGCATCTCTGTGGATCACTTTCAACTCTTCTACAAATGTTTCCTCTTGAAGCACAAACACATTGATATTTCGTTTTTCAAATGAGCTCTTGCTAAAAAAAACACGTCAGTTTGCAAACATTGATTTTTACCTTAGTTTGCCACATTTGATTTATATTAAGTTGGATAAGAGTTTGACATTTTTAATAAGATGTTTTAATTTATTTTATTTTGTTTTGGGGTTTGTTTGCTCTTGCTGTGACATTACAATTTGTTGACATTTTCCACATTTCCACTTTTTCCTTTGTAACTTTTCAATTGATTGAAAATCGACTTCATATATGGATGGATGGATGGATGGATGGATGGATGGATGGATGGATGGATGGATGGATACTTTCATGATCTCACAGAGAGAACTTCTCAATACTGGCAGCATTTATTTCAAAGATAAACATCAAAAATACATATCGATTTCCATTAGATTAGATACAAAACAAAAAATACAATCTTGATAATATTCTGCACAAAAATCTAAATAAAATACAATCTTCATTTAATACAAATTGCCAAAAATAAAATCGTCATGAAATCGAAATACAATTCGGAAAAATACAAAAATGTAATAATGATAAAATATAAAAGAAAAATACAATTGTGATAGAACACAAAGTACAAAAACACAGTCTTGTGCAAATGTACTCCAAAAATAAAGAAGCAATAAAAATGCCAGATAAAGTAAATATTCAAAGGAATAAAGATGCTACAATAAAGTTGGTTACTGGTCTGGCAGCTCAGGTTGGTTCAGTTATTTCAGGCACCAGTGTTGTATATATTATCTCTCTGCGATATTAAGTCTGTCTTTAAAGTTCTAGCAGCAGATAGAAATCAATATATACAGTATATTTTCAACAGGAATCAATGCTTTTTCTGACCACCAGATGTCGCCACCAGCTGACCTTGGGTTTCACACTACTTTAATGTTGACTCATGGGATTCTCACGTGACGTTGAGCATCGTAAAAGAGAAGTGAGTGACAGGCGAGTCCACGTGTGTCTGATGTGTTGGTCTAAACACACATGGATGGATAACAATGAAGAGTCCGTGTGACGACACGTCTTCATGTTTGTCCTTTACAAGCTGGAGGAGACGAGTCTCTGCTAATTCCTGCTTTCAAACACATGAATAATGCATCCGTCATCACCAGAAGACTTGAAGCCATTATCTGACTTACGAGGATGAACATGTAAACAACTCTCCTGGTTCAGCAGCTTCCCCTCAGTGATCTCAGCATCTCTTACCGTATATTTAGCAACAGGAGGAGAAAAATCAATGGCAGCCTAAAAGGAGGCACGTGGCTCTGAGGTAAATCAGCTTTAGTTTGGGAGCCGAAGGACTTTTGAGAGTCTCGGATAACACCAGGAAGAGAGTTCGCTTTTAGGCAGGGTTTCAGATTTGTGTCCTTATTTTTGACTGACAAAATTAAAATGTTTGGGAGATCTGTCACTCTCCATGGTAAACCAGGATCCATGGATCCATTAACAAAAATCTGTTAAAACGATACGTATCATGATACAGGGGCAACAGTAAAATATATTGTGATACTGTAGTATCAAGGATATATTTGTAGAATTGTCGAGTACTTGACTCTGGTGTTGCAGAATTTACAGACCACATGACTCTTGATGAAGTCGTAACTGCTTTCATTTGTTTTGAAACCAAAATATGTCCAAACATCAGCTTTAAAAGCTGCTGGAGTCCACTGTATCCTCTCGTCCTCAGACGCCGGGATCTTGCTGAATTTTATATTCTTTATTTTATTGTCATCTGTTTTTGAGGTATTTAGCAAACAGATAGACAATCACTTCACCTTGCTCTACTTGAATAAGCTAGCTGGGTATTTGTGAGACGTGCTTTTAAAATAGTCCCTTTTACAACATTTTCTGTATTTGTTATTATTTACATTTTTCTTTTTGTAATGTCACGTTATTGAAAAGATGTGTTCCATAAGATTTTTTTTTTCAAAAGCTGCCACTTTGCAGTTACCATTTTGCGTTAATAGTTTTTAATTTTGCAAAATGTAACTTTTTCGAAAAACAACCCCAAGATTCCTTTATCCGCCCTTTTTGTAGAAAATAATAGTCATCGTTAAATGTTTTTGTTTGAATTTAAGCGAGTAAATAATTAACTTTTAAATAGAAAATAAAAATAAAACAATATCTGAAATAATCTTTACATAATTTAGTTGTTTAAGTCTTTATTTGTGTCATTTGAACTCTTGCTTGGTATTTTTATAGAAACATCTTCTCAGGTTCTTGATTATATTAGAGATGTTTTTAATCCACATTTGTCCTTTAAAATAAGATAATCTCAAGCTCTCCTCAGTGTGTAAATCAGTGATCAAGAGAGCACATTTTTATACGACCCGGTTCATATTTCTGTCTCTCCAGCGAGTGTGTGGTTCAATATTTGTGTTATGGTTCACGATGTCTGCGATCGAGCCGAGCGTCTCAGCCGGTTCACTTTAGCATCTGAGAGCAGGAATGGTTTGCAAACGTCACGACAGATCAACTTTCATGTCATGTGTGTTGAGAGGCGATCAACAGTTGACTGGTAAGAAACGATGCAGACGAAGCTCATTTGTCAACCGTCTTGACTCTCCCTGGAGAGGCAGAAGTTTGGGAGACAGTGTGAGGACAAGACAAACAGGATACGTACCCCTTCTTTCCTACTCTGTTATTTTTGTACCAGCGGGTGCAGTGATACTCTCAGCGGGATCGTGGCAGGGAGGAGCAGACCATCAAGTTGTTGTGAAGGAGATCTTTCTGCAGTGCTGTTGCTCTGTGTGCTTGTATTGATGACCACCTTTTTATAGTTTTTAATCCCAGAATAATCCACAAGAACACATGACGGTTTATTTTTTACATCATGAATTGAAGATATCAGGAGCTTTAAAACCTGATAGATATCAAAATGTTTTTGCAAAGACACTGGCAGTAGAAAACACTATACTAATGAAAAAATATAAATAAGTAGACATTATTTTGAAGTAGGTAGCTGTGCACTACTGTTTAAAAAAAGTATTAAACGTATATATATAAAAAAAAAATATATCCTATATTATTGTTAGGTTAGGAAACTGATTTCACAACAATTTTACTTGCAAGGAGAGTTTAGTACAGAACCTTCCAATCGAATTTCCTATTTTTACTTTAGGTACATCAGTGATTTTCAAGAATATGGTATTGGTTAGTTTATCCAAAGATTATTGTCTTTCAATTAAAACGTCCAATATGTTTACTCAAATACATACATAGTTATCATCCATAAACTTGTATGTGTAATTTAATGTGTGTGATTAAATACATATAAATGTAATGAAATTAACTATGATGGAAATAAACTTTAATACAATTGATCATTTGTGTTTTGCTTATTTCGAGTAAAATAATAAATAATATCAATTAAAATCATTTTAAAAAGGCATTACTAAATTGAACCAACACATAATTTAGGAAATATGTTTTCATAATGATAATATAGCTTTACTTTTATTGCTTAACAATGTCAACACCCTTAACGGCCACATTATAAATGCTATTAAATGATAATGAATAACATTTATTACGATTTAAAAAGTTACTGGAGAAATATTGCAAGTGCAAAAGTATTCATTGGACTCATATCTTTTAACAAATAACAAGTCATCGCCTCTGTTACTCGCTTGTTTATTTAGGCAGTTTAGTGAAGTATCAACCTCGTTGTGGCCCCCTAGTGGTTGGCTGTCTGCAGGTTAATGTAGTGCTTTAGGAATATTTTATGTTTTGTTATCCTAGTCCAGTGGTGGGCTATTACATTTCCTCAGTAGCAACAATTCATACAGTGACTGTTGTAAGGGGCCGTCAATCAAAAACAGAGGAGCCCAAAAGTATAAAATATAGTTATGAAATCAAGCTAAATATACTATTAAAAAAAAAAGTAATCTGTTATAAAATATTTTTTTAATATTCACTATTAAATAAATACTCCAAAGTGACAAAAGTATTACAACAAAAACCTATAATCATATTGTGAGAGTAATTATGAATAATAGAAATAAATACTAAATAGAACTGATAGTTTCTAGATGATCTTTGACCTCATGAGGGCCACATAAATACAGTCAACGAGCCCCACTTTTACCAGGTCTGTAAATCAACATTAAAATTCGATAAATTGTGCAGCCTCAGAAAAAAGGAAAAGGTAAAGAAAAAAAAAGGGCAACAAAAAAAGACATTTAGAACAGAAACCGTATAAAGGATGCAAAAGTTTCATCTTAAAGAGACGACAAGAGTGTGATTCATTTCTTATGGGCTTCCAAAAGTAACATTTCGAGCAATAAACTTTAATTTCCCTCCATTAGTTCTTCAAAAATACATTTCCCGTTACCGCGGAAACCACATCAGTCAAATCAATGGAGGTAATGCCCCCCCCCCTCGACTCTCCCCTCACTCGGGAGTGGAGCTGGTGTGGGACACCGGCTTCTCCCTCTCTCTCCCTCTCACTTCCTGACAAGCTTTGCCAAAGACCTGCAGCTCATCCCACATTTCCTCAGGCCTGAGGCGGGGGGGCAGTCGGAGAAACTTCTGGACACATCGGATGTCCGGAGCTGTGAGGCTCCAGGATTTTGATTTGCTTCTCAAAGTGGATAGAAAGTGTCCGGAGCGGGAGGTTGGGACGAGCGATGACTGAAGATGTTGACTCTGGACGGTCTGGAGATGATCGCCGTGCTGGTGGTCATGGGTCTCTTCATCAAGGTCCTGGAGCAGTTTGGGATGTTTGAGCCGGTCGGAGGAGAAGGTAAACTCCACTTTTCTATCCGCAGTGTTGCTCACTTTAGTTTAGAGTTACCGACACTTTCTCTCAGACAGACACACACACACACACTCGTGTAACCAGAGCCGCGTGTGAGACCCCCTCCTGCCCCCCCCCCCCCCCCCCCCGAGTGTGGGCTTTTACCCTCCGATCGATACCACCGTGGACTGAGAGAGTGCTGCGTGAAGACACTCGTCTCGGCCTCCGTGTTCATCTCTGCTCATTACCTTCTGAAGATGGACCATAGTGCTGATTATAATGCCAGCAGGTCAAAGGTCAACCTGTGGTGGATAATATCACAGTCTCCAGATGAAGGTCTTATTGATTTGTGGGGAAAAAGTCAAATCATTCAATAATCATTTGATGTCAACCAATTAGGGAGGATTTGAATCGTAGTTCTTTCTTAATGTTCATATTAGGCATCTTTATAGATTCTTGCCACGCTACACATAGTTGTTGAAAATAAGAAATACGTTTTTTAAACTTATTAAGTGATCAGATGATTCAAGACTTACAGTTTCATGAATTATTCCAATGGTTCTACATGTTAGTGTAATTCAACTTTCTTCAACAGTCTACAACGTTTAGTCTAATAACGTTTGTCACAAAACTATAGAAATGATCAATAATTTTAACTTTTCGTCAAAGGTTTAAGTCGCTCTTGTCATTACTACCTCTGCCAAGGAGATTATGCAAAAGAACTTGGAAAGACAAATACATTTCCACTTAAACAACACTTAAAGGATTTGAAAGTGATGCATTCAGGAACAGATGTTTAAATTTTAGGTGTTTTTAAACACATTTTTTGACGTACTAGAAAAGATATCCAATAATTAATGCAGGCTTCACTTAGCTCAGCTCGTTTTAGCCGCATCACCGCGTCGTGCTCTGTTTGAAGATTTTCCTCTTTAATAGTGCGAGCTGTGATTTGTGTCATCCTTCATGGTCCAGTTTTGAAGACTTGCAGATTAAAAAGTTTTCTTAATGGCTGTTTGAGCTCCTCTGATGTCACTGCTGGACCCGACCCAGGACTCCCCCACTCAGCCCAGAGTCACGAAAAGATCTCCAGTCTCATCAACTCTGTCTTCACCTGCATTTGTCTTCATCCACCTGCATCTACACAAACATCAGCCCGCGACAGATCGAAGCAGCAGAAGCTCATATCCTGACGAATCCTTCTGGAAAATGGCAGATCTGAGGAGAGCAAGTGTGTTTGCCAACTCCTGCGAGTACTTAAGCTAATGAATTCCTCTTCACGGAGCGACCCGGTCCAGATGGCAGCGAGACTGTATTACTTAAGGCTCCGCAGAGTCACGTGATGAACCGTTCTTTGACACTCAGAGCGTGTTCTGAGAGTCGTCTACACGCATGACCATCAGACGATCGTCTCGCTCGTGAATGATGGAACTGGCATCATTTGTTGTGGTTAATGATCCGCCTCCGTGTTCCTGCTCGCCGTCAGATCTTCGCCAACCGAAGAAATAGATTATTTTTCTGTTTGACCTTTACATGGAGTTTGTTGTCCGCCGGTGAGACGACGTGTCTTTCGTCTTCCACATGTGATCATCGACTGTTGATCTGACTCACTTGACCTCTGGTCAACATTCAAAATAAATAAAGAGAGCTTGTGGTCCAAGAAGTTGTGGGTTCATTCCAAGCTCCAGATAAGATTAGGGCTCTATAGGTATAGGGTACCATGTGTTCATGAATGAGTACTGGTACCTTCTCTTCGATGATCTAATTTGATTTATGTGTGTCTTAAATTGACCTTGGACCTCTTTTGTACTCATCAGTATGTGTCTGTATTTACATAGGAAGGTGATCTTAAGCCCTGCCCACTGAAAACACTTAGTTTTTTCTTGAGTTGAAATCTTGTTTACAATAACCACTCCCTCTCTGCTGTGATTGATCAAACATCGAGGTTTCATCTATTCCGATTTCTCCACCTCCAAGGGACTCGTTGCATAAACAAAGCAGGTGTGATTATAGCTGGCTGGAAGAGGAGTGAAGCCATTATATTGTCATAATACACTCCGCTCTCGTAACCTCTCGTTCGCCCAGATTTCAGACGGGGGAGAACTTTATATTAAAGTTTAAAACATGGTCATGATGAGAGACTTACTGCATCTTGGAGAGGAAGACTTCAACATTTGAAACATGTGAGTCAGGAGAGTTTTCACGTTAGTTGACCTTGAACTATACTTCATTTTAAAAGATACATTTTAGTAAAGTGACTTTACACATAGTATAACTCTTGCGTAAGTTTTTCAGCTTTGGTAAATTTCTACTACAGAAGTTGCAGGTTCAACCCCGGCTCAGGATAACACTGTGTCCCTGAGACACTTGTGAAACACACCGTGATTTCTCCTGATGCTAACTTGCTGCGCCACAGCCTACTTCCATCGCTGTGTGATTGTGTGTGAATGGACAAAATAAATTTCTCTAAGGGGATTTGTAGAAAGGTGTCTGTTAAATGTAAAATATAAAAGTTTATCACTTCCAAGGTTTTATGTTTTTTATCTGTTTGATCACAATTAGATTAAGATTGTGTTATTTCATTTATTGTAAGGTCTGTGTTCTGTGGGAATTTGGGATTTTTTTCTCTAATTTTATATCTTGAGTCTCTTCAAATGTGTACACGGTGTCGCCTTAATTAAAAACAATAATAATGTCTAAATATGAAATATGTCTTTTAATATCTTGAAATTGTGACTCAATTCAAATATAATCCTACAGTTTTTTCTTGAAAAACCAAAAGTATTTTGTTTCTGGAGTGCAGGTTTGAGACAGTAAGTTACTATGGTAATTTAACAGGAAGTATGAGTCTCATTGCAATATTGTATTTTTATTATTGGAGGCTCAATATATCTAAATGATCCCTCACAAAATTACCTAAATTAATTTCCTTCGACAGTTTTCCTATTATTGAAAGTTTCTGTATATTGTTGACACAAATAAACTTTTATTACTTTTCTTATTTAATAAAAAACAGCATCTTTCTTCCATAGTAAAATGAACATTGAACTACTTTTATTTTGAGACAACCATCTAGCGGGCCACATCGAATGATTTGTCTCCTGGATTAAGCCCCCCCGACCTGGAGTTTGCCAAGAGGTTATTTACTGAAGAGAAAAAAATTGTGTAAACTAATCTTTGATATACATTAACATATCAAGAGATGCTAATTCTACTTAATCTTGTCCAAGTATTCCAGCTGATTTAAAATCAAGTTTTTGTGCCTGTTATGGTAAAAACAAACAAAAAAACCGAACTGAAATGAACTTGACCATCAATAATCTTTTTGGCCACTGCTTGGATAAATAAACTTGTGTGTTATATTACTGACAAATCTACTTTGACATAATTTTAAAAACTTTGAAGACACATAAAACATACTGCTTTACTAGCTTGACCTCATCTCACAAAGTCTCATCCAGGCTTTAATATTAAACAGTGTTCTCTTTAATATAAGACTTTTATTTTTTTTAATATAAAACTTTCTGAATCTTCCACCACTGGAACATACATATTTGGCTCTTTAAATGATGATATCTGATTTATGTATCATATTTAACTCATGATTAAAATGGGATTTATTAATTGGAATAATATACTTTCTCTATTGGGGGTTTGTTATTAAAATATAGGAAATCAGTGGTAAATTTGTCTTCATATAGTCGTATAGTTAGACATCAATTCTTATAAATGATGCCAGGTTTTGTTTTGTCAAGATTTTTTTAAATGAAAGCTATTTGATAAAAATAAAAAAAACAATCCAGGATTTATAATGAATGTTTTTTTTATTCTAGAGGAAACTCATTAGCAGTTAATGGTTCACGACTTCTCCAGATATCATTACATCATTTTTAAGATGAGGTTTCTGCTCATGATTATAAGCCTGCAGCGTCAAAACTGGACTCATCAATTACAGCTGAAGGTTGGAGACCCAGCAAAGAGAAGCACATTTATTTGACCATTTTTGCTCATTAAATGAAAACCAAATTATCTTGATTCCATAAGGAAAATGTCTTCTAGTTAACAAGATTCTGGATCACTTCCTTGTTTACCTTTTTATCCATCCATCTTGTTATTGTTGTGATAAAATATTTCAATAAAGAATCAGAGATTGTTGTCAGCAGCTTCTAGTTGTGGTTAAAGAGTTCTGTACTCGGGTGTTTACCTGGTGAGACGAGCGTGAGACATTATTTTAATGAAGCGTTCTGAACCTTATTAAACACCGACATGTTCACACTTTGTGATCTCGGGAGGAAGTTACGGAGAAACAAATGTAGAGGAAAAAGCTAATTAAATGCAGCCAGGTCTGGATGTTTACAGCGTCGATTTAAAGCTAATGGCTAATGGTTTGTTCCAAGTTTATGAGTGTTTATGAGTATGATTGTAAACAGACACAGAAGAGTATTGATTGCTCTGTGTAGTAATACTACAAACATATTAAGTTTAGTTACTATTTAGTAAACATTCTGTAACCATGAACCATTAAAGGTTTGACGGAACATTCAGACAATATTTGAAAGCTTTATTGACAAAACAAATGTAGAAAACATATCTTTTGTTGTAAATCTTTCATGTATGTTTTCGTTTTTTTGATTGTCAATCATGTTTGTCTATAATGGGATGTTTTAATTAGAGATGAAACTAAAAAGAACGATACAGCTGTTGAATATTTCAATTTATTGACGTCAATGTCAGCTCTGACTCAACACCAAAGTTAAACCTTTAATTCACTCTTCTGTCCTTCATTTAATCCACGTCCTTCCTTAAATTATTTATGATTTATATGTTTTATTTGGTGGAAAAATACTTTTAGTTGGCAGAGAAAACTACTAGAGGCAGGAGACTGTTTATTAAAACTTGTTTTCAAAATATATTTCCGTTACAAATGCTACAATGACACACAATACATTTGTGTAGAAAATATAGTGGCAAACATCTCTGAACACAAAGACTGATTATTTCCTTAAATAGACTTTTACAGTTCACTCTCCTTGCGTTCTTTCTTCTGTTCAAGTTGGGGAAGGTATTCTTCAAAATGTTGTTTATGATACAAAAGTACTACAGGGAAAAGAAAATCCTTATTTTTAGTATTTGGCATTTACAATAAAGATCATATTTTTACGATAATTTGATTATTAATCCTCTGAAAGATAAAAAGTACAATGTTTTGACGGCTCTGTGTGTTCATCAACTCTGTCAGTACTTCTTTCAGTTTTCTCCACATTCTTAACTGCTGCTGCCACCTGCTAACTAGCGTCAGTTTGCTCACCTTTTTACATTTATTCTGCAAATCTAGTAAACTTTGTATTAGTTGAACTCATTTTCAATAATGTTGTAGGTCGATGATTTTCTTGAGAAAAATAATAATTTTCCTTCATGTTAATGTTACGCTTCATTGCTTATAAGTTTCTTTCTGGTTCAAGTAAGAGTATAAATGTGTACTTCAGAGGAGGCGTAAGTACTTATTAGCTGCTGCAACCCTTTAGCGGCACGTGGAGGTCATGTTGAGAAGTGCACTTCAAAGATAGTGATTCATTACAACTGAACACATGTCTGGAATAAGATTTGTTGATTTATTTTTTTTACAAACCTATATATATATATATATATATATATATATATATATATATATATATTTCTTATAGACACTGATGAGTCTTGTTGATTATGACCAGATGACAGTGGCTACACATAATTTTGTATATTTTCACTTTACACTCTTGATCACACAAACTTAAGCACATGAGTTAAAGCACAGTAAGAGTGTGTGTGTGTGTGTGTGTGTGTGTGTGTGTGTGTGTGTGTGTCCTGTGTATCCTTGTCACAGATCTCTCTGCAGTGAAGCTGAGACACGACGATCAGAAGCTGGATATTAAAACACACAACTTGTTTTTCCCATCTCCCTGTCTCTATGTGTCCGTCTTTCCATGTATTATTCAGGATCATCGTCAGTTTGTGTTGTGTTGATAAAAAACGTCTTCTGAAGTGTGCGCTTTATTTCAAGTGTGTAATGATGAATCAACACAAACCTGTCCTTGAGAATAAGCCGAACGGGCTCACTGGAGATTTATGCAGCTTAGCAGCTCATGCTTACTCCTTGCCCACGTGCTCTTGAGCATGTTGAAGGGCCCGTGACTTGATTTTTAACATTAGAAAGAAGAATTACTGGTTTTATGTGTGTGTTGCCCAAATCATCAGTAATTAATTGTGTTTCAAAGGCGTTTTGTGATGTAATGATAGAACCACAAATTTGAGAAATGTGTGAGTTATATCATTGGAGATATGAACTTTTATTGGATAGTTTTTGAGGAAGAACATGACTTCACTTTTTGACTGTACTGTAGAAGAAGTTTGAAACTCCTCCGAAACATTCATAAAACAAATCAACGTATCATCGGCAAACAAAGATAGTTGACGCCATAAAAGACTGTCTGAAGGGGCCCTGAGTCAAGGATATATTTGTAGTATTGTCGAGTACTTAACTCTGGTGTTGCAGAATTTACAGACCACATGACTCTCGACTAAGTCTTAACTTCTTTCATGTGTTTGGAAACAAAAATATGTCCAAACAAAAGCTGCTGGAGTCACCTGTATCCTCTCGTCCTCAGTCATCGCCAGGATCTTGCAAGATTTTATTGTTCCTTTAACTGCGGAAAATGCTGCCATCTACACTATATATATATTGATATAAGAAAGGATGCTTTATGAAAGGGAACATGCTTTAAACAGCATTTTTATGTTCGATTTCTCATCATGTGTTGCGGAACTATGAAGCTGCAGCTTCTAACAACCCTTTTAGCTGCTTTTAAAGTTTTTCCCTCTTTGTGTGGATCCATTAAGACGCTCCACCTGATTTCCCTCCTGGCAGGAAGCAACAGCAGTGCTTATGCTTGGATGGAAATATGTTTAGAGGATTGTTGTGAGCAATGCAAACTCGATTGTTATTGAGTGCTTTACACTGCTCCAAAACAGGAAGCCTTTAGAAGAGCACAAACACGTCAGTGCTGGGAGAGAATGAATTAATGTCGGCCGTTTTTTGTTGTTGTTTTTTACCGAACCCGGTCATAAAAGCAGAGCCATGTGTATCTATTCTTCTGCAGTTAAGGGAATGTGTGTGCGACGGTGTTGTTAAAGGCCTGTGATCTTTCATTACGTTCCCTCTGGATGTTGCTCTGCTGCTGAATCTAAATGAAGGGCAACAACAAAGAAAAGAGTTGGTCGAGCAGCTCACGTCCGACTCTTACCTTACACTGCCCCCCTCAGGTGTCCACGTCAATTGATGCCAGGAATGTGAGGTGGATTCTGCTGCTCTTTTTACTTGTCTCAGCTGTATTATACAACTATATAAGATGAAAACATCGATTGATACATGATTGAATTTTTATTTTATTTTGAAAACTAACTTTTTGATAACTAACAAAGATATATTTGTAGTATTCTCGAGTACTTGATTCTGGTGTTGCAGAATTTACAGACCACATAACTCTTGACGATGTCATTACTTCTTTAATTTGTTTTGAAACCAAAATATGTCCAAACATCAGCTTTAAAAGCTGCTAGAGTCCACTGTATCCTCTTGTCCTCAGTCATCGCAGGGATCTCAGGATTTCCTTGTTCCTATTAGCCGAATATGATGTAATGAGTTCTGCCATCTGGAAGTTTAATTACAACCCAAAAATAAAAAACAACAATGATATTATAGACACTTCTTTAAAATCAAGATAATCTGATAAATCAAAAATAAATCAAAATAAAATCAAAATTAAAAATAAATCTGTAAATTGCTGTTACATATTGATACTTTAAAAAAATAAAATCCCAATACTTAAGTGTATCGATATTTTCTTACACCCCTCAGCTATTGAAGTGTTTAAGTGCCATCTGAATAGTAAGTGGTTGAATTAATCAATTAAATGTTTACATTTTTTTCTTGTATTCTTGTTTAGCATTTTGTTTTTATTATTGTATAATTCAATCATTTATATCGTAAAATGTGTGCTATTATGATGAATTTTTTAATAATCTTTTTTTTAAAAATATTTACAAAATTAAAAAATGTTTTTATGCATAGAGTTTGATATTCTAATTCCAATTACGGATGAATAAAATCAAAACAATTCAATATTTTCTATTTTTAATATTTTAAACTCAACATAAAAGTGTTGGTATTCAACCTTTAAATATAGAAATGATCAAATTCAATTATTTCTAAAAAAAAAGAAAAAGATTGTTCAACGCTTAATTTCTTTTTTTTTTCAAAGTCAAGGCTAAGTTTAACCATTCAATATTCCTATGACACTGATGTTCTTCCACACTTCAGCTCTCATTGACACATAACAAGCTGATACTTTCCTCATGAGAGTGTCTTTGGACACATTTTCTCCCAGTTAAGGCCCCAGAAATGTCATTCGCAGCACCTTGCAGTTAAATGATCTGTTGTCGTCCCACATTGAGAGCTAATGGGGTATGCAAAGGATCTCTACTTTGATGTTTTTAATTGGAAATAGTCTCGCCAAGAGTCATTTATTACTGACTCGCACTACTTCACTTCCTCACATGCACTCACTCACACTTTTGGACACTTCATCAGTTCTGAAAGGACTAATTGTTGAGCTGGGTTTCTAAATATGGAAGTTTTTCAATTACTTTCGGTTTCAGGCGAGCAATGCTTCAAACTGACGGATCATCTGAGACTTACCAACCTAATATTGTTATGGTTTGGTGTCGGGGCTGTTGATACTACTGGAAGTTTCCAGAAGTGTTTGTCGGGTTTGAAAGCAACACTGGATTTAGCCTGATGTTGCTCAAACTGATAAGAATAATCATTGTTCTTCAATAGAGTGTTTTTGGTTCAATGATTCTTCACAAAAGAAATACTCATTACTGTCCCATAATGCACTGCCACAGCTGACAGATGCCAGACAAAAATGGACCGACAACGACACACTTTGTGGTGAAACTTCTCGAGCAAACCCGATGGAATTAATATGTAGAGTAAGTTAGGCAAAATGACATCAACTGCCAGTGAACTGTTAAAGCTTGTCAATCAAAAATGATTGATGACAGTTGTTTGTGTCAATTAGTGTGTGATGAAAAGTGTGTTTGAATCTTGTGGATGAGAAAAGTCGGTTGGTGTTCACCATAAATAAGGAAGACGATCATATCAATCAAACACATTCTTATTAAAAGTAGTCAAGTAACATTTTTACATGACCTTTTTTAATCTCTAAACCAGGAAGTAACCAAGGGAAGAGCAGCCTCAGGACAAATGCTTGACATAAACTCAGTCCTAGAGGGGAAAACCTATAAATCTTTTTCTAGGCTAGTGACCGTTGTGTGACCACTAAGCTGTGCTGCATAACCACTAGAGGGTTCTGTCTCCTTCTCAAACATCTCCTAATCCCATTACAGCAAAAAACTTCCAGTAGTTATTAGACAAAAACAAATGTTTTAATGTAGATCCACTTCAAAAGGGTACTAAATTATAGCAACGTAACAGATTAATCATGTAACTTTATTTACTGTATTTTTACCATAAGGTGCACTTCAATTTGACAGTTTCTGTTGGGTTCACAGTAAAAAGGAGTTATTCTACTATTTTGAAATTTACAAACATTTAAATCCCTCTATAAGTACAATAAACACTTGTATGAATACAATGCTTTTACTTGTCATATCTTTTAATTAATAATTCATAAATGCTTGTGCGTCGTCACTGTCAATGTCTCAAAACTTTATTGACACCATACATCACATGACCAAAGCACACATCCCTCATTGGTAAACAGCAGCTCCGGGTCACTTGCAGGCATTTTTACCTTTGTGAGAAACTAAAGAGGAGATTATTATCTTATTGATTTTTCTTAACGATTATGGTCTGTTATCTGTGTAACTGTTTACACGTGTAGAAGTTGACATCTCTAATCTGCGGTTTACCATTTTCTGTTAGGTGCCAAAAGAAAGATGGGATGGAAAAAAACAACCTTATAGTTACAGTTCTTAAGAATTCTCCATCATATCAAATGGTAAATAGAGAAATGTAACATTATCTTACTTTAAAAATGTTATATTTAAAGTTCCTGAGTGTAAATCATTTAAGAAACGTAAATGTGATTTAAAATCACCTTATTTAATATACATTACAATTTTTTCTGAAAAATAAGTCTCATCAGGATTAATATAAAATAGTATAGGTTAAAAAACAATGTAGAAAAGATAAAATAAAGTGCTAAAACAAAGAACTTTAACAAGTTATGTTTGGTGTAGATCGTCACAAATACTACATATGTACTTTATTTCAACATGATCAATTTGTAGTTTTACTCTGGCGAGGAACGCATCGATTTAGTTAAAGAACCACATGTGGCCCCCAGACTGCAGCTTGCACAAGTCAGGTCCTGCTTCATGCTTCATGATAATGATTTATATTACGTAAATGCTTGAAATTAAACAAAAATTGTAATCAAATGTGGAGCCATTAAAGATGTCTTAAACATTCGTCTTACTATTAGTTTGAAGGTATAAAGTGAAGAATTGTACTCCATAGAGTTGCACTCAGACAGTCTTTTAAGTGCACTGTGATTTATGTGGAGTGGTGCAGAGAGGAGCTTTTAGCATTTTCTTTGCTTTATAATTATACTTTTTATGCTATAATGCGTCTTTTCATCCAGTATCCTCCAACTTTTATTGTCTGTGTTACATAATGGAGAGACCGACTCATCTTAAGTAGCATTTATTCACACAACAATGTAGGATCTTTTAATCACTTTGAATTATATACGTTTCCTGCTGTTTAAGATGTCCTTAGAGGAGGTTTTAAACCTGGATTGAAAAAAAACATGTTGTGGAAGCCGATTCTGGAACGTTACTGCCCCCTGCTGTCCTGTGAAGCTTGTTGCTATCAATTGAATTTCGATGCTAAAAAGGGTATCGAATTATAGATGGAATAGATAGAGTAATGAATGTAGAGCAATTTTATTGGCTTAAGAAAGACTCAAAATAGGTTGGAAATGAGCTGCTTGGCAGATGTCTGTGGTCTTCTGTGCTTTTTTTTGGTTTAGAGTGTAGCCTTGAGCTCGTTGACCTTCTTCTCACTTGTGTTGTGTATTGGCAAGAATCTGGCAATAAATATGTATCATATATTGTAATATATTGTAATACTGCAGAATTTACAGACCACATGACTCTTGACGAAGTCGTAACTGTTTTCTTTTGTTTTGAAACCAAAATATGTCCAAACATCAGCTTAAAATGCTGCTGGAGTCAACTGTATCCTCTTATCCTCAGTCAACGCCTTGATCTTGAAGAAGGTTCCACTGTTCCTTTGGTGCCTAGAATGTTACGACCGCTGCCACCTTGTTGTCAGAAGTTCAATTGCAACACACCAATTAAGCAGTGTGTTTGTTAATTTGAAGTTATTTAACAAAATAAAGTCTTGCTTTTAAATATTCATAAAGTATCATGAAAAGAAATGAAAAAATATGGTGATGTATTTAAGTTTGTCAAGATTTTCTAACACCCTTAGGAGCACACTTTAATGTTCCAGATATAAAATGAATGCTGCTTGTATTTTGTGGTGCTGTTTTATTGTGAAATACATTTTATATTTAAAAAAGACAGCAAATAGTCAAAGGTCAGTGAGCGTCGTCGTCCTGTTATCACAGGAACATCACGTCCTTCTTTGTTACCTAAAAAAAAACAAAAAGCAAAAGATCCAACATCTCCAGTTCAGTGACTGACACTTGAAATCAGCCTTAATCTGACACACTTTCATCCGTCATTCAACTCGGTGAAAGTCAACGCCTGGCCTGAATATGTCATCTTTTTTGCAAAACTATGGAGCTTAGGTTGTTTATAAAGACATTTTGTCTGAGATCAACTTTTATTTGTTAGATAAAATACAATAAAAAAGACTCAACTCCTATAGTCAAGCTGGGAAGAAGACTAAAAATACAAATTAAAATTTTAAATGTAAAAATGAAATGTAAAAACTTGACCAATCATTTTATTGTCCTTTTAAAAATGATTGGATAAGTGATATCTCAATCAACCTTGGTCTCTATGGAAGTATATCAATGGCATCAGAATATTGATTGATTGAATTTGACATGAATTCATTAATAATTAATTTAATTAACATTTTCAAAGGTTGAAACTTTATTTTGTTTTTAATTGAAAAGTTGGTGGTTTTTTTCTAAGAATTTGAATCCGTTTTTTAAACAAACAAATAAGATTATTTTGTATTTCAATAATTCACAAATACATGTTCTTTTATGTTTTGCCTTTTAAATTAAATATAAAGTTTCAACAATTGAAATGTGAAATTATATTCATTATTCTTAAGGTACTAGTATAATTTTATATGCCCCACCCACTAAATAGTAAAAGAAAACATTTGCAGCTTGTGGATGTGAGTTCAGCTTTAACACAAGACTTTGAAGACCATCTACCCCATTCTAATGTGACTTGTGTTTCACTAAGCTTAGGTTCAGTTAACAACAGGCACATTTTTACATTGATGTTTTTACTGTACGCAAACTTTAGTGCATTGCCTGTTTTCTACAAATTTTAATTGTACTTTTACTGGGGTGAGGAAGATCTGGGCGTTTGTGCTGAAGCTGCTGCCCCGTGAACTACGCTAGGATAATCATAAGACAATGAAACATTTAGTTATATTTTTAAATTCCAATTTCTTTATTATTATAGTTTTTATTTATACAGTTTAACTCTTTTTTTAATTTGTATTATTTCATTATTATTGTATGATTATGTTTCAATATGTTCACTGTATGTATTAAATGGTTATTGTATCTTATGTTTAGTTTCAGCTGTCGTGCGGTTATTATTATAATAGTAAAATATTATTTTAGATTAAAGGTGTCCAAAACTTAAATTAAACTGTCTTTGCTATTGGATTACACTTATTTAAAGATGGACTATTGTTCACTGGACTGTGACGCTGAGTTTATGCTCCTGCACGATTGACGAGATCATTCTTCTCGATGATTGCTCGTCACGTCAGCGACGACGTGTTGTTCTGAGAGCCGAGATGTTTCTTGTGCAGCAATTAGAAGCTGCTATTGACTGATGATGAGGTTCCTTCATAAGATTCAAGGTGGCGGACGCCCCCGGCTAAAAATAGCCTTTTGTTTCCTCCACTCTCGCCTCCCATTGTCACCATAACTCACACACAGTTCGTAGAAGCAAAAATGAGCGGCTTTTTCACGTCCACATTTCTTGATGTCTGGTCGAAATGTTTGTCTCTGAAGGTTTCGACTCGCGAAGCTTCGAGTCAGAGATTCATTAATCATTCATGAGACAGAAGAAGCTCCCCCTGGTCCTCCCTTCGCCCCGACTTTCTCCCTCTTTGTCCCATGATCACTCTTTTCTTGGACCAAGCCCAACAGCTCAAAAAGGACAAGAAGATAAACATGTTGACGAGGTCATCGTCGAGGTGTCCTTCATCTTTTTTTTATCATATTATAAGTTGATGACGGAGTTCACAAAATACTTTGGAAGGCTATTCCTGGCCTCTCTTCTCCAGCCGCAGTCTTGATGGTCTTGGACTTCCAGATGAGAATCTAGAGGCCACTCTGAGTCTCTATATTAAAGCAGATCTGGGCAAAGTGCAGCCCGGGGGCCACGTGTGGCCTTCATGAAAGTAAAATTATAAAATTAATAATAAGAATGAACCAACCAAGTACACTTATAAGAACATTTTCAAATCAAAACCAAATAGATTTTAGTATTATACCAGGCTGTGATAAAATAATAAACAAGATTAACTTTGAAATAGTACTAAAAATAATCATAATAAAAAGTGGATCCAGTGTTAAACATGGTTCATAAATCATAGTCCGGCCTCGGGGCCAGATTTGGTGTTTGAGCTGTGTTTGTGAGTAAATCAATGAAGCGTATCATGTTTATTACAGCAAACACAATAAATGAGTTTGGACTGTTTGTCCCTAGTTTTCTTTACAAGTCATATTTAAATATTAAATAACAAGGACCGTAGACCTTTTTTGTCCCCTAAAACAAGTTGAAGTATTTATTTTGTTTGTATGTATTTTGCTGATTTGTATTTTATTATCGAGAAATTCAGCACTAAAATATAAAAATAAATATACAGTGCTTCGGGGGAAACGTTGCAGGACCACAAGCAATAAAAGAGATAAAATCTGCAAATTAGCAGTTTTTCCTCGAACTTTCACACGCAAAGGAAATGGAAGCTTCTTTATATATTATACATATTCAACAGCACTGAATTAAATTCATTAAACCTTTCTTTTTTGGCTTTTAAATGGTACTTGATTTTTTTTAAATGATCTATTTACATATACTTGTGGGTGCCTTCTTCAACTACCTTAGAAGGCAGCTGTAACTTTAGGCCAGGAGCTGATGTCATCAGGTGGTGCAGAACCTTCACTGGGTGTTTCGTACCTTAACCACAAAACTCTCTGGGTGGTGGGCCGGCAGTGAGTGGCCAGCTCACTGCCCACCTGCCCCTGGCCTCCAGCCTTCCTCCTCACGCTTACTCCAGATCCAACATGAGGCGCGTTCCGCCTCCTCCCCCATTCCACAGACGTCTTGCTTCTTGTTCCGCTCATCCACGTCAAGAACTGACATCAATCGCCATGCTGACTTAGCTGGAAAACCCCTGCATCCAACCTCCACGGGAAACAACCATGTCTGCCAGCCCTTGTCTCTGCATTCCTGGATAAGGGGCTGGTACTTTAAGGTCTTCCTCTCATGGGCAACTTCGCAGCCTTCCTCCCATGGAATGGTTAGTTCAACCAATATTATTTTCTCGTCCCTGGTTGACCCTAGCACGACGTCAGGCCGGAGGGTGGTTTGGGCCACCTCTGGGAATTGCAGTCTCCTTCCCTCATTAACCCTCATTTCCCAGGAGCATACAGATTGAAGGATGTTGGACATCCTTCTTGCTGCCGGAGTGGACCTGGCACCTTCGCTGAGAAAGGTGATTGCTCTCCCTGGGGTTGTACCTGCTGCTCTCTTCTACACTCTTTCTCCCTCTATGGTGTCCGCGAGTGAGAGGAGGACTTTATCGTGTTGCCACCTATACCGCCCTTTGGTTAAAACTGTTTTACACCCAGACAGTATGTGTGCCAGGGTCCCCCTTTGGCGGCAGAGTTTGCAGATTGGATTCTCTCTGAGCCCCATCTGAGCAGGTCGAAGGACCCTATCATACACAGACCTTAAGAGGAAGGAGATGAGATAGGGCTCCAGTCGCCACATTTCTTGCTAACCTGGGAACCTTGTTCCACTGCCCTAGCTGTCCGATTCGCCTCTTCTCTGCTTCGAACCTCCGCTTGCACCATGTCACGTCTGGTCCTTGCCCTTTCCTCTTCCACACGATTAAAAGTGAGCTGAACCGAGGCCTTGCCGGTGGACACTTGGTTGTCGATGATGTCTTGCAGCTTTAGTGAGCTCACTGCCTGCTCCAGGCACCTGGTTGTAACACCTGCTTGTTTTACCAGTTCATCATTGGAATCTCTCAGGCTAAGTACAACTCTGCACTTCGCCATCTTGTACTCCTCCACGACTGTGATTGCAGCTGCCCAGATCGGATGTAGAGGCACACTGAAGAGAAACTTGGGGGAATGCCCAGCTATCTTCTTAGGTGTTTGTTTGCCTTCCTCTCAATGACCTCCACAGCAGTCATAGGGAACTCATAGGCAGACCATGTTGGTATAGCCAGGTCTTGAAGTTGCCTGGGGGTAAAGATTTGTAAATCTTCTTCAACCACTCCTCAGTCTGCTTCATAGCCTCAGCAACGTTGGTGCCATCTGTCAGCGATGCATTGAACCTTTTCCCCAGATACTTTATCGGACTGTCCTTGACGGATGGAATGGCCTCACCCTGGACTTGAGGACAGAACTTGCTAATCCAGCGTCTGCACTTCCTGGCCTTGAACAGCATCCCTGCCCACGAGGCAACACTGCCCAAAGTTTCTAGTACCCATGTTGCTTGGACGTGGATAACGGTTGTTATTGTGATGTCATCCATGAACGCTCTAGTTATTTAATAAAGTGTTTATGATGAAATAATTTCACTTTTAATTTACAATTATAATGCAAATATTCACAGCGAGATCCTGGCAATGGCAGAGGATTAGGGGATTAAAGCTGAATCTTGGACAATTAAAAAATGAAAACAGTTATGAAAGATTAGGAGAAATATATTCTTGTGCCTGTGGTATCACAATACATCTCACAGTGGCGGCTGTTAAAAAATATTCCAGGTGGGGGTCTTTTCCAGTACATTTCCCCTCCTATACCATTGAAAGAATTAGTTGAAAATAGTCTTATATTAAACTTAGACAATATTAATTACATTAATTTCATGTAGAAATGAACACTGACAGCTAGTGATGAATAATACATGTTTTTTACGCTCCTTGTTCCAATACAAATGAAAACACATTTTAATTATACTATAACATACATCATACAGAATAAGCTAAATTATTTAAAAACTAAAGCAAAACTATTAACAACCTGTCCTCTGCACCAGGAAATCAGTAATATGTTCTACAAACGTATCAAAAACAGAGCAAATAATAAATAATAATAAATTTAAAAAATTGAAAGAAATTCATAATCGAACTGGCGAAAACTTGCGTCCTCAAAGAAAGAAACTGTGCGCATTACCAAGTAAGCTAATTGAGTTATTGACAGTGTGACAGTTTACCGTTATGTATTTCAACTGACAGGGCCTTCTCTGTTACTTTGGCGGTGTGTATGAGTTACAAAAACACTTGTGACGCCCAGATAGACTGAATATGACGGCACTAACCAAGATTATAATCAGAACTTATATTAATGCAAATATACTTTATCAATGTGAAGACTTCTACACACATACAAAATGATAAATGTTTATTGTAAAAATTAAAAAGGATACATTTTAATAAACATTTTTAATTAAAGTAAATTAAAAAAGATAAAGAAATGAAAAAGTGAAGAAAAAAATGCCAAATCAGTGAGAGGGCGGCACCCCAGCACCCTCTATGGGCCAGCCGCAACTGACATCAGTACCAGGTACAACTCGTGCGTTAGCCAGTACCATGTAATATTATCAGTGTTGAGCAATCATTTTAAAATAGTACCTTAGTTACAGTTCCTAGTTACTTCTTTCAAAAGAAACTAAGATACTAAGATACTTGTTACTTTCAAAGTAACAAGTTACAAGGAAAAGTACGTTTTGTATGAGAGGGAGAAAGGCAAATTTGCCAGTGAAAGGTTGGATGCTGGGACTAATTAATTCTGAAAAATGGTAAATAAAAACAATAACTGAAAAACAATAAAAAAGATAAACAAATACAAATGAAAAAAAGAAAATAAATCAAGGGTGCACTGATCGTTACTCTTGTGGCTGATCACCTATTTTTGGAGAGTTTCAACAGGCCGATAATGTATTGATTTAAGTGTGTCTTATTGAAGAAGGAACCAAGAGGTTGATGTCAGTGATCTTGGACCAATAACCCTTTACGACACAACAGTCTTAAATAGATGTTGGACTCTATTGTATCATCAGTATGTGTCTGTTTGTACAAAACTCTCTTTTCTTCGAAATATTTAAATTATAAAATGATCTTAAGCCCCGTCTAGACCCCTTTTTTTGGAGAAAAAAATCTTGTTTACCATAACCACACCCACTCTGCTGTCATTGGTCAATCATGAATGTTTTTCACCATGTGTCATCATTCCCTGAAGTCTCCACCTCCAAGGGACAGTGATGTTTATGCAACTTTTGCACACAAAGTAATAGAAAGTCCATGTTTTCTGTTTGTTAATTTTGAAGCGTTAAGTTATACAGTGTTTCGCATTAAGATTCAAAATAGCATACGTTCTTGAACGCATCACAGCAGTCCCATTGTCGTCGACTGCATTATAGTCGTGTGAGAAAGAGTCGCAGTCAAAGTTCTTGTTTGTTCCAGTTTAACTCATCCATGTATCAATTGTTAATTTATTTTAAAGTAGTAATAAAATACAGTTCTAACTATCTATCATTGTGTATTAATATGAATACTATATTGTAAAACCAATTAATTCAGAAGAGGAAATCTGAAGTCTTGAAGCACCTTTAAAATTAACTCTCTTTGGCTCCACCAAGTGACCCGAGGGAACTGAATGTTTTTGCGTGAAGTAACGAGTAATGAGCAAGTTGAAATCACGAAATCACAGTAAAGATTAACACATTACTGTCATTTACAAATGAACTTGTTACAGTATTTGTTATGGTGAAAAACTAACGTAGTTTCTGGAAACATTACTTATTAACGTGTTACTCTCAACACTAGGTTTTACATTTACATGGCATGTAATCGTGCGAAATAGGAGAAAATCCATTACATTTGCAGACACAAAACAAATGTAATGAACTGTCATACAGCGAGGTAACTCTCTCTATATATAAACTTTACAGGCTGATCTCTTGGTATCTCTGGTTCTGGTGCAAGACTCAACATGTCTTCTTCAGATGGCCACGTTCTGACCTTCTATGAAGACATTTATCTTCTATAATAGTTCTATAGTTCAAGATTCCATGCCAAAAGTGTGAATATTACACGTCTCTATTTGGTCTGTATGCAAATGATAGTTTGAGTTTCAATCCATCACGCTCCCTTCATTAAAGCACCTTTTGCAATTTTAATGTTGCAATAACTCCCGACTGCATCTCTCCCCCGCCTCCCCCTTTTCATCACAATGAATCGCTCCCGTCGCAACACTCTCTGTCAGCGACTACCTTCATTCCACAAGTGGCACCTCCCCTCTCCATCTCCGCCTGCCTCCCTCTGTCCCATCACTGACCCAATTAAAACGGGGGAGGGACACACCAGTGAGTGGGGGAGACAGAGAGGCAGAGACGAAGGACAGACGGGAGTTGAATCGGACAGTTTGAGCTCCAGCAGAGAGGGTCAGGAAACAACCTGCCAGGGCACACAGTGAATTGTCCAAACTTCGCCTGGAACCACGACAAGCGTTTGGCAGGCTCAGACACGGTGGTGGGGGGTGGGGGGTGGAGCAGCAGTAGACGGTCCCGCTCCCACGCTTTTCACCGTCCTCAACGTGGGAATGCTGAGAATAACAATCTACCTTCAGTAAGGCAGGCGGGTGGGGTGCCGTGTGGACTCAGGATGGATGAGGATCGGCAGATGGAGGGAGACTAAGCCCGCGACGGAGGAGACGACGGCTGTGTGCTTTGTGGTCGGCGCTGTGGAGGGGGTGTCGTTTGTCCCCCCGGAGAAGGAGAAACTGCCGCTTCTGAACTAGAACGAAGGGATGCATCTGTTCTTTAAGGATAAGTGGGAAGTGGAGGGGCTGCAGACGGTGGGCATCCTCCTGGTGGTCTGCAGCTCTCTGAAACTGATGCACTTTCTAGGGCTTATCGATATTTCTGTGACAGGTAAGAGAAACGGCGCCTGCATGAGAGAGTAACAAGTCAAGATGTTGCTTCTTCCGTTGTCTCGGTGACCGCGGTAACATGCCGCTTTAATGAACGCCCTGACTCATGACGTTCATATTGATGCTTCATTTCCACGGTGCGGTAGTTCTTCCCATTGTCACCACGGCAGGAATCCTCGCCGAGGCGATCGTTGCTCGTGGTGGAAGTTGATTCATTGTTGGACTGCGGGGCAAAGTTTTCAGAGCCTCCTATAGAACAGGTTAATCGCCTCAGCTTCAGCACTAACAATATTAACTTGCTGGAACATTTGGGTAAAAGGTTGGATTTCAGGTGTCAAGACCCTGGTCCATCACTGTTGGACTGTGGGAGGAAACACAGAACACCAACGCTCCTTAACGTTCAGTCAATA
The DNA here is from genome assembly GCF_982586985.1 of Callionymus lyra. Classification (NCBI taxonomy): domain Eukaryota; kingdom Metazoa; phylum Chordata; class Actinopteri; order Syngnathiformes; family Callionymidae; genus Callionymus; species Callionymus lyra. The sequence continues at coordinate 24,867,445 of NC_141828.1, read as the reverse complement.
GGTCTTGACAAAGTTTCAGTTTTAGTCCACCTTAAATTAGGGGTTCAGCAAGGTTCATATCTTGTAAGCATGATCATTCTACATCATCTACAATAAAGGTCCCTAACTGGTTTAATGTTCGCATTATATTGACTGTTCTGTCTTTGGATCTATTAACTAGTTTATGCGTTTATTTTTTGAGTAAACTTGACTGAAAGAAGCATCTTGATGTGTCAAGAGTCAAGGACCAAAGTTACTTTAGAGACAATACAATATTTTTGTAAATCAGGATCAATTTAAAAAAACAAAAACTTTCAGACAGTGATAATCAATATAACAAAAATGATTGAAATTATTATTTTTTTCTGTGTGGACTGGTATTGGTCCTCAGAGCATTGATCTACATCACATATGTCAAACTCAAGTGTCAAATCTTCTACCGATCAAGGATGTCGTCCAAATAAAATGTATATTTAGTTTATAACAGTTTGTCCTTCTTCTATGGATATCATAGTCTTTCTACCTAACTTTTACTTCTTCTGGAAGTCTCTGTATCTTTTCTGACATCAAAACAATTCTCTCTTAAATATGGATCTTATCTTAAACACTGTTATCTTTATAGATCATCAACCTGAACAATTCGATTTTGAGACAACCATCTGGCGGGCAACATAAACTGAGTTGAAGGGCTGGATTTGGCTCCTCAGCCACAAGTTTGACACATACAGTATGATTAAACTACATAAGTGTCAAAGTGTGAACGGCCTGCAGGACAGATTTGGTTCATTCTTTGTAGATAGTAGGGAGCTTGGGCATCTGTCAGAGACGTGGATAAGAAAAAGCAACAGTTTTGGTCATAGAGTTCTATTCTCTGGACTTGTATCCAGTGCTGAAATGAAAGCAGGATTTGCCTGAAAACTCATATGTGTCTCCTTTGGTCATATTTATTAAATCAGATAACATCACAAAGAAATACTCGCGTGCACAGCACACTCCTCGTATACTGACTGTTCCATAGATCTGATTCTACTCGCTGCTAAATAAAAGCTGCTTTATGATTCATTCTTCCCCCTCAACACCTTTGTTCTGCATTTCCTGTTGTGGAGTTTTTACGTTCTCCATGTATGTTTACTCTGGGCACTCCAGTTTGCTTCCACACTCCAAAATCAACTCGAGATTCTCTGAACATGGGTTGCCCAGTAGGTGGTTAAGATTTGTTAGAGATTACCTTTCCAGGGTGTCCCCTGACTTTTATTAAATGAATTCTGGGTACTCAAAGAAATAAGTCTTCTGCTCTTTCTCTTACCCTTTGTAAGCAGGAAATTACATCCACTTACATTTGATGACTTTTATTATCATTATATAATGGCTGTAGAAAGAAGAAGTTAAATTCAACATCCATTTGTGTTTACGTTTGCAACTAGATCTTTTTGGTAAGAACATAAAATGGTATAAATAATCAAGAGAATGGTTTTAAAACTAGTTTTAATATCTATGATGACAAGATGTTTCCTCACAGCCTTTGAACGACATTTGAAAATGATCCTTGATCCACTGTTTAGCTGCCTTGGTAGGACTGAACCTGGTCTATAGGTTTGGGTGAGACTTAAACTAAATACACTATCCTTATGAATAAAGTAAAACAAATATAAAGTGGCTTCTAACTTCATAAACACAAGTTGATGAATCTTTCAGCAAGTGCAAACAATAACTAGAATGATTTGTTCTCCCATCATTGACTCCTCCATCATCTTGACAGTTGTGTTTGTTATTTAGAGACAGAGAGGGCCTCTCTGTGTACTCCTTTCTCTCTCTGCACACTCACTGGGCAATGACGTTTCTACCATTTTCCTTTGCTGATTTTCTGTCGGAAAGTATTTTTAACTTCTAAAGAGACCTACTTGAGAAACACAATGTGCACCACAGTCTGTCCGGCTGTGTCTGGACCGACGTTGGTCAGCTGGTAATGTCAGCATAAATATTGTCTTTCTTTTAAAGATAGAATTACAATATTTTTAATCGTAAAGTGACTCTGAATAGATCATTGATTTTCTGCATCCTTCATCTGAGACAATAATAACTGGTGTTCATTTTAGAGGGTCGATGATTGATGCCATTCATGGCAGCCTCGCAGGCCTTGGCCCAGTACAGTAATCTAACTTTGATGATCTTTTTCTGTCATTTTTCTCGCCTGTAGAAGAAGCCATAAGAAAACTCTCAGCTCTCTGCTTCATCTCACTTGTACTGGTAATTGATGTTGTTGTACGGTACATTGCATTAAAGGAATATTTGTGTGTATTTTATTAGGGTTAAAACGGAACAATGTTAACAAACACCAACTTGTAATGTATGGAAATGTAGTGTGTGTATTGGAAAGAAGCTATCGATACGTTACGTATCATGATACAAGGGCAATGATATGATATATAGTGATACTGTAGGAACAAGGATATATTTGTAGTATTGTCGATTGCTTGACTTGGCGGGCCTTGAGTTTGAAACATGTTCTTTAGTTGATGATGATGTGTGTTGTTCCCGGGTTAGCATCAGCTCATCAAGAAAAAGTATTTCTGTTAGTTTCTGTGTTTGTTTTAAAAAAAAAATCTATTTTTCATTTATGACTCGTCATTGTGTCCATTTGAAGCTCTTTGTGTGATTTCCAGATCGTTTGTTTGGCCTGTCGATGCTCCACAGGGTAGATGATCAAACACTAATTTCATAATTGTCATCAGGAGCAGTGGATAATGATGTCACGCTGCTCGACACATCAATAAAAACCCATGCAGAGCTGGTTACCTATGAGACGATGATCTCATCCTCTGAGCAAAATCCTTCCTTTTCTCTATTATTCCTCCATTTAAAGAAAAACACCCTAATTTGCCTAAAAGCAGCAAAAACTGCGAGTCTTCAGGGTCGCATGAATACAGGCTGACAGTTGAAGCACTTTGTAGTCGAGAAGCGGAGCTTGTTCCTCTGACCAAGGCCCTCATAACTCATGTGCCGTGTGTCCCAGATAAGTGAAGATATGGACGCATCAACACATGATAACACTGTGATTGTTTGGCTCTGAGCTCAGTGGTTGTGTGGAGAAATCAAGATGTTTGTTTTGCCGGATCGTTCTGTTAAATTTACATTTATTTTGTCGCCACGGAGATACAGAACATCCGGCAGCACGTTGATAATAACAATACAGACTATATCTCATATTTGACAGTAACTCTGTCACTCTGAGTCTGGAAGTTTGTTGCCATCATAAATATTTCAACAAGTTTTTTTTGCAAGATAAACGACATAACCTTTGTTAATAAGAGGTACATAAAGTTTTTGTCAACAATACGATCTATTGTGAACCTGTATGAAGAAGGATACATTTGAAGTATTGTCGAGTACTACTCTGGATCCTGAAAGAAGCTGGCAGTCAGGGGTTTCGGTTCGGGGAAATGTGAGTTCTTCTACTAGAGCGGGTCAGAATTCTCACTTTTGTATTAACTGCAGGCGAGACAGCTCTTTCTTGTTTGGAAAGCAGTTCAGGCTCTGGGGCTCAGTTGGATTAAATGAGTAGTAGAGCTGGATGTCATCAGCGAAAATGTGGTAAGAAACATCAGGAAATCTCTGAATGATTTTACCGAGGAACTGTGTCAAAGGCGACAGATCTGAGAGAACCAGAACAGTCATTTACCCGAATCAGCTGACATCATAACTATGATTAAAAATAAACTATTATTTGAAAGAAAAAAAAAGAAAAAACAAAGATATTAAAATAAACAATGAACACAGCGCTGATAAATATCAATACAGTATAGTTGAAAAATGTTATTTAACTGTGTATTTTCTTACACCCCCTTCAGTTCAATGGCTGTTTTCTATTTTAGTGGAAGATCACTGGAAGGGGTTGTAAATTTAACAGACATTTGTTGTTTGTACCTTTTAATGCTTAAAGTTTCATCAACGACCTTCAAGTTTAGTTGGAAAACCAATCCTGGTCTGAACAATAGCTGGTGAAGATAATGAAGCTGTGATTTATTGCAGCAGGTTCTAACTTATCCTGCTGTTGGTTCCTCCTCTGAAAACACCTTTTCTTCCCACACTTCATGTGTCTTGACGTTCATTTGCTTTCCGTGTGTGACGTCCTGCTCACGTCCAGAGTCAGGGTCTCTCAGGCCGGCTGCTGCTCAGGGACACATCACAGGCTTCTGGTTCCTGTTTGTTTCCGTCCCGGCCTTCATCCAGAGACCACTCGGGTCCTGCCGATGGGGGTGAGAAAACTATTGTCATGGAAACAGAGAGGCAGCAGAGGTCGGCTGGTCTATGTGTGAGTCTCTTCATGGGTTCACTAAAATACTACCACGAGGGTTGATGTGGAGGAGATCATGTTGTGAGTGAACATAAGTTAGAAACATGTCTGTCATAATATGTAATCTATCGTCAATTATTAACGTTCAGGTACAATGTCAGCAGTAACTTGTGACACTATTGTTCAGTGAAAAAATATATAAAAATAAGACCATTTATATTTGAAATATTTTATTTTAGATTTCCTGACAAAATAGTTTTCAGTTTCTTCCTCATATAATCCTGTGAAAAAGTGAACAAATACATTTTTGGATATGTAAAGTGAATGTGAATGATGCAGGTCAAAGAGGTTGATTGATAATGTGACTGAGGACATGTGATGATAGGAGAAGACAATGATTGGTCGAGGACGTTTGATAGAAGAAAAACTATGGCTGTGTCCCAAATCGTGCACTTCTGCAATACTTCACTTTTGTGCACAAGTGCACTCAAATTATTAGTCTGCAAAAATGTAGTGCGCAATGAGCACTCAATTGGCGCACTCGAATGGCCAGAAAATTGAGTGTTATACACGTATGCACTCAAAATATTAAGTGTAAATGCAGTGCACGATTTTGGGATACACCCCATGATTGGTCAAGGACGTGGTCCAGTGTGTGTAAAAGGGGAAAGACCAAGATTGGTCCCATAGACATATATACTTAGACACCGCATCGACTGCTGTATACAGGGCGACCATCTTGGTACAGTGTCACTCGCTCCTACAGTGCATTACGTCTATAGAGGAATGCTGTGTTTACACTATAAAAGTCATCGTAAATCGCTCATTTGTCAAGCTTGTTTCACGTGGTTTGCCAAACCTCAGACCAGATAGACAGACATTATTAGAAGGATTATTTTACTATATAAAAAAACATTTTGAAGTGATAGATGAAACAAATATGAAAGGTATGCTGAGGATAATGTCACAATTATGATTAGGATCACTGCAATGTAATAAGAAGTGCAGCTAACAAATGACAGTTGATTGTTGATACTACCTCAGTAATAGATTTTTAAATAAAACCTTCTTAGAAATTAAACTAATTTGACAGAAGTTATCCCTTCTGATGCAACTGGACTTGGAACAATATATTTACAAAAACAAATTATTAGCAGTGTGTTAATGGAGAAAGAGTCTCAAATTCGCATACTTCGCGTACGTAATAAAGTTTTACCTTACCTTACCTTACTCAAAGTAAGTTTTTTTTAGTGCGTAAGTAAGTAAGTAATTTTTATTTGTATAGCGCTTTTCCAGACCAGTAAGTGCGTCTCAATTCTTAGTATGTGAAATTCAGTGCACCATGCACACTAAATTGGCGTACTAAAACGTCCACAAAACTGAGTATGGTTTGATGGACACTATCTACCATAAACGGCTGCCATCTCAGTGACGTTGATGTTGTAAACGGAAGTTATATGTATGCATATATATATTCATATACCTACAGGTGCATTTTCAGCCAACAGTAGAAGGATGAGACGTCTTCGGTGCTGATACCGGTGTAAATATCTTGCAAATATTTCATTTGTCATATTTTTTCTTAATTTCTTCTTCTAAACTTGCAAAACGTGCTGGTGGCAAACATTGTTAAATAGTAAGTAAGTAAGAAAGTAATTTGTATTTATATAGCGCTTTTCCAGAACGAAAAAGCTGTCACGTCATTTCTGGTTAGTATTGGAGATAGTGTTTGATTTGAGACATACTATCTGTCGAGAATTTGCGTACTAGTTAGTACGTACACTATCCTAATGCATGCTAACTTCTAGTATACTAAGAGAAATATGCGATTTGAGACACAGCACAGGAGTGTTCGAGGACGTGTGATAGGAGGAAGACCGATGCTGATCAGTTTAGTGTACGTACTAACTAGTACGCAAATTCTCCACAGATAGTTCGTCTCAAATCAAACTCTGCTGCTACACACTAACAGGAAATCACATGACAGCTTCTTCTTCTACTTCTATTTAACGATGTTGCAACCAGCTGTTTGAACGCTATCGCCGACACCTGCTGGCAGCAGGTTTTGCAAGTTTGGAAAAAGAAATAAAGAAAAAATATGAGAATCTAAATAATCGCGAGATATTTAAAATGGTATCAGCAGCGAAGACGTCTCATCCTTCTACTGCTGCGGAAAATGCACCTGTAAGTATATGAATATATATGTATTTATATATGACGTAACTTCCGTTTAAAACGTCACTAAGATGGCAGCTGTTTAGGGTGGTTAGTGTCCATCGAACCATGCTCAGTTTTGTGGGCGTGTTAGTACGCCAATTTAGTGTGCATGGTGCACTGAATTTCACATACTAATTGACTAATTGAGACGCACTAACGCACTAAAAATACTAACTTTTAGTACGCTAGTATGCGATTTGAGACACAGCACATGATTGGTCCAGTGTGTGTAAAAGGAGGAAGACCATGATTGGTCGATGATGTGTGACAGAAGGAAGACCATGATTGGTCCATGACGTGTGACAGGAGGAAGACCATGATTTGTCAAGAACATGTGACAGGAGGAAGACCATGATTGGTTGAGGACATGTGATAGGAGGAAGACCATGATTGGTCGAGGACGTTTAATATGAGGAAGACCATGATTGGTTGAGGACATGTGATAGGAGGAAGACCATGATTGGTCCAGTGTGTGTGAAAGGAGAAAGACCATGATTGGTCGAGGAAGTGTGATAGGAGAAAGACCATGATTGGTCCAGTGTGTTTAATAGAAGAAAGACCATGATTGGTTGAGGACTTGTGATAGGAGAAAGCCATGATTGGTCGAGGGTGTGTGTTGATAGTAGGGAGATCATGATTGGTCCAGTGTGTGTCAAAGGAGAAAGACCATGATTGGTCGAGGACGTGTGACAGGAGGAAGACATGATTTATCTTAAAAAGTCATCAGGCCGGGCCAGCACACAACTTTTTTTGTGTTTATGTGTGTGTTTGTGATAGAGTGGGTGACACTGTGTTCTGTAAGTGCTAGTGTGTCTGTGATTGTGTGTCTTAGGTGCTAAAGTTGTGTTTGTTTTGTGTGTGTGTGTGTGTGTGTGTGTGTGTGTGTGTGTGTGTGTGTGTGTGTGTGTGTGTGTGTGTGTGTGTGTGTGTGTGTGTGTGTTTTTAATGTGAAAGTGAGTGAAAGACACTGTTAGTCCATGTGTGTCTGTGTTGTATGTGTCATTGAGAGAGTGAATGACACTGTGTGTGTGTTTGTGTTTGTGTGTGCGTATGTGACTGTGAGAGAGTGAGTCTATGTCGGGTGTATGTGTGTGAGAGTGAGAGTATAATACTGTGTCCTTAAGAGAGTGTGTAACACGGTGTGTTTGTAAGAATGTATGTAACAAAATGTGTGTCTCTGTAAGAGAGTTTGTAACAAAGTGTGTGTAAGAGAGTGTGTAACAGTGTGTATCTAATCTTGTGCCATGGTTGGTAATTGCAGGTAATCCTTCAACCAGCCAAAGCAAAAAAACCATAAAGCAGCGTTTCCTCAAGCTGCTGTCCTGCTGCAACCCCCCTGCTGCCCCTTCAGTCAGTGAAAGCAAGTCCTCGCTCACTCTCAACACACCTCAACACAACCATGTGTCTTGGGACCGACACATCGAGTACATGTCATACACGGTCACATGATCCCGTCCCTCTTTCTCTGATGAAGTTTCGGTTTGTTGAGTGTGGAAGTGTGTAACTCTGATCATGAAAGTAGAAACCTTTTGATGTTTTTTTTTAAAACTGATGGTGAGATGCATCTTTCATGAATTCACAGGAGAAAATGTTTCACACTCATGTGCTTCTTCCTTCACTTCTTCTGTCTTCCCTCTGAAATCTCATCCCGGAGATTAAATCAGTGTTTGGTTTATGTGGCTCTGCTGTAGTGAGAGCAAACATAAATAGATTTCATGGCAAACCAACGTCAGTCGCTTTTATTTATTTTATGGAGTTTTGAGTCTGAGAACTTATACCTGGATTACGTTTCTTTTTCTCTCTTTTCTCACATGTATTGATGAGTAAAGATATCAGGAGTCGCCAACAAATGTCCAGAAATATCGGTTTATTTTCAATAGCCTCGCAGAGTCCATTTATTGAAGTGGTTTTATGTCTTCATTAAACTGAACTAGTCAACAGCTCTCAGACATCTGCCAAGCAGCTCCTTTTCACCCCCAATAAAAAAACAACTATTTTATTGTCGTAGATTTATTTCATCCATTGGGTCAACTTTGACGTTTGAAATCTTTCTATTAGTGGAACTCTAAAGAGTAGTTTTTGATGCAAATCCCTCTCAACAGAGAACCACAAATCCTAAATGGAAATCCAGAGTATCACCACCAGTAACATATCCCTGTATTGTCATGTTAGTGTTTTACGTTTCAAATCCCAACAAAATTGCCAATTCAAAATATTTTAAAGGCAAAATATCATGGTAAGAGGTAGGAGTTTTAACTTTAAATTAATTAAAGTTATGTAAAATCTTTAAAGTTAGGATTAGGATAAGATAAATGTTTAGGGTTAGAGTTAGAGCTAGAGTTAGGCTTGAAGTTAGAGTTAGGGTTGGTGTTAGGGTAAGGGTTAGTGATACTGTTAGAGTTAGGGTTAGGATTAATGTTTAGGTTAGGGTTAGAGTTAGGGTTAGGTTTGAAGGTACAGTTAGGGTTAGGATTAGGGTTTGAGTCTGGCATAGTAAGTGTTTAACTCAAAATCTGTCAAATGAAAACCGAGAAAGAATAATTATGATTATATCACAGCCTCTTTAACATCTTTTACTTGAACTTCAAACTGTAGTTTTCTTATACTGCCTGGCTTATGAATGTTCGCTTTGTATTTAAAGTTTAGCACGTCATCTTGAGTGACTTTATTTCAAAACCTATTTCTAGAATGTGTTTACTTGTGTCTGCCTCGCTCTTAAATGTGTATCAACAGTAGAAAAGGCAGGAATGTTAGCGTCATCTTTGTGAAGTTGCTCAGTCATGCTGCTGACGTGTCTCTTCTTCATGCAGACAGCGTAGAAGATGACTTTGAGTTGTCCACCGTGTGTCATCGTCCGGAGAGCATGGACAAGCTGCAAGAACAGACCAAATTCAACAAGAAGGAGCTTCAGGTCCTCTATAGAGGATTCAAAAACGTACGTCTGACATTAATCATCTCTAATGGGCGACAAAAACAACCACATTTTTTGTGTCACAGGAGTGTCCGAGTGGTGTCGTGAACGAGGAGAACTTTAAAAACATTTACTCCCAGTTCTTTCCTCAGGGAGGTGAGTCTCAAACAAACATATTTAATGTGTTTGTTTAAATCTGCTAGTTTATGAGATTATCTTGGCTAGTTGTTAGCTTGAGCTGTAAATCTTTTTCAGACTCAAGTATGTACGCACACTTCCTGTTCGAAGCCTTCGACACAAACAAGGACGGCTCGGTTAGTTTTGAGGTGAGTTTGTGTTGCTTGTGTTGTTAACAACAGTAGGTCACCTGGTAACTTGTTTCTCTTATTGAGCAGGACTTTGTCTTTGGTCTGTCTATCATTCTGAGAGGGACGATTAATGACCGGCTAAACTGGGCGTTCAACCTCTACGACCTTAACAAGGACGGCTGCATCACGAAAGAGGTAACACACTTTTGTGTGTCTCTGAAGGTCTGTCCACACGTGTTGTTGTGTCATGAGGCTGTGTTTCAAAATGGCCGCCACGGCGGCTAAAGATCGTGAACTTTTACCAAACAATTATGAGATTTGCTTGTCGTTCTTTCCTTTTTTGCATCACACAAACTCCCCTCATGTCTTTCCTCCTTTGATGAATAAAATATAAATGTTTACTTATTCTTCTTAGAATGTATGTGTAGACTATTCATCCCAACAGTTAATGTTTCTAACAATCAGGCTTATGAGAAATAACAACACAAGAGTGGATTTTGTGAGCACCTAGTGGACAGTTTTTTGACGGCCATCTGCATCAAAAATGAATAAAAGTCAACATTTCTTATGACTTATTTCTTACTTTTTACATATTGCTTTAAAACAATTTCCAACTTTTTTATTATTGCTTATATATTCTATTTTTTTTTATTAAATTAAAACAAAATGGTATAAAATGTGATTCCTTGTGACAAAATAGAATGACAATAACAATTCTTGAATCCTTACCTACGGCGAAATAAAGTGAAATGAAGTTTTTTTGAATAGACGCTACATTCAAACCTTAATGGTATTATTATTTCTAACATTTCAATTTGTAGTTTGTGCTGTGTTCAAGTGTAGGAATGTTTAACGTTTGAAACTGTTTTAAGTCGGTTTCAACGTCATTTATTACTAGTATTGGTTATTGTGTTGTTACCTGCTTACTAGGAAGGTAATGAAATGTTATTAATATCAAACTGTTGTATTTATTGCTTATATTTTTATTATTTTGTTTTAATATAAAGACAAAATGTAAAGGAAACATTTTTTCTAGCTACTGGAAATAAGGACAATATAAAGTTCTGAATTCTTAGTTAAGGTGGAATAAAGAGTTGATGGTTAAATAGAAAACAAAAATAGAACCTTATATATATGTACATAGATCATGTAAAACGAAATATAATAGTATAAAATGGAATACCTAGTGAATCAGTAGAATAAAAATACAAATCATTAAACCCTATTTCAATAGGTAGGAATACAACTACTACAAACTACTTCAAGGAATGGAATAATGAAATAAAAGTTAATTAATAGACACAACATTTGAACCTTGATGATATTATTTTGTTGTTAAAACATTGTCCTTTGCTTGTGTTCAAGTGTAAGAAGGATTTTTTCATCATTTCAGAGCTGTGATTTTAGTCCTTTTGTAACACAGCTGTTTCTTTTTAATACTTTTGATATTTTTAAAAATACAGACATGACAAAAAAAGAAGGCAGTTGGATCTTAAATGTGCAGTTTCATATTTACGTTTTTTTTTTTCAATTTATTTTCACAACACATTTAGCCAAGACTTTTTGGAAAAAGAATCCTATTGGGTAAAAAAATGAATTAATAAATGAATTTAAAAAAATCGAAATTTATACATTTGGCACTAAATTATATATTTCAACATTCCAAATAAACATACAAACTAACAATAATAATAACTTAAATGTATGAAAAAAATTATAAGTGAACTACTCAAATATTTGTTATGTTTTTATTACGCAGGAAATGCTGGACATCATGAAGTCCATCTACGACATGATGGGAAAGTACACGTACCCCACTATGCAAGACGACGCTCCGAGGGAACATGTTGAGAGCTTCTTTCAGGTCCTCTTTCCTTTCATGTTGGTTGCAAACCTCTCAGACAAAACAATTGACCTCGATTTTCTTGCAGAAAATGGACAGAAATAACGACGGTGTGGTCACTATAGAGGAGTTCATCGAGTCCTGCAAGAAGGTGAGAGTCAGTTCAGTGTCAGAGGGTGTCGATGTTAGCGTGTTGCTCTTCTCTTGCAGGACGAGAGCATCATGCAGTCCATGCAGCTGTTTGACAACGTCATCTGAGAGGAGAAATCTCAGGCCAGGGTGGAGTCATGGTGTGTGTGTGTGTATGCATGTTGAAGGACTTCTTCCTTCTGAGGTGGAAACCAGAGGCAGAAACTTCCACTTCTTTTATCCATAGTGGAGCTCCGAGCAACAATTTTTTCCAGTCCGAGTAGAGACTTCCTCACAGAGATGTTTTTCCCTGAGAAGCAGCCGGCGGATGACATCGGCACCTACTTTGATTTACTTCCCGATCCTGCTGGAGACACGTCAGCTCATATCCACACTGGCTTCTTTCTTTGCAGACGACTACCTGTTTTATCCTCATGACTTTTGGTTCAGCCTCGGTGCATGTACGGACCCGGATCATCACCACCACCTAGTGGACAGATGAGACATTCACAGAGAGACGGAAAAATGGACGATTAGTTAGTTTTCCAGGTGTTATTTTTTAACGATACGCATGATGTCACTAATATTCATTATGTACTTAGAAACGCTCCAAAGTCTGCTCACCTGCTCCCGGACATTCACAGGTGCCTCACCCTCTGTCTGTGTGTATGTGTGTGCGTGTGCGTGATAGGAAGAGTTGTCGTCCATTCCCTTTCCAAAATAATCAATCATTCATCAGAAATGTCATTGAAAATTAGATTTATAACTATCAAGAGCAACAAAGAAGCAGAAATAAACTTTAGTTATGTTACATCTCCAACACGCAGCCAATTCCCACCGGAATTTTTAATGTATTTTATTGGCTGTTATCATTTTACATTTATTTGTTGAATTAAAATGAGCTCAATGGACAACATGCTATTTTGTTTATTAGCAGCAGCTTCACAATTCTGTTTTTAGAAAACTTGAAATTGAACCGATTCACTATAAAGATGCATATCCACAAATATCTGATAATATATATAAATCATATACAATATGTATAACATGTTAAAGAATGATGAGCAAAATATGGTATTTATAAAAAATTGAAAAAGTTTCGTCTTCATTTGAAAGCACAGGAAATGGTAATCATTTATACTGTTACGATAAGAACTTGAAAACTTCTGTATAGTTAAGTATTCGAGTAAGATTAAATGCAAACAGAATGTTGTTTTTAAAACAAAATAAATAGTGAAAGATTCTTCTTTAGCAGTTACTGTAGTTAGAGTTTCAGTAATTGACCTCCAAGCTGTTTGCTAATGCGTCACATGGTTGTAGAAGATCAACTTAAAATCATTATTGGTGTGTTGTTTTTTTTTTTTTTGTCCATTATTTACATCCAACCTGTTGATTTTGACACCAAAGAGAAGGAAGATTAAAAAACAGAACAGGAGCTAATCAGAGACAGAAGAAGTGCTGTTGAGATATTAGTTCAGTTATTCTGCTGCTGCTTTTATTTTGAAGGTTTTGCTCCTGATCTAGTAGTTTGGCTTTTGATATCATTTGGTATTGAACAGCAATAACGTTCGTCATGAAGCAGCAGTTCTTTATTTTCCACTTGTGAGGATCATGTGACTCTGATTGTCTCTTGTCGCTACCGATGCTCCAAGTTGTGGCCACAAGCTAAAGTCTCTCCCCGCATGTACTAGAACAATAGAAACTACTAATCTGTTGTACTGACGTCTAGTTAGCGAGCTAGCTTCAGCTGGTTGCATTCAAATTGACATGTGTATATTTTGTACAGAGACAATAAAGTCACAGTTACTATGCAGAAATGACTCCAAAACACTTTGATTATGAAATAATCGGTTTATTTCTAAGCAAATAAAATGTTCAATATACATAAATAGATTCAACAAGCAGGCAGTGGTGGTCACAGGTAAGTTGTTTGAACATAATTTGTTTGATTTGTCGTTTAATTTCCACTTATTTTGTCTCGGACGAGATAAAACAATTGATGTTTTGGTCCTCATTATTTGATTTGTTGGATCAGAGAGTCTGTTGAATTTGTGAAGAAGCAGATGGTTACTTGGGCATCCTCCGGAGTTCTGCGAGAACCCATATGGCGAAGGTGAGAAGTGCGACGGAGCCGGACTGGTGTATGGCTGCGAGCGGCGTGGGCACGTACAGCAGTAATGTGCTGATGCCGAGCGCCACCTGAGGACGGACCACAACCGTTAGTCTCAGGACTTACCAGGCGGACCTGAGGAGCCTCTACCTGTGTGTACGCCATCGCTGTCAGGAGGCTGATGGCGACTTTGGCTCTCCTGGGCAGCATCATCCTCCGAGAGAACATGTAGAGACCAGTGATGGCCGTCAGAGACGACACCGCCTGCAAACCAGCGCCACAAACATTTGATAGAATCCAACTTTTGATCTATCGGTGAAGTTTTGACGCACCAGAATTCTGTGATCGAACTGCACCGTGGTGGGATTTTCAAAGAAGTTGTGTAAAGTGGGTGAAAAGGCCAGAAGGTCATCAGGGATCCATCGTTCTCCCATCTTTGGGAAGGAGTTGTAGACCAGACCGGCATCTAACCCGGCAACAAAAGCACCTGAAAGAGAACAACTTTCTTTGTGTCTCGCATGATTTCTCTATGACAGGCGTGTCAAAGTCTGTCGACATAAGGGGTCAGATTCTTTTACCAGGTAAATATAAAAAGACTTTAACTAACAAATGTATGAGAATGATTTTGGTATTATCTTTTTATTCTTTGAGCTCAATTTATCTTTATTATCTCTGATTTTTTTCTCCGTCTCCTCAATAATAGACAGATACTGGATAGATATTTAAAAGTATTGATTTTTTTTTTAAATAGATAAATCATTTCCTTTTAAGGATTATAGTTTCTACTTAAATAAAGTGTGTATAAAACATAATCATTTTATATTTCTATTTAGAATTAACAGCACATATTCACAGCGTCTGTTTATTTTTGTGTTGTAATTTAACAGTCATATTCTCTGCAGTTATAGGCACAATGAAACTCTGCAAGATCCCAGCAATGACTGAGGACCAGAGGATACAGTCCAACTTATATTTTGGTTTCAAAACAAGTGAAGGCAGTTACGACTTCATCAAGAGTCATGTGGTCTGTAAATTCTGCAACACCAAGTACTCGACAATACTACAAATATACAAGTACTCGACAATACTACAAATATATCCTTGTTCTTTTAATAAATGTCACAATATACTGTATCGTTGCCCTTGTATCATGACGCGTATCGCCAGATTCTTGCCTATACACACTCCTAATTGACATGGATGAGCTCTGTTCACTGACTTGGTGGCACGGATTGAGTTTGACATGCTCTGGGAGCCTGTACCTGAGAGAGCGGTGAGGAAGACGAGGCCACCGGTCCCTTTAGCAAACCTCCGGAGCTGCTGCAGGCGTCTTGTCTCTGCCAACTGTCAACCACAAACAATACTGTCAGGGGGGAAAAAGGAAAGAGTTTTTCTGTTTTTAAAACTTGGAATTACATGGAGAGAAATAATAAAATAAAAAAAATATTTAAAAAGGACAATTTAAAGCAAGTATTTTTACACCATAATCCAGAATTTGAAAGTTATAGAAGAAGGAATGGATTATACTAGCAAAGTGATGGAATATGATTCTAATTCTACTTCCTGTTTCTGACCTTAATACTAAATTGTAAGTAAGTAATTTGTATTTATATAGTGCTATCCAGACCAGGGTCACAAAGCGCTTAAACAATCAAAACAATATTCAATAAAGTATATATTTTAAAGGTCAAGATAACACTGATAACAACACAGGAGATCCAGAAAATCAACGAAAAGCCTGAACAAATAAAAAAGTCTTAAGATGTTTCTTGAAGGAGTCAGTAGACGCATTAATTTTTCATTTAAGTCAGGGGTGACAAACACAATCACAAGGAGTCTGGAAACATGAAGTCTAATTTTTGTAATGTTTTTTTCATTCTTTGATGCTCAAATTAACTTTCATACAACACCAGTTTTACTCTAACTGTGGATTAATCTTATATTAATCACTTGGCTTATATTGATAAAAAATGAGGAAGGCGCCACCTTGTGGGCAGGCAGCAGCAGCGTCAGCCCCGTCCACAAGCTGGCGCAGTAGAGCAACAAGGCAGATCCGAGGTGAGCGCTCAAACGATACTGGCTGACCCGAGGCACGTCATGCGACTCCGGCCTCTCCTCCAGACCACTTTTCACCATGTACCACCCCAGTAACCCCTATAGAAGAGACACCAGGACAACATGAACACCGGCTCACGACTTGTCGCCCTTGCTAGCTGGGCATTATAGTGCTCACCTGGAAGAAGACAAACCCACATAATCCCAGGACTTTTCCCTTCATGGAGCGAGTGAAGTAGCCTTTCTTCCAGAAGTACATGGTGGGGAGGATGTAGGCCAGGCCGACCAGTCTGCCCCACATACGGTGACCCCACTCCATGTAGAAGATAAACTTGAACTCCGGCAGCGTCATGTCGCGATTCATTCTAAAAACATCAAAACCATGTTCAAACATTAATGGATTTAAGGTTAATTATCCAAAAACTCACATCTTGAACTCGGGAAACTGTTGGTATTTGGAAAACTCAGCCTCCCACTCGTCCTGCGACTGCGGAGGCTTCATTTCTCGGACCAGATGCCAGTCCACCATGGAGAGACCCGATTCTGTCAATCTGATATCAAACGTTAAAGTCGATCAAAGAGCTTCAACATGAACAAACTTGGACGCCATTTACCTTGTGACTCCTCCCAGGACGACGGCACCGACCACGAGTCCGCTGCAGCCGAGCAACCAGCGGCCCAACGTGCGGTTTGTGGCTGCGTTTGGGACGGAGACTGCAGTAGAGGACGCTCCGACCTCGGCAGTGATGGTGCTCTGGGTTCTCCTCACAAGCCATTGTTTAAGCTGCGGCGTTTGCTAGCAGGAAAGATATTAAACAGTAGTAAGGGTCCATTTTGATACAATTAAATATTGCCTTTTTTTTCCCAAGATGATGTTTCGATACAAATTTGTTTTATTTCTCTATCATAGTTTTATTATACTTTGTATTTCAATCAAGTGTTTGTTAATGGCAGCAGCTTTTATGTCCATCATGGCAAAATGAACAATGAAATCCTGTAACATCCCAGCGATGACTGAGGACGAGAGGATACAGTCGGCTCCAGCAGCTTTTATAGCAGATGTTTGAACATATAACATATATAACCAGAGTCAAGTACTCGACAATACTACAAATATGTCCTTGTTCCTACAGTATCACAATATATCATTGTCCTTGTATTCTGTTGCCAAATCACATGACATTTATTTTAAATATAAAAGATTAAAAAAAAAATCCAAACACTGTGAAGATTATTTGAAATATTGGGAACTATACGTTAGGATGGTGGTTCACTTTATTTATTATTATTATTATTATTATTATTATTATTTATTTAATTATTTGTTTTGCAGCACATTTAGGAACAATGAATGTGTAATAATGGTGCGTAAATAAAGAACAATATCAAAAAAATGATGTAATATTTCTACGTTAGGATCGTTAATCTATTTTCAGCTTCTTCGACCAGCCTGTTGAACTCGAACTCATCACCCCACTGTCTACTCTACACAGTGTTATCCAACTATATAAGGCAAAAAAAATTCTAAACTTTTTTAACTGCAAATATACATCGAATTTTAAACATAATTTAGATACAACATGTATCTAACATATTATAACTTTTGTTTCTCATTTTAATGTCCTTAGAGTGACCTTAAATAACTGTCGATGCATGAGACTGAACATGCATTTATTTAATGATCCGTTCATTTCTTGGAAGGTGTCAGACTTGAGCGGATCCCAGCTACTCAGGGTGGGAGGCAGGTTCTAGACAGGTGTCCAGTCCATCACAGTGAACATTAATAAGATCAAAATTGATAATCGAACGAGACATCACAGATACCATCAATTATGACCAACAAAAAAACATTATAATCGCAGACATTAAGTAATAAACAGCCATTGACCTTTAATACTGATCGATGTTAGCCGTTAGCTTCAAACACTCACATGTCTTGGTTTCAATCCCGAGGCAACATTCCTGCACCCACAGAAAAGCGTCGTCCGGAGAGAAGACAGCAGCATGTTGGCTGAGCTGAGCTACAAGGGTGTTGTGATGTAAGTGAGGTTTGTTGGATAACGAGCTGCAGCATCACACCGGCGCCGCCATGAGCCTCAACTCTGACCCCTGACGTCACGTCCACTCGAGCGGTAAAACATTTTTATTTTTTAAACAAACACGCGAATTCAGGCGGGTGATCATTTCAGAAATAATTATTTATTATTTGAAAATATTTATATATAAGAAATTATATACGACATTTCATAATTCGCATTACGTCAGGTTTGCTCATTACGTTTGATAATATAACGCGTATCCCAGACGGGAGGAGATTTATAAAAATTCAACATATTTATAAAACAACTGTATAAAAAACTCATATTTATGTCAAAAGGGTTTTATCGTTTATAATTATTTTGTTCTTAATCCGGCCGCTACAGTATTAATACAAACTTATATCAGCCCGCCCACTGGGGATGTCTCTACTTCTACAGTTAACTATACCAGAAACACTACGTGCAAAATGGTCGGATTGTATTCATTCATTATTTTAGACTCTCTAGACATGACTTGACCCTCCAGCAGAGGGCAGTGGTTTCCATCAAGCTGCCGTAAGTCGTCGAAGAAGTCGCGACGACAAACATGTTGTTTGACAACAAACTTCAATGAAGCGACACAAGTTTGAGGACGAAAGGTATTCAGTGCAGAACCTTCAGGGTGAACACGTTTATTGAAGTGTCTTCTGTGCCGCAAGCATGTCTGAGGGGTTTCTAATGGAGGTGTGTGTGGACTCAGTGGAGTCTGCTGTCAATGCTGAACGTGGAGGTTAGTAACATGTCTGACACGAACATAGAAAAAGTCATGAAGGATAAATGTTTGATGCAGGTGCTGGTCGACTGGAGCTGTGTTCTAGTCTCATGGAGGGAGGACTCACTCCCAGCCTGGGTGAGAAATTATAACTTGATTAAACTGGAAGAATGTTTTTAAATCTCAGTGTTTTTCTTCCTGCAGGTCTTCTGGAAATTGTTAAAAGATATGTCAAGATTCCAGTCTACGTCATGATCCGGCCCCGCGGCGGAGACTTCTTGTACTCGAGTCAAGAGGTGGAGGTGATGATGAAGGACCTGGAGGTGATGAAGGTTCATGGTGCAGATGGACTCGTGTTGGGAGCCCTGACGGAGGACGGGCGTGTGGATGCAGAGCTGTGCATGGAGTTTCTTGGTAGGTCGCCCTTATTCAAACTATATGTCAGCCTCAATCTCTCAAGGGGCCAAAATATTTTAACAATTAGAGTCAAGTGCCGAACAAGACAGGGTTTTTTTCAAATTTTCTGTAACAGGAATCATATTAATCTATCTCTATTATCGTTTGTTTTCCAAACAAACTTTTTTCTGTAGACGTCAGTTTTGTTGGTATTGTAAGAATAATTCTTAACATGAATAATCTCAACAAATGTTCCTTGTCTTATCATACAAACATCTTTATAGGTCACAAAATGTACCCAAAATCTATACGTAAAATTACTTGGTTTGAATGTATTTGGCCCCCGGCCCCCCCCAAAATTTGACACATATGCTTAAAATGTTTCTCTAAACCAGGGGTGCCCAATCCCTATATATATATAAATATATATATATATATATATATATATATATATATATAAAAGAAAAAAAAGAAAATGCCTTTATACATAGAAAATAAATCATTTAAAAAAAATCTATAGATAATACCTGTGTGTGATATCTATATTGTTTATACATTTATTTTATTAGCCTCCGTTCTCAGGTACAAGAAAAAACACAACACATAATTAATTAAAAATAAAACAACTGAAATTCAAAAGGTTTTATGATGTGGACACATGTTAAAGTGGGCGGAACAAAAATGAAAAATTAATTAATTAATTAACCTTTGAAAGTGTATGGGCTAAATTTAAAAATCGATAAATAATAGTTAGGATTACAGTAAGTAAATCAGTGCCGTCAGAATATTGAACAACGGAATTTAACATTTCAAATGTTGAAACTTTCCATTTTTTCAAGCATTTAAAATATTTTTCGAATAATTGAATTAAATAATTAATGCATTGAAATGTGAAATTAGTTTTATTGAATAAAACATTTTATTATATTTTTGAATATTCTCATAATTAATTCATTTTTTACACATAGTTTGATATTTAGATTAGTAATAAGTAATACAAAATATATAATTCTTGAATACAATATAAAAAATATTGCAATTGTGAATAATAATACCAAAAGAGTACTGAGCTACTTCAGTCACATGATTGTCTGCTAATATACTTCCATGTAGGATTAGAACAAACAAATAATCCTCTTTGTTATTTTTAAGTGGCACTGACCACTTCCTCTCTCACCAGCTGCAGCTCGCCCACTGCCAGTGACCTTCCACAGAGGTAACTTCCTCGCCATCATGCCACTCGATCAGGGTCTTGAATAGTGTTATCTATTTTTGGAACTCTGCAGCATTTGACATGGTTCACGATGCGTCCGTGGCACTGGAGACTCTGATCTCTCTGGGCTTCCAGCGAGTGTTGACGAGCGGCTGCGACAGCTCCGCCCTGGAGGGACTTCCTGTTCTAAAAAAACTCATTGATCAAGTAAAAGTTTTCAGATGCTGAAGTCTGTTCATGAGCAGTTGTTCATTTATATTTTTATCCTCCTCACACCAGGCTAAAAGTCGAATTGCGGTAATGCCAGGTGAGTGCAGATGTTTAAAGGAATTAAATCAGTGACATTAGAATATTTAATTTAATATTATCAAGTTAAAACTTGTAATTATTTTATTAAATTGCTTCTCTTTTTTTAAAATAATTTAATTTATTAAATTCCATTTTGATAGGTGGAGCTACTTTTTATTAATTAAAAAAACAAAACATTTTCAAAATTAATGATTTTTTGAATCCACAGGATTCTATTTCTAATTTAATTGGTTGCCTTTTAAATATTACTACAATAGTGCCACCAGTAAATCATTTTCTTTTTACACATGGAGTTTGATCTTCGAATTCCAATATTTCAAGAATACATTTTTTAATTCAATATTTTTGTATTCTTAGCCTTCTAAGTTAGTAAGTAAAGGTTATTTGTAAATAAACCTGGATGCTTGATCAATCACAGCAGAGTGGGCGTGGTTATGGTAGACAAGATTTAATCTCCAGAAAAACAAAGAGTTTTCAGTTTTAGTGAATTGAAAGATGTATTCTACAATAATTAGATAGAATATCAAACTCTATGTAAAAATATTTTATTTTAAATATATGCTAGTTTCTTTAGTCAATCATTAAAAAAACAAACCCCTCTTGATACATAAAATGGTTGAATTCAATTATTGCAAAGAATTATTCAATTCTTTGTTTCCAGGTGGTGGAATCACGGAGAGAAATCTGCAGAGGATTTTGGAAGTATCCGGAGCTCTAGAGTTTCACTGCTCTGCGCGTTCCAGCAAAGAATCAGCCATGAAATTTAGGTGTGAAAAACAGAAGGTATATTTTAGGTTTAAAAAAGTCTTCACAACCTTCTTCTCTCTTCACAAATACCCACAGGAACCCCTGCGTGTCCATGGGAGCCGCTTTGACCGCTCCCGAGTACAGCCTGAAGGTGGCAGACGTGAGCAAAGTCCGCACATTCAACGCTATCGCCAAAAATACATTGTGATTTATGAAGAAGACAAATGTGATTATTTTAACAACTACTGAACATTGTTTCTTCTATTCAAAAGTTCAATCATAAACTCTAAAACTGTGAATTTATTCCTCTTTGAATGAGAGATTTCATCAAAGTATCTTGATGATAGTTTCTTTCCTTTTTTTTTTTTCACTTATTTTTTTATCCCCTGATGGCGATGATGTCACAGGCTAAAAATGTCTGCTACAACAGAATCCAAAGTGTCATCAACAAACATTTTATAAACAGTTAATGAGTGCTAAGGCTGATGTCATGAGTAGAGACAAAGTTCACCAGAAAACTACTGTGTAAAAGTAAATTGTTGACAAACGATGGCCTCATGAAAACTAACTTTGTTCATGTTTAAGGTGCGTCAGAGGTCAAACCTTTTTAGTTCCCAACAGATTGACCTGTTTGAGGTGATCTGGGCCGACCCCCGATGATGTTACACTACGTGTGTATATACATTAATTAAAGTCTCAAGTAGGCCTTAAATTAACAAACAGCTTTAAGGTTTAATAGTTATTTGGGTTTTTTTCAGGAAACATGAAATAAAAAAAGTAAAAAAAAGTAAAGTTGTTTGTTTATTTTGCGTAACCCCCAAATTTTCTGTGTAAACAGTAACTTTTTAACCAACAGGAACGGCTAGACACGATTTCATGATCTCCTTGGCAGAGGTATTGAATGTAGAGAATGAAAAACTGGCTGTAAAGACACAATATCGGTGTTATAAGTATTAAATAAACAACATCTAAAGATGACTTGGTATGATACGTACAACTAGTCGTTTATACTTATCAAAGTAAAACATTTGAAGATTAAAATATATTTAAGATGGAAATAAAGATCATAAGAATATAAAATGGTTAAATGTAACATTTGAAATTTTGAAACTTTTTTTTCAATATTTATTTTTAAAATACTTGAAATCAATAGTGTTTTATTTAAATGTTGAATCTTTTTTTCTTTTGAATAATTGAATTTAAAAAATCAGATATTTTTTTTCATTATTAAATATTTTTATTTTATATACACATACAGTTTAATATTCCTTACCTTATTCTTATTCCAATAATGTTAAAACATGTTTTTCTAAATATTTTAAAATTGGTAGCATTTTTAGTTCAATATAAAAGAAGTTGATATAATTGCATCAATTATTAAAAAAGAAAATAACAAATTCAAACTTATAAGATACACGTTATTGCCTTCAATTACAAACAGACACATACTGATGATACAATAGAGGTCCAAGGTCTATTTAACACACCTACACATCAACACTTTAGTTGAACATTCAACAAAACAAAAACATTAAAAAAATATATATATATATAATAATTATTTATTATACTGATACTTCCATGTAATTTACTGTACTTTATTTTGCTTTGTTGGTGGTTTCTTAACATGATTTTTATTTTTTATTTTTATTAAACTGTATAATCTGATGGATCACGTTTTGACATTCGTGACTTTGACTGCAAGTGTATTAATTATAGGCGGGTCTCAATAGCGCCAATGATAATGACCAGAGTCACCTTTAACAACAAGATAAATGAATTCCATGTTTGGCTCTGGAGTCACGTTCATCCTCCAGTCATCCTGAGTCAGCGTGTTGTTATCAACTGTAATGATTAACTCTTACACAGAGTCACCTTCTTATAATCTCACCTAATAAAACTCATTATTTACGAGTGTCAACAAGAAGATGCTGTGTTGCATCTTTCTATATTTTTTACTTCACTGTTAGTGAGCTTCTTATCACCTGCTTTTTACCGCTAGTTTGAATGAATTAATACATCGAAGGTCATCACGAACTGTGGTGACCCTCAACTTATTGAACTGTGCACACAAACGTTATCCAGTATTATCTTAACAAATGTTGCTCGACCATGTGGTTGGAAATGTAGTTTAATTTATTACTAACAATTGTTGCTTCTACACAACAAGTCATCATCTCACTTTTCTCAAATAACACAACCGTTGACCTCTCAATCTTTGTCCAGCTTCCCTTTGCAACCCCCCCATCTGCTATTTATCATTTGCTTTGTTTGTACAATCCGAACCTAAACATTACCTTCCATTGACCCTAGAAAGAAACCCCACGGGTCTCAAACTCTGGCCAGGGGGCCACCACAGGTCAAACCTTGTGTAGACAGGGCCACAGACTTGGGAGTCAGTGAGAGATGAAGGATGATCATCTCACGGCCGCATGTTCGAGTCATTATGACCACTGCTGTCATGTCGACAACAACATCTGTGAAATGAATCTTCTGGCATGTCCAGGATGAGTCTTTGCTGGACCTTCTGCTTTTTTGGGGGCTATTTTCAATCTCATATCTGCGCCTGCCAGTAGTTTCACTTTTTCTGTCACACGTGCTTTGATTCTCTGTGAGATAACAACTTGTTAGATTCTTCCTTTTAGTAGTAGTTTTCTGTGCTCAATGTTTTCCTTTTGTTTGGAACATGTAGAACAAACCTGTGCAGGACCTGGGGTCACATGGGACCCTCGTCTCTTAATCTGTGATCACTTAGATTTTCTTAATGTTTTATTTGAACACTATGTTTAAATGTTTTTTTTAATTGCTATACATTTGGTTTTCCTTTTTTTGTACTATGGCGCTTCATAATTTTTTTATAAATTAAAATGTTCAGCCTTAAAAAAAATGATTTTATTGAACATACGGAGGTTGATTGAGAACTTTGGGAAATTGAGGTATGAGTGTGTGTGTGAATGGTTGTCTGTCTTTGTGTACCCTGCCTGGCGTCCTGTCCAGGGTGTCCTCTGCCTCTCACCCTATGATACTGGGATAGGCTCCAGTCTCCCCGCAACCCCGGTAAGGGATAAAGCGGTAGAAAATGAATGAATGAATATTGTTATTTATTGCATTTATATTTTTTAGAATCTGGGTACATGGCGGAACATTGGTCGGTCAGATGATTTATCTCAAACTCAAAATAGATTTTATATTATGTTGAAATTATAAGATATAAATGTTATAATGTTGAAGATAAGATAATCAGATTATGAAGGTTATTGTCATCTTACTCATGTGTTTAGATCTGAGTTAGTAAAAAAAACAAAAACACGTTTACAACCATGAAAAATAGTCTTAAAATAATGTCAAATCAATCAAAGATCAAAGACAAATCGCCCGACTCGCTCTCACGGCACGCTGTTGATTTAATCTTCTCTGCAGGATTTCATCTCTTAATTGGTTCCACATTTTTCTTCTTTTATGAGTTACGCCATGTGTTTAGGTTGATATTCGGTAGTTGTTCCATTTTGTTGGATTTGTTCTTGTTCTTGAGTCGCTTTCTGACGTCTTCTCTCGCTTGTCTTCACTTCCTCTCTCTCTCTCTCGCTGCTCTTGAGTCGTGCAGAAACAAAACATGACAGGAAGAGCGTTGTAATGAGGACTACTCCCTCCCTTTTCCATAAACACATTCCCGGTGTTACAGACCTCCCCCAACACTAGGAAACAATGTGAAAAAAACCCCAAGTCATGTCTCTGTGTTTCTCCCTCTGTCGCAACGTCCAATCATCTACCTGAAGCGCTGAACTTTAGACACATGTGAGCAGTGAAGAGCATGTGAAACCTCTGCCGACGTTCATAGTTGGAGCTGCAGGAGCGACGGATGGTCTGATCTCTGCTCAGACTTGAGAATATCTTTGTCCGCTCAGGGAGCTGTGGTCGTGGACCATGTGTGCTGCGGTGTTGGATCAGTACTGTGGCTCTGTCTTCTGGGTGAGTACTTGACAACACATGACATAACACATGACTTTTTATTTGAAATAATTTCAAATGATTTAACACAATTCATTTTACACTGATTTAAGTGATGATTCGTTGTGATTGAATCATATTTTTATACTCTTGTATAACAAAATTATTCTAAAAATATTAAAGTTTTGTGTATAAATAAACTTTCATGTGTTTAAAAAGGAGCCATTTTTATACTTCTTAACTTACATATAATATTTACGTTCCATAATAAAAGTCCAAATCGTGTTTCTACATTCTTCACCTTTGAGCAGACTGGACTTTAAAACCTACGGTCCTAAAAAATCTGACTCAACATGTTTATGATTTCCATGCTTATTCTCACCGTCTCTTATTGTGATTATATAAGAACTTGTTTTCATTTCTTTAAAAAAAAATGTTTTTGACTTTTTTTTTTAACTCTTGGGCTCCGGTTTCCTCCCACAGATCAATAGAGCGGTTCATTCTGAATGCTAATATTTACTTCAAGTTATTTTAAATCTAGTCGTTCATTGATTTTCCCCTTTAAAGGGCCTGCAACCTGTCTATTGCCCCTTTGAGCTGGGACAGACTCCAGCACCCCTGCAACCCTATTAGGGAATCAGCAGACGATAAAGATAAAAGGCAGCATAATAAAGACAATAAAGTGGTTGACTTGTTGTGGTTCAATCACAGCCCTGGATAAGATTGTGATGTTTGTGCGCTGGGTCGCGGCCAACTCCCATCAGTGTCTGAATGGGTAAAAACTGATGTTATTCCCTTTAAAGAAGTAGTGAAGGTAAATGTAAGATAGATTGATATATATACAATATATATATATATATATATATATATATGTATATACACACTTTATTGCTCTTACAAAGGGAAATTTTAAGCAAATAGCAAATAAAAGTACAAAATAAAAATAAAAACACATATCAATGTCCGATAATACTGGATACAAAATGAAGAATGTAGAATTGTGAACATAAAACAGCTAAAAAAAAATAAGATTAAACATCCTAAGATATAAAATATAAACAGGAAAACAATTTATGTGTGGAAAAAAAATTAAAATGAAAAGATATTTTAAGAGTGTGTGTATACAGACAGGTCACTGGTTCTTATCCCAGCTAGAAACTAACCCAGTAAGACTGAGGACATTCTGAAGCAGCACACATTGACGACTAACCGTTCTGTTGCACACTCACACATGGACCACTTTGGATTGTATTACCAACTGTGGGAGGAAACCGGAGCTCCTACAAAAACATCAGTGAACATTAGATGGATAGATTGAAGGAAGGATGGATGGATCTAGGAAGTAGATGATTAAGGAATGGCAGCAGATGAACCTGTGGTTTGCTGGATGAACGTCTAAAGATTGATTGATGCTGGAATAGAAGTAAATAACCATAGAAAGATATTTGTATGACATAAACCAGATGGAATATAAGATTTCATAGATGAGGCAACACATGGTTTGTTCAAACAGCAGAGCTGAGTCGATCACCTTCTCTTCTTCCTGCTCGTCACACAGAATAACTCGTATGTGGCCCGTGAGGATCCGGATCTTCCATTATGTGTGGAGCAGACGGTTCTGGTCTGGATCCCCCTCGCCTTCCTCTGGATATGCGCCCCGAGACACCTGATGCCTCTCTGCAGGCGACGACTCGCCAAAAGTCAGGCGCACATGTCCAAACTGTACATGTGCAAGCAGGTGATTCACACATTTCTGCCTTCAATTGTTGTCGTTTTACATCCTGATATAATCTAATAATAATGATCTGTTTGAAAATGAACTAATATCAGGCAATAATGATGAAATAAATCTTTACAAACTGTTTATATTACAAGGAACTAAAGTAAAATTACAAAACAATCCATTGTAGGGGTTTTAGAAAATATAGATACTGTGATATATTGCGATATTTCTTTTTACGATAATGTTGATCTTATTATTTTTTAATTTCAAGCGCTTTGTAACCCTGGTCTAAAAAGGTGCTTTACAAATAGGTATTATTTACGTACTTACTTTACAAAAAAATAAAATATATATATTTTTAAGTATTTGAATGGTGTTCAGTTCAATAAAGTATGCTTAAAATAAAATAATTCGATTTTCCTAATTTACAATTAAAATGCAAATATTCACAGGGTTTTTTCATTTTTGTGTTGCAATTATACTTCCAGCCACTAGATGGCATCAAGTACTCGACAATACTACAAATATATCCTTTATACTACAGTATATATCGTATCTTTCTACACACTGCTCTATTTACTTACAAATGTTTGGTCGCTACAATACTGTATTTTAATTCTATGTCCATGTAGCTATGTCAGCTGTGATTGGTTGGCTGTGCAGCAAAGCATCATGGGAGCTGTTTTTTAGGTTGTTGTTACTGAAAGGATTGTTGAGAGGGATGACACGTCATATGACATTTTGTGTTTACAAGTTCAAATAAATGAAATTAAATGGTTACTTCAAGATTTTGTTTAATGTGGGGGGGTTCAGAACATAACCCCGCAATAAACAAGTGACTGAGTGATTGTAGAGAAAAACATTGTTGACAAAAAGATATTAGTAATGCACCGAAAACTGACAGTACAGGAATATTTTAGCATATTTTTAAGTATTTCAGTGTCGTCAGAATATTGACTGATTGAATTGCGTATTTTAAATGTTTAAACCTTTTTAATTTGATTGCATTGAGATTTAAAGGCTACAAATTACAAAATATTAAATCAATTACATGTAAATATAAGAATTACAAAACTTGATGGGTTAATTATTTTCATTTACTATTGTTATTATTATTTTTTTTTTCATATCATCCTTTAAATATATATCTTTTTAATTCAATTACTCAAAAAACGGACACCATGTTATCTTAGGGTCAAGGTGACCTGAAAACAACATCTTGACCCAGAAGCAACACAAGGGATGCCACAAACATATTTGTTTTCGGGCCTTCGGGTCACCTTGACCCTGAGATAACACAAGGATTAAAACATTTCAATAAAAAACTCAAAGTTAAAATTCAACCATTCAATATTCTGATATAATACACTGACATACTGTCATAAACTTGACAGAAATATAACAACATCAAAGATTAATAGTAGCAGCTGAATATAGGCCACAATAAATAAAAATACAAATATTTATCAAATATAATATTTAATATTATATATATTAACTGTTTGAAAGAGAAACAACACCATCAACAAACTACAACTTAATGTTCTGTAAAAAAAAAAAACAACTGAGAATAAAAGAAAGAAAAAATGCTTCTACAGAGACATGAAAGAAATCTGTTTCATTGTCTCTTGTTAGTTGTCTTTAGGAAATCCACATTTTGAACAATAACTTTTCCAGCATTGAAGCCAAAAGGTTGTTGAGATATTTGTTGAGAAGTCGACGGGATGCTTCCTCCATTTGTGTCACACACTTCTGTTGTAGTATATGTTGATGAGATGATTTGTCTGATCCTCAGATCGTCGTGTCTCTGCTTCTGCTGACCGCCATCGCCTCGCTGGCCGTCACGCTTGGACAAGACTTCGGGCCGAACAAAGACGCTCAGCCCAAGAACGCGGACGTCTACTATGCTAACCCAGTGTTGTACACAGCGTCATGGGTGAATAAGACACAGGAAGTCATGTTTGTGATGTCGTCTCAGAGACTGAACTTTTGTTTGTGGCTCAGATTCTGCTGCTGCTGTGTCAGGAAGGAGTGAGACGCAGAGAAGGAGCTGTAGATTCCTCAACTCTCTTCCTCTTCTGGCTGCTCCTGGTCATTTGTGAAGTGTTTCCCTTCCAGACTCTGTTGAGAGAAGCACTGAAGCTGGTACGACACTTTAACACGCTCGTGTGGAAACATTTCTCAGCATTTATTCATTGTCCATGGTTGACCTTCAGGGGGCGATCAAGGACATGCCGCGCTTCTGCCTCTTCTACATCCACTTCGGGCTGGCGTTGGTGTCGCTGGTTCTCTCCGCGATGGCCGACGTTTCGTCAGAAGAGCAGGCGTCTACAAAACCGGTAGTTGAATATCCAAAATGCACATATTCTGATTTGAGCTCATTTTGTTTTCATTTAAATCTCAGAACCCTGAATCCAGAGCAGCTTTTCTGAGTCGAATTACTTTCAACTGGTTTAACGGGTGAGTACATGTGCTGACTTTAGGAGGATCAAATAAATATGGCTTTTGCTAGCATCGACTGGCTCTTCTTCTTTTTTTAACTATCCACAAGTCTCTCAAAACCTTGATCACAACTTTCCTGTCATGTTTGTTGAAAATTGTTGGATTATAGTTGAAAATGGTTTGAATTCACTTGAAATAGTTTAATTATAATTGAAAATTGTTTGATTATAGTTAAAAATTGTTTAATTAGTTGAAAATGGTTTGAATTCACTTGAAATTTGTTTGATTGTAGGTTAAAATTGTTTGATTTCAGTTGAAATTTGTTTGATAATAGTTGAAAATTTGATTATAGTTGAAAATGGTTTGATAACAGTTAAAATGGTTTTATTTTTTACGACAGGATGGTGATGAAAGGATACAAGCAGCCTCTGGTCCAGGAAGACATGTGGGAGCTCCAAGATGTCGAAACCACAGCAAACATCAGCAGACGCTTCCAACAACGAATGCAGTCCGAGCTGGAGTTGGCAAGAGTTCGACTTCAAAGAAAGTCTCCCAAAAAGCAGAGCAAGAAACAAGAGAAAGCAGAGGAAGACACCTTTGAAAAGAGCAACGGTCTGAGAGAGGGAGTGAGCCACGATGTGCTGATCATGGTGAGAGGAAAACTATCAACTAGAATGTTGCTCAAAGGCTCATCTTCAACCTCTTGTCTCAGGAGGAACGAGGGAAAAAGAAGGAGAAGAAAAAGAAGGAGAAGAAGGAGAAGGAGGAGGAGAACTTTCCGAACTCCTGGCTGATCCCTTCCGTCTATAAGACCTTCAAGTGGATCCTGATTGAGTCGGCTCTCTTTAAACTCCTGCAGGATCTTCTGTCCTTCGCTAGTCCTCAACTCCTCAAGTACTAACCTTTATTCAAATGACGCACACGTTTACTGATATCATTTTACTTTATGTTATGGTTGGACCTAAACAGCTCTTAGATCGGGAAGAAATCTGGATCAAAATTTAAAAAATGAATAGATGATGATCTTTAGTAGATGTCTTTTTAAAGTTTCTAAATTATGTGATCACAGATTATCTTTCATATATTTACATTCATTTATATTTTTAAGGAAAATAGAAACAATTTGAAGGCTTGATTTTTGGATGGATTCGTTTTCATTTAGTCACAAAGAGATGACAAGTTTGGAAGAATCCCTTATTTAAAGACATTAAAAGACAAAACAAGACTTGAATGGCTTGAATAAATGTGCCAATAATTTGAGAAAAAATATTCTTATATCAAAACATTATTCTTGTTAAATAAAATCCGACATAAACACTTGCTTAGATGTAAGTTTTTGCAGTGAACAGATGGTTGAGGAATAAAAGTCAAATTTCATCATTTAAAAAGCTTTGATTTTATTGTTAAGATCGATTTCTGTAATAAAATAAGACTTAAAATTAGATATCTGTATAAAATGCCTTAAATTCACAAACATTTACATAATACTAAACAACAAACTATAAATCACATTTATCTAAGAAAAACAGCTAAAAAAAAACTCCATCCTGTAGCTTTGTTGTAGTTTGAAACCCCTGCTTTGGTTGATAAATAACATTTTATTAACCATTCTGGATGTTTCTTCTCAGATTGATGATCTCCTTCACCCAAGACAAGTCCAGCTACGCCTGGGAAGGATACCTGTACGCGGTCCTGATGCTGGTCGTCGCCATCCTTCAGTCTCTGTTTCTGCAGCAATATTTCCAACGTTGCTTCGTGTTGGGGATGAAAGTCCGAACAGCCATCATGGACGCCGTCTACAAAAAGGTTTGCAATGAAAGAATTTTCTTCTTTTTTTTTTTTTAAGTAACCATTTCTCTCTCTCTTCAAGGCTCTGGTGGTTTCTAACGACACACGGAAAGAGTCCACGGTGGGAGAGACGGTCAACCTTCTGTCGGCGGACGCCCAGCGCTTCAACGACGTCACCAACTTCATCCACCTGCTGTGGTCGTGTCCGCTCCAGATCGCTCTGGCCATCGTCTTCTTGTGGCTGGAGTTAGGGCCCTCGGTGTTGGCCGGGCTGGCGATCATGGTGCTGATGGTGCCCATCAATGGACTGCTGGCTACGAAAGCTCGCGGAGTTCAGGTGAGTCGACTCACATGAAGATCTTTCTTATTGTGTTTCCTGGAAGTATGTCAGTGACTTCAGATATTGAGGGGTTGAATTTAATTTCTCTTTTTTTGGAACGTTAAAAGGTTTTTTACACACATAGAGTTTGATATTCTACTTCCAATAATTCAAAAATATGTTTTGTATATCGAATATTTTTTGCTCTGTAGCCTTTTAAATTCAATATAAAAACGTATATTTCCAACATATTTATACTTCATTTAAAAGGCTACAAATAAATATTTGAATTCAGAGAATATTTATTATTATTATTATTTTATTAATAATTTGATTAGAATAACAAAGATACGAAAAAAATCATTCATATTGAATATATTCAATTTTTTAATTCAAATATATAAAAAACGAGTTCAAAATCAACCTTTCAATATAGAAATGATAACATTCAGTTATTAAAAAAAAAAACATCAATGGTTGAAAACTCCCAAACATTTCAATTAAATAATTCAATTTTTAACATTTGAATTTTTAGTAAAATTGAACTTATTAAATATTTATTTTTGTATACATTTAGTATAATATTTTATTTGCAATAATTAAAAAATACATTTTATGAATTTAATACTAAAAATTATAATTATATTTTAATCATTGAAATTACAAAAGAAAAATGTAAAGAAAATGCACCATTTTGAAAATATTATATTGTTCCATTCAACTATTTACAAAAAAATGAAATGCTTAATTTTTTTGGGCAAAATCTAAAATATATAAATATAATATAAATTCAGCTTTTGAATTATTAAATTCAACCAATAAATTTGAATTTTAAAATGAATTTACTTCCATACCTGAGCAAGACGCATTAAAATGATGTAAAAACAAGATGTTCTTTTTTTTATCTCGCTACAGATTGAAAACATGAAGTACAAAGACGAAAGACTGAAAATCATGAATGAAATTCTCAACGGGATCAAGGTAATTGAACCGTAGTCACTATTTGTTTTGTGCGACTGATTGATCAGATGTGCTCAATCGTCATTTCTGTGCTCCAGATCCTGAAGCTGTACGCCTGGGAGCCCTCGTTCAAGACTCAGGTGGACGACATACGGGACAAAGAGATCAAGGTCATGA